>NW_012116143.1:3120292-3133282 GCF_000951035.1 Colobus angolensis palliatus | reverse complement strand
CTATCTCGGATCACCGCAACCTCCACCTTCCAGGTTCAAGCTATTCTCCTGCCTCAGTCTCCCAAGTAGCTGGGATTACAGATGTGCACCACCACGCTCGACTAATTTTTGTATTTTTAGTAGACACGGGGTTTCACCATGTTGGCCAGGCTGATCTTGAACCCTGACCTCAAGTGATCCACCCGCCTCAGCCTCCCAAAGGGCTGAGATTACAGGCATGAGCCACCACGCCCAGCTTGTAGTCTCTTTTTTATTCACCAAATCACAGATGCTTACTGATTTACCACTTACCACTTTATCACGCCTTAGTCTAAAATTAGACACTTCCTTTAAGTCTTTTATTTCCCTTTATTCTTCTTTGGGACAGGAAAAATAGTTTGTCCCAGTTGTCACATGTTTGAAGACTATCTTTTCTTGAATAATTTTCTCAGAAAACACCGAAAATTTCTACCACTCCTTTAAAATGGCAATTGTATCTTACTCTCTGAAAAAATGTTAGAATAAAAGATTCCTGACAGCTGATTAGGAAAGTGACATATATTTTACTTCCTTTCAGATGAAACCTTCTAAAAATGTATTTACTTACCAGGGGCAGTGACAGCCTGTCTGGCAAAAATAATTGATATCCTTTCTGGTTATTGTAGAAGGGGAACAATGAAACAAGAAAGACCTTTCTCCTATCTTCAGAGATGAATAAACTGGAAGAAACTCATTGTCACTAAATTAAAATTTTCTTTTAGGCATATCCGGCCATTGACACATTCTTGTATAATGTTAGTAACTCTTTGCCTCATCAGGCTTGGTGTAGTATTTTCACATATTTCTGCTATGGAAACATGCATATTCTGCCTTTGATGTAAGGTAAAAAATATCTGAAATATCTGGAAGTCAGCAGGTTTATGTATTATCATATATCCCCGAAATATCAAGGAAGTTAAATATAGTTTGACTTCAATAATCAGATTAATATATACAAGTCTTTTGAAAGCATGTTCACTTTTGAATACAATTTGAGCTGGAATGCTGGTTCTAGTATTCATATGCTAAATGATCATAAGGAAGTTACTCCTTTTGAAATTTTTACTTTTGACATATGTAAAATAGATAAGGCTATAGTTCTTCCTTCTCTGTAGTCATGCATAAGAAATTATATAAATATTATTAATTATGATGGGGTAGTCTTAAATGTGGTTTTGATACCTACCTTTACAAAGAGCAAGCATAAAAACAGCAACATCTAAGAAAAGATCTCTCTTCCGCTTTAAGAAACAAATTAAACCTACTTGTTACTAGTACATCAATGATTTATTTTTAAAGGGCTACAGCCAAAGATGTTAAAATTGTTCTTTTAAGCACCATTATTTTCACAGAAATATTTACATTAATTTTTAAAGATGTTGCTATAAAGCCCTCTTTTTTCTTAGCACTTTAACCCCATCTAGATCCAACTATTATCTGCAAATGTACTGATGTACATGCTTTCTTGGCTTTTGGACTGTCATCACAAATCAGTGTTTCTCATTTATCACTTGGTACAGAGCGGTTGTTCACTAATCTAGAACTATAATTAATTCTTGGCAAACTTGGGAACCAGGATCTGGGCTACTACTCTGCTAAATTACATATTTTTAAGCATTATAGAATATCCTTCTTTTTATACTAAAACATTCTACTATACGTCAATCAGTATGTGGATGATGCCACAGAGCATCGTCATGGGGCATCTGTAGAAGTCATGCTTGGTTGACCTAATGGAATCTCTGTCATCAGAGAAGTAGAAAATTGGTTGTTTCTGTAGGTTATAAAGTTCCAAGCCATTGATTGCCACCTGAGAGCATTAATTCCATTATATTGGTTGTTTCCATAGTTAAGGAGTGGCTTGTCAGAGTGCTAACTGTCCATGTCTCTTCCCCAGGTCATTAGGTAATAAATTGGATATAATATATAATTTTTATGTTTTTTCAATAATGAAAGATATTATGTTAAATTCTTTGCACACAAGTGATCTTCAGCCATCTCATATAATCTCATTTTCTGACCTGTGAAAACTACAAAAGCTCCCAGGTTTTTAGAAGAGACTCCATTCTGCCAGTAGGCTTATTACTTTTCTCCTGTTAGAATGTTCGACTTTGGGAAATCATAAATAGCCTCTTTTTTACCTGATTAGATAAATGTTTTATTAAATTTGACCTTAAGTCCTTTAACTTCTAAATCATCTAATTTGTAATCAATCTTGAGAGATCAGTAGCTTTACTAAAATTTTATATTGTTATGCTAATAACTTTTCCATGTACATTCTTTATAATCTTGATGGTTAATATTATAAATCATAAACTAATTTATGAAAACATTAAATACTGACAGTGATTTTTAAGATACAATAGATTAAAATTTCATATTTTCAGCATAACTTATAGAATACATTGCTATATTAGGTCACTTACTTTGCATTATTGTTTGCCTCATGATGAAATTTAGTACTGTTTGTCTCATTTGTGAATTGAGGTAACTGAAGTGAGGAGGTTGACTCGACCAGTGAAAGGTTATAACTAGTTAGTGACAAAACAAAGCAAATACGTGTTTGAATGCCATCTCCACTGTTAAATACTGACAGTAATACCTAGTTCCTATTAACATGATAATTTGTATCTAGTAAATCAAGCTTTCTTCCTTGACAATTATGCCCTTTATTGTTTCCTGATAACATAAATGGTTCATGCTGCTGATGAATTTTGCAAATAGTATCTGTCCAGTGTACCGAATTTTCAGATTTAGAATCTGCCCCACAGCAAATACAAGCATTCTGTGCTACTACATGAAAAAAAATTGTGAATTAGTATTTCTTGAACAATAACAGATTTCGGTTGAAATGTTAGATTAATATACACAAAACAATTCTATTTTATCACTTAGACTAGAGCAAATTCTAAAGCATCCATTATATTGCCAGTCAAAATTCACTACGTTATTTTATTTCTCCTTTGGGAGAACAGTGTAATTTCCATCATTGCAAATTCTCAAAATAAATTATAGTTGAAAAAGCCACAGAGTTTCAAACCAAACTTTAATGAGCCTATTGCATCCCCCTTGTTTTGGTGGAGAATCAAAGAAGAGAAACTGTATTTCCAGTGGAGAAGCCACAATAAAGCCTTTATGTAGAAGCCAAAGTTAACATGATGCCAACAGGCAGATGGAAATCAAGTCTGAATGAGGAAATTCTGAGCCAGGCATCTTGCTGTGGCTGTAATATAGCCCGGTTGTGCCCTGATTTCCCTGTCCTTATTACTGGGATTGCAGTTACTTATGAATTGAATTCCCACATAGTTATCTTGCTGTTATTGTAAAATGCCACATGATATTTTGTGCTAAGTCAATAAATGCCTCATGCCAACACTGTGTTTATTTTGGGCTTGTAATCTCTGTGCTTTTACCCTTTTTCTGACATTTTCCAAGTCTCTCTCTGCAAATCAGCTGGCCATGAAGCAGAGCTTCCTTTCAGCAATTGACAGTCTGCTGCTGCAGACCTAACCACCAATTCACACCCCAGGGGACTATCTACCCCAGGAAGAGATTTGCTCTCAGTCCTCTGACACCTCAGTTAGTTTAAAAATTACTCCTAGGATTTAGACTTCTTGCAGGTAATTCTTAGAGAAACATAAAAAGAAATTGGTTGTTTGAAGTGTAGGTTTAAAAATAAAGAAAAGCAATAAAGCAGAATCATTTGAATTGGAAAACTATAGATTTCGAAGAGGTCATTGGATACATTTTCTAATTCATTGACTTTCAAACACTTTTGAGCATGATCCACAATAAGAAATACAGTTTACAGTGTTACTTATTATATCCATATATACATGATAATTAAAACCAGTTTTATCAAACAATACTTATCTAGTATCATATTATATAGGATTGTCAAAGTATAATATTAAAAAGTTAAAAATATTCTTATAGGTGATGCTTATGTTTCAACTTGACTGGATTAAGGGATGCCTAGGTATCTGGTGAAACATTTTGTCTGGGTCTGTCTGTAAGGGTGCTTCTGGAAGAGATTAGCATTTGAATCAGTAGACTACTCACTGGATTCAAGAATATTTACTCTCACCAGTGTAGGCAGACATTATTCAGCCAACCCATAGAGGGAACGGATAGAACAAAAAGTTAGAGAAAGGGTTTATTCTCTCCCTTTCTCTCTCTTCTTCAGTTGGAAGATTCATCTTCTGCCTTTGGACACCAGAGCTCTTAGTTCTCAGGCCTTTGGACTCTGGGACTTACACCAGTGCCCCCACCACTTCCCCTGCACTCCTTCATTTTCAAGCTTTCAGGCTTGAAGTGAATTACACTATTGGCTTTTCTGATTCTCCAGCTTATAGACAACATATTACGATATTTCTCAGGCTCCATAATCTCATGAGTCAATTCTCATTGTAAATACTCTCTTCTTATACCTATATGTATTCTATTAATCATGTTTCTCTAGAAAACCCTGACTAATACATCACAGAAAAGTAAAATGAACACATCAAGAATTTTATTTAACTTACTAATAAGAGATCCAATAGAATTTTAAGATTAATTAAAAGATTATTTGAAGTGCTGGATGTTTATAAACAATTTAATAAAGAGATGTTAAGATTACTAGGTTAGATAGAAAACTGATTAATGTACTAAAGGACAATTAACCATAAACTTTAGTGTTATCTATTTACTAGACAGAAATAATTTGCATCTGTACTTAATAAAAATGTATAATTTAACATGCACTTTCACTAAATCTGGGATTCTTTATTAGTAGTGAGTCAAACTAAGTTCATTTCCCTGAATAATTCTTGATTGTGCCAATAATGGGCTATATGAGCCCGTAATACCCATGGATGATATAGAAAGATATACTGCCTAACTTTGTAACTTCGTTCTTCCAAATTTGACTAATTTTTAAAATAGAATTTGTTCCAATATTTTCTATTATAGTCTATTATATTCTGGTCTATTTCATTTTTCGAAATACTGTACTGGTACAGCTCACTTAATTATCTTCGTAAGCCATAGTAGATTATGACCCAGCTTAAATGATACTACTTCAATATAAAAATATGATGACCCCAAATACTGCCTAAGAGAGGCAAGTTTTTTATCCATGTTAATAATAAAAAATTAACAAGAAAAAAGAGAAGGGTGGGGAGGGAAGAAGAGGAGAAGCAAGGAGAGAAGAGAGCCCCAGCAATCTATCTTCAGGGATGTCAGCATTTTTTAAAGTGATAAGACTTTTTATAAAAGTCATATTTCTTTTCTCTCACAAAGCACACACTTTGTTTATGTTGCAACTTAGGCTCTTTCTTCTGATCAGAGTGGAATTTAGACAATTTGTAGAGATTTGCAGCTATGAGAGAAGATATTATTTAGAACTACTATTTCGTTAGACAGGTTAGCAAACTGAATCAAAAGTAAGATGACCTGCTTCATCACCCAGAAATTCCATAGGGAAGTCCCCGTGTGTAACTGTGTATGGGAAGAACAGTCCCTGGACTCAGGAAGGTGTGGGCCTCAGTTGTGAGTGAGTCACCAGATAGGAAACTTCAGGCAAAGCCATCATATTTCTGGTCTGAATTACCACATCTCTAAAATGGAACAAAAGCCGTTATTAAGATTAAAAGATGGACTATACATGAATGTCGTCATAAAACTGAAAAGCACCTTGAAAATGTAGTTTTACTTATCTCTGAGATTTTTATCCAGTGCACATTTTCCCATCCCTGGATATCCTGTAATACATAAAATATTGATGATGGACTATTTGTGTATACTTAGAGTCATTGAGATCATGTATACAAGGTCTAGGTAAGTCTAGTTAGTTTTGTAAGTACGTTCTCTCTTCTACGTACAGGTCCATATAAAAATATCCAAACATATGATAGCTATTATTACTAACAGATCATCACTGTTAAATGCTCTAAAATTTCCAAGTTAAAAAGCACCATTCTGATAAAATGTACTGTCATTATATAAGGCTTTCCACCTGTGGAGCTTCTAATTATGCTTTTCATGCATAAAAAATGCAACTAGAAAAACTGATAAATGGCCAACAGCTACTTCCCTGCTGATTACATAAAATTTCATTATGGTAGAACATTTAACAATTTAATTCTGAGCTCTCTCAGGAATAGTCTGTAAAATGTTTTGCTTAGGTCTCTTTTTAAGCACAGAATCTCAGCTGAAATAAAAGGTGTATTGAGCCTTTGCTATAAGCAAAGTTAAGTCATTAAGTCAGAAAAGATGAATTTGAAAATGACAGGTAAAGACAGAAGCAATAAATATCACCAAAACATGCCCAAATGTTTTCTTCTCTCATTTTTAGAGTGACAATAGTTATTGAGGTAGAAATGAGGTTGTTTTACTGCAAAGATTACTCTCCTGATTCCTAATACATATTTTTTTAGTTTCCCATAAATATTAGGAAAAATATTGTAGACATAATTTGTGCCTTTTACAAAGTGCTTTAGGAAGTTGCTATAATTGGGCTTCTTTAGTTTTCTCTCTTTCAGTATCTTCTTTCACTCCTTCCATCTTCTCTGATTCTCCTGTTTACATAAAAGAAAAGAGAACATTTAAGTCCTAATGTGTCTATAGTGCTTGCAGCTTCAACACTGGGCAGATGCCATTCTCTTGTTTTTTAACTGGAAAAGCAGGCCCCAGACAGATAGCCTTGGGATCTCTACATGAATGTGGAGGCTGCATCTGAGAACCAGCAACAGTGGAGCCTAGGCTAGTATACCAGAGAGTATTTATCCCTAGCTTTGAAGCATGAATCCAAATGGTTTGTATGCCATTAAAATCTCAGAAATCTTCATTTGGTTTCTCCATTGTGTTACTTGAGTGTACATTATTTTATATGCCACTTCCTATTGCTACATTCTGGGCATCTTATTCTCTTCCCTTCCAAAAATGTAGAAGAAAGATCAGTTATTTGATACCTGAAAAACTTTCTTCTCTTACTCCTACTGAGATATTCTGACCCTTTGCTGCTAACCCACTCTCAATCACACTCCTGGTTTCCTCTCTACCTGATGTTCCAGCCACAGAACACACCACACACTTTCCTTCCCATGTAAATGCAAAGCATTTGGTGTAGGGAAGATCACAGGGTTAGAATCAGCTAAACCTGTGCTTGAGTCCTGTTGCTTACCAGCTGGATAACCTTAACAAGTTTACCATTTCTTGTAGCCTCAGCATTCTACTCTGTAAAAGAGATGAAACCTCACAAGACTTATGGAAATGAGTGAATACTACTTGCAAGATTCATGCTGCTTAAGAGCTCCCTTTCAGGACTTTTGAGAAACATGCTTCTCTAGGACCACTGCTCCTGGATTTTACACCTCCTTTCCTGTCTCTTCTCTTCTATTTTTCTATCATATTAATATCTTGTAGTTGGAAAATTCTATTCAGAGTTTGGGAGGAAAAAAGATGAAGAAGGATAAAGTGAAGTGGTGGGAGACTGAGGAAATTTAAACATTCATAATTTTTGTCCTGCTTCATAAATACATAGTAGCTGTATGGTTACTTTTACCTATAATGCCCTCTTTACCTGTCATTTCCTACATCCGCAAATAGCACCATTCTAGTCCCATTGAAAGCCTAATCTAGATTTTATATCTTTGTTAAAATTTTGTTTACCATGGCTGGAAGCTGGAAGTAACATCTCTGTCCCCAAACTTCCATAGAGTTTTCTTTTTTAAAATGTCACTTTATTTCATTTTCTAACATTGACAGATAAAGTTGTATGTATGTATCATATACAGCATGATGTTTTGAAATATATACACACTGTAGAATGACTAAATCTGGCTAACATGTATTATGCACATAGTTACCATTTTTGTGATGAGAACACTTTACATCTTTTTTTTTTTTTTTGAGGCGGAGTCTCGCTCTGTCGCCCGGACTGGAGTGCAGTGGCCGGATCTCAGCTCACTGCAAGCTCCGCCTCCCGGGTTCACGCCATTCTCCTGCCTCAGCCTCCGAGTAGCTGGGACTACAGGCGCCCGCCACCTCGCCCGGCTAGTTTTTGTATTTTTAGTAGAGACGGGGTTTCACCGTGTTAGCCAGGATGGTCTCGATCTCCTGACCTCGTGATCCGCCCGTCTCGGCCTCCCAAAGTGCTGGGATTACAGGCTTGAGCCACCGCGCCCGGCCTACATCTATTCTTAGAATTTTTAAAGAATATAGTAGCTAATGAACAATGGTCACCATGTTGTGCAATTAATCCCTTGAATTTATTCCTCCTGTCTAACTGAAATTTTGTATCCTACAACCAATGTCTCCCCAGCCTGCCACCCACCTCACCCCTCCCACTAACCCTTGTTAACCATCATTCTACTCTCTATGTCTACGAGGTCAAATTTTTTAGATTCTACATATGAGTGAGATCATGAAGTATTTGTTTTCCTGTGCTTGGTTTATTTCACTTAACATAGTGTCCTCCAGGTTCATCCATGTTGTTGCAAATGACAGAATTTCTATCTGTTTTAAGGCCGAATAGTATTCCACTGTGTATATGTACCACATTTTCCTTATTCATTCATTGATGGACACTTCAGCTGGTTCCCTATCTTGGCTATTATGAATAGTGCTACAATAAACATAAAACTGAAGATATCTCTTTGGTAGACTGATTTCATTTCAATTGAATATATACCCAGCAGGAAATTGCTGGATCATATGATAATATGATAATTGTATTTTTAATTTTTTTGAGAAACTTCCTTACAGGTTTCCATAATGGTTTCAAATACATTTTCACCAACAATATGTGAGAGTTCCATTTTCTCCACATTCTTACCAACACTTATCCTTTGTCTTTTGATAATAGTCATTTTAACAGGTGTAAGGTGATAACTTACTGTAGTTTTGATTTCTATTTATCTGATGATTAGCAATGTTAAGCATATTTTCCTATACCTCCTGGTTATTTGTATGTCTTCTTTAGAGAAATGTCTATTCAGGACCCTTGCCCATTTTTTAATGAAGTTACTTGTTTTCTTTCTGTAGAGTTATTTGAGTTCCTCATAGATTTTAGATATTAACCACTTATTAGTTGTATAATTTGAAAAAAAAATATCCCATTCTTTCGGTTGTCTCTATTAATTGTTTCCTTGACTATACAGAAGTGTTTTAGTTTGAGGTAATTCTCTTTGTTTGTTTTTGCTTTTGTTGCCTGTGCTTTTGGGGTCATATCCAAAAAGTCATTGCCCACACCAACGTCACAGAGTTTTCTCCCTATATTTTCTTCAAGTAGTTTTGTAGTATCAGGTCTTGCTCTTATGTCTTTAATCCATTTTGAGTGGATTTTTTTCTCTGCTCTGAGATAAGAGCCTAATTTCATTCTTCTGCATGTGGATAACCAGTTTTCCCAACATCATGTATTGAAAAAAACTGTCCTTTCCCTACTGTGTGTTCTCATGTCCTTTATCAAAAATCAGTTGAGTTTAAATACATGGATTTATTTCTGGACTCTTCATTCTGTTGCATTGGTCTATGTGTCAGTTTTTATGCCAGTACCGTGCAGTTTGGGTTACTATAACTCTGCAGTATATTGGAAAATCAGGTAATGTGAAGCCTCCAGCTTTGTTCTTTGTTGCTTTAGATTGCTCTATTTGGAGTGTTTTGTAGTTCCATAAAAATTTTAGAGCATGGAGATTTTAGTGTGTATGTATGTATGTATGTTTATGTCTTGATTACTTTTGACATTTTAGGATAGGTCCACATGTATTAAGTTTCTTGTTTGTTTGACTTATAGAACCACCCCTCTTCTGGGTATTTTGCAACATGAGAATTAGATAAGTGATTATACTCAAGTGGTTGAACTCAGGTCTCTAAATAGAAATACTAGAGTTAACTGATTATTACATATATGCAGCATTCTACCATCACAGAATATTGCAAAAGGAAATAACTTCTTTGGCCCATGTTGACTCTTTTCTTGCCATTAAGGTAGTCCGTTGTGCCAATAATTTTGCAATGAAAAAGGTGATTACTTATCTTAGATGTTTTCCTGCATTCACTGATTGGTAGCAATTCTAACAACTGATGACTTGGGCAGAATTCAAACCAGGAACTTTATGGAGAAAACTGTAATATCATCATTGAATTTGTGAGCCCTCTCATCTTGTAGATTGGAAGGCCAAAGGAAGCTTTTTTTTTTTTTCACACTTCACATGCACTGTGTTAAATTAGGATGGACGTCAAAAATCTGACCTTTTCATGTAGTTTTAGAGATGGAATAAAAGGAAGCTAGTAACTGATTTCATTCCAGCTGTATTTCCCACAGGAGGGCTGAGGACAGTTGTGGATAATGTTTTATGTCATTTGATGAGAATGAGTCAATGATAATCTATAGTTTAAAGCAAGACAAATTTCCCTATTATGGCAACTCGGTCTTGTATTAAAAGCTGACACTTTACCACAGGTCACTGCTTTATTTCTTCAAGACTTTTGGTGAATTGCCCTTGCAAAACACCAAGAGCACATCTGTAAGTTTTAATTTCTTAATGACCGAAAGGACAGTGTGCCCTATATTTAAGGAGAAAAGAGTTATGCTTAGTGAGAAAATGGATATATATATATAAAATTTTTTTAATTAAACTATGATTCAATTATTTAGAAGATTAGCCAATAAATGCCTTTATATTACTATAACTGCTTCCATTTACAAATTACAGTTTTGCAAACAAAACTCACCTGCTACTTTTTAAATACTATTAATTTTGGACCAGGAAATTCATATATATGCCCCAAGGGAGAAAAATGGAAAACATGTCTTTCTTTCACTGTCTATCTCTGTCTTAGCATACATTTGTGATTTCATTGCGATTATTGTCCTAAGGGAAGGCTAAGCATGAATGATTTTCCTTATAACACAAAACATTCTGATTTAATTGTTTTTAATAGTTGGTTCTGGTTTCTGACTTCAGTTGTATTCTTCCTGACAAACCTCTATTTCCTGATCCCCTTTACTTCCTATCCTGTAGCTTGACAGGAAAACATTAAAAGACTGATGAAAAACTGCCATACGCCTCTAGCACTCTTTATTTTACCTTCATAGTTACTCAAAACTTATTTGTTAAATGAAAGCTTAATTTTCCTTTCTATGCAAGATTTGGTGTGTGGCAGAAGACAGTAGCCTGGAGGTGGTGCATACAGAGACATTGAGGGGCTGGAGAAACAGTGCCCTGGTCACCAGCAAGCAGACAGGCACAGGAAACTGCTCTGCCTTGACTGTATGGGAAACTCCAAGAACATCATCTAGCTGTCCATGACCACTGGATTTGTAAGATCCATGAGGGCCTGACTCTTCCTTTGTTCTTAGTCCCTTATGTCTCATGCATCTGGTACACCTGACATGGGGACATAGAAAGATGCTATTAATAAAGATGCTATTAATACAAACATTCTCTAAATGCAAAATGGAATTAAATGATTCCTCTTTTAGCCTCTGAAATACTTTAATGTGATTTAAGAAATACTTTAAGAGTAATTTGAAAGATGAATCTCTTTTGATAAAAGACATGTTCATATAAAAAGAAGACGGGCCACCTAGATAATTAGTACATAATCAAATAGTAAAATTGCCCTTCTATTTATCTTCAATATTCAATGGTGTTGCAGTGGCTCATGGTGTAAAATAAAAAAATTTGTCAATGCAGACACAGAAGGACTTTTAAAATTTTCATTTTGGGAACAAAAGTAGGATTTGTAATCAGTACAGTACCCTTTAAAATCATTGGATAGATGCTTGTATGTTTAGGGAGAAAAGAAATGAGGATCTTGAATAGATTTCCTGAGAGAGTTAGAGTGAACAGTGATTAAGCTCAGAACATAAAATTACCATTTATGATTAGTTCAGTTCAATTAATTCCATCTGTCTATCTTTCAATTCATTTATTCAGTCAACTGGCATTTAGGATCTGTGCAGTGCCCTGGGGATACAGGGATCAAACACACCATCAAGGAATTTATAGTCATGTGGTAAAGACAGAGATGTAATTCCACTACCTAAAGGCAGAATGATTTTCATGCTAGGGAATTACAGGTGTCTGGGAGCACACAGGGCAGGCAAGTGGTGTAGGGTATAGATCACAAATTATTTGATAGCCACACAGAAAATGAGAGGGGGAGGCATCCAGCAGTGACCAAAAACATTGTCCCTACTGAAATAGAAAATGTTTCCTACCCTCAGGGAGCTTGTAGTTCTTATTTCTGTTAGTTTTAGTGCATACGTCTATAAGAAATTTTCTTTGAAGGTATTTTTAGCTCTGAAAGACTTCAGGAAAGTTTTTAGTAATAAACACTAGGTATTTAATCCCAGGACTCAATTGCTTGTTTGTAGATACCTGATTTGAACTACTGTTCCCTTCTGTGAAGAATTTCATCACTATCATGATTTTTGCTCAAAGCTGTATTCAAAAGTCATCTAGACGTAACAGGAAAATCCAACTAACTAATGTTAAATTTGGTGACTGTGACATGCTCATAAATTTTTCCATATTATCTATGAAATGCTGTAGTCCTGTTTGTCCCAAGAAAACTCTTGCATTCCTGTCTTAATTAAATCTCTCAAGCCAAGCAGGTTTCTGCAGGATACAATCCATTCATTCAGGTGTGAAAGGCTGGAACCTATTTACATATTTACAACCCCGATAGCTGTGTCTGGGATAAAGTAAATTTATTTCTGAGTTGTCTGGGTTCTGCAGATATTGCAAATACAATTGTATATTCAAGCTTTCTCCTAAAAGACTCATTTTAGGGTAGTTCTGAAAAATACTGGAAATATGAAAATAGATTTTGAGCTCTTGGGGTGAAGACTATGTTTTGATTTTGGTTCTCTTTACTGCTCTGAAAGTGCTGTGTGTGCCTATAGCACTTTATAAATATGTAAATAAAAATAAAATAATTAGCTGAACTAGAGTAAAGAAGAGAGATTCTTATATAATACAA
>NW_012116143.1:3073253-3115022 GCF_000951035.1 Colobus angolensis palliatus | reverse complement strand
AAAAAAAAAAAAAAAAAGAACATTTATGTGAGAAAATAACAGAACTTCAGAAAATGCAGCCATTGGGAAAAGAGTGTTTTGGATTATATACCTCTAGGTTTATTTTCTTATGCTCATTACAATGAGAATAATATTTGCTTGAAGTTACAGCAATGGCCTGAAATGAAAGAGGCTACAAGCCCACTAGTAATTCAATACATGGCAAGTAGAGTAATTATAGTACTGAGCCACATTATCAGTCACTAGTAGTGGGGAAATAGCAGATACTAGGGAAGGCAAAGGAATAAAGAAGCAGAATTCAGAGAGGGATAAAACAGACACATGATAGAGCTTAGCATATTGAGGAGACTGTCCTATGGACACTGCCTCTCAGAGGAAAAGTGATTCAAGAGAGTTCTGGGAATTTCTTTAAAAGTAAAAAGTATGAGAGTATTAAAGGCAAATCATAGAGATAACCATGCTGATGAAAAGGAAGATAAGGAAACCATAGGAGTCCACCATCTGTAAGGTATAGTCTGTTTTTAATATCTGAAATGCAAAAAGCAATTATCTGTTGAATAGAACAAGGACAGATCTGCAAGGACGAGAGGAAGAGAACAGCAGAAGCCTGTGGGGCAGTCAGAAGGCCAAGACACAAAATGAGTTCCAATTAGAGCAGGTCACTGAGGAGGAGAAGAAAACCTTTTAGAACACATTTGAAACAAGAGCAAGGCAAAAGGAAATACAGGGTCCCCAATTAATAAGAAAGGGAAACAAACAACGATAAAGAGAAGTCTTAGGTTTGATATGTATGTATTTATTTTTACATTATAGGCAAGAAAAAATCTATAAGAGATTGAATATAACCCACAAATAAAGGCTCAAAATAGTTATTGTAGGAAAGATCAAGCAATCAAAACTTTACTCATCTAAGTTCAATAGAGAGGTTGCCTGTAGTGATAAATAAGACGGACGAGAATATTCTTCAGAAGACTCTACTTTTCTGTGATCCTAAATGTGATTGAGTTGCAGGGGGTTGGACAAAATTCCACAAACCAGAGACTTCACAGGCTTTCTGGGCTGCCTCACCCTCTATATAAAATTGCTAGAAATGAATTCATTGTATCTAATTTTAAGTATAAGAGATGTTGGAAATAATATTTTAAAAACATATCTTCATGCTTAGAAACTGGACCATTTCTTCCCAGCTGAAGCAAGGATGTATAGATTAGTAATGAACACTGGTTCGTCAATTGAAAATTAGGTGAAATAACTCAATTTCTTCTTAGAAAATTACTAAACGTGAAGCTACATTCCTGTCTGTGTTTATATTTTGCTTATATTATTTTCAATTAGGATAATATAAAAAATAAGGCCAGTGATATGGTTTTATACCAAGAAATATATATGTATAATGGATAGATGGTCCCACCTATCCTGGTCCGTTCAGAATTAACTCATCTCAGGCAACATTTCTTATGTGTCTCATACGGATATGTAACCAGTTTATTGAGCAGTTGAACTCAGTGGGATAGTCATATGAAATGATTTTGTTTCTCCTTAAACCACACTTTGTGTCTCCGTTCCCTCTTAATTGTGAGAAGTAGAAGGAAATGGTATTAATAGTGAGGACCTGAGCCACCTGCTTCTACCATGTGCTGGTTGCATGACCTAAGAAAAGTTACATAACCTTTTGTGTATCATTCCACATCTCTAAAATGGGAATGATAGCACTTACTTTAAAGGGCTGTTGTAAAGATAAGTTACTATATAGTAAGTATTAGCTATAGTGTGATCTCAGTCAATTTCTATATTTTTCCAGTCCCTGCTCAGTTTTTGAATACTTACGCCAATCTCATTTAAAACTCTCATCTTGTCTCTTCTCTTCTCCCTAGTTCAGTTTTGACCCTAGATTTGAGGGAACTGCTTTAAAGAAGAAAATGAGGTCTGGTGCGGTGGCTCATGCCTGTAATCCCAGCACTTTTGGGGACCAATGCAAGTGGATCACCTGAGGTCAGGAGTTCGAGACCACCCTGGCCAACTTGGCAAAACCCTGTCTCTACTAAAAATTCAAAAATTGTCTGGGCGTGGTGGCACGCACCTGTAATCCTAACTCTTCAGAAGGCTGAGGAAGCAGAATCGCTTAAACCCCGGAACCGAGATCATGCCACCGCACTCCAACCTGGGCAACAGAGTGAGAGTCTATCTCAAAAATAGATTAATGAATTAGTTTAATTAAATAAAGAAGAAAGTGAGATCTTTCTCAATCCTCTTTGAAGTTCTGATTCTTCTGGTATTGAGATAGACATTTAGAACCTGTAGGGAAAAGGCGAGAGTCCTATGAGGAGGCCATATTTGGGGCTTCTGCCACATAGATGTGACGGACACCATAGTCAGTAGTCGGAGAAGCAGGAATTGTAGGGTAGGAGCCCCTCCCCTGGCTTTTCATGTATTTGGAGATTACTGTGAGAATTCCTCAAAGCATAGTTCCTTGACATAGATGCTGGCTTCTGCTAGACAGTTTTGACTCTCACATTTCCCCTACTTCCTGCTAAGTGGTGAACTCTATTGATGGGGTTCTCTCAACTGCCAGCCCACAGTGTTGGGGAGGCACTGACAAGACAGCAAAGATGCTATTTTCTGGAAGTCTCTTGGCTCCCACAGTATTGCCCTATAAAATGGTAGAAATGCAGGCTACTTCACCCTATCCTTAGCCTTCTGGTTATACAGATTGGATGACCAGTGTAGCAGTGCTAACATGACACCCTTTTAATAAGCTCTGGCCCTCATCATTGGCAGGTCTTTTTAGAACACAGAATACTTGATGTCTATTTGACCTCAGCATTTGGGGTTTGTCGTAGATTCCAGGTCAACAAGAAAAGTTCCTCATCAACTTGTAATACACATTATGGCCAAAGCCTCATAGTCTTTCAACTTGAGATTCTTTCAATGTTCCGTTTTCCCATGTTTTGATCAGTAAGAACGATCCTTATTTGGGTATTGCATATCTGATTTATCTCCTCCTTCTATCTGTCTGCCTTTCAGTCTCATATATGGAATTTGTTTCTAATTATTGACATCTTGGGAATTTCCACAGTGAACAAGTGTTGCAGAATGACTTATGTGGAAAATGTCAAAGATTACAGTCTATTACACTTTTTCCAGGCTTCACATATGGTTTGACTCCATTAAATATTCTTTAATGGTGAATGTTTTAAAAAGAAAACATTTTTTTTTTTTTGGTTAATGGGCAAAAAGAGTAAGATTAAGAAGATTCCAATCACTGGCTCCCCACTCTTGTACTCCTAGCACCAGGTCTCCTCTCATATATTTGAGTACTGTGGATGAATGTGGTTGAATAGAATATAATGAAATTGACTCCTCCTGTATCACTGCTCGGCTCTTTGCATCTAATTTTCTATATTTATAGGAGAGATTGAATAAACAGTAGGTTTGGATCCCAGGTCATAACATTAATGGCAGAAATGTAATATTACCTGTGGCATCTCTGGAAACAGGACATAGACTTTTTATAAGGTGCATCTCGGGAATTTGGTGGTGTTGAGTAGAGCCAACTTTTTACTGGGTCCTTCCCCAAGACTGTTATCCTTGAAACAGGATGTTTTATCTTGACTTAATGACTTTATTCCAAGATTTACATGGAGGAAAGAAGGTCTGATACTATGTCATATGTTTAATGATTTAGAACTCTAAGAATATAGCCTTAGTTTCTTCTTTCCTTTTTTTTTTTTTTTTTGAAAAAAAGGGTGAGGGGGAAATACCCATAAAGGAAAATTATCTAATACAGACTGAAAACTGCTTTAATTTTTGTATCATAGCCACCAAGTTTTGGTAATCAAATAGAGAAGTGTAAGAAGTCTTTTCAGGAAGACATTGCCATTTCTCCGGGTGTACCTCCCTTATCAGCTCATTACACCAACTTTTCCTTTGATGTTTTGTGGTAGTCCCTTCCCAACTTAAGTCTGGTGTGAGAAAATTGGGAAATAGGACTTTAATTCTGGAGGACTGATTTCATTAAAGATCTTACTACATATTGGTGATCCAGCCTTGCTGTTTTAAGTATGTCTCTGAGATGACATTGATGAAATGTCTCCTGTCATTAGAAATCAGGTCTAGCACAGTTGCAACACCCAGAGGCACAGGAGTGCTGGGTCATGTCAAGAGAACACAGATTAAGAATTGAAATTCTTGGGTTCCATCAGTTCAGAAAACCACTGAGTCTCTCTGGGCTTCAGCCCAAAATATAATTCAGCAGTTCTTTTCTGTAGCTATTACTTAAGGTGGGTTTCAGTCCAAATTGGTCCTGTATTTTGTCATCGAGGCTCACAAATAAAATCAATAATACTTTACTAATAGTTAATAGTTACAGAATATTTAATATGCCCTAGGCATTTTGCTAAATATTTCATATCCATTATGTCATTTAATGCTCATAATGACTCTTTGAGGTAATATTTTACATATGAAAAAACTGGATGCTATAGCAAATAAGTGTCCTCCTCAAAGCCTGAAGGTGTGTAAATGATAGGATCAGGACTTGAATCCACAGTTTTAACCACATTGATAATATTGCTGTTGAAACTATTTAAGCTGTGTTCTTTTATTATTTTTTCAACTAGATCATTTATTAGATAGTGACATGATAAAGTTGACAGGTTTTTAGATATATGTTGCCAAATAATATTTTTTGACTGTGTCTCTCTGATACTACAGTAAATCTTCATGTTAGATTCAAATGCTATTCACATATCAGAGTTTTATGTTCTCGCCTAGAACAAATTATCAAACTTATAGATGATATCAATAGTTTAACTTACTCAGTTTCTATTGTTCTTCTGTTTGAGCTCAGTTCTGTTGCTTTAGTTCTGTTTCTGCTGCCATTTTCTATTTTTGGCTCTAGAGGCCTAAGACTTGATCTGTTTATCTTTGTTCATTGTAGTTCATTTAGTTGGTAAACTTTTATTAAGTGCCTCTGTCAGTTAGTGTTGTAAACCTCAGGGACACCTTGTTAACAAGTGATTTAAGATTACTACCTGAAGTGGTTTTTATCTGTTGTTGGTGGGGTGATATCAAATGGAATTAAAATTCAGAGAAACTGCCAACTTACCTTTTAAGGAAATGGTTTAAACCTTTTATTAATCTGGAATAAGTGTAGTTAATACTACTAATAACAAGTGGTACTATTGACTGTTACTCTACCATGTGGCAAGTGGTTAATGTGGAATATTCCATCAGAGTTGCTGTTACACTACCACTTCTCCTTTTCCTATGGTTCTGCCCTTATTTGTGATACAACAGCAGCTTCATTACAAAAGAAGAATCACATATACCAGGAATCGTTTAAACAAATCAGAGAGAAAATGAAGAAAGAAAGAGAGAATTCTTCTTTCAAGCAGAACCTCAGCTGGCTAGAGATAGCTATATACTTCTTCTCTTTCTAGCCCTCCCCAAATTCTTGAGGAAATCTTAAACCTTGGGGCCATACAGACTAGGTTTGGGCTAATCCAGATCTAATATCTAGGCACTTGGCCTTAGGCTATTCCTGCCATCATTTTGCAGCAGGTAATTTCTAGAATTGGTTCAGATTTGGGCATGGGGGGCGATTATTGTGTGCCAGATTAACAACTGCATATAATGTGTACATTATCCTTTTCTTAAGGCATGTTTGTTAGAGCATATTTACTAAACAAGATGAGAGCAGGTGCCATCAAAAGGTGGGGACACTAAGTGGGGCATATGTTTGGGAAAGTGGCTAAAGAAACAATTGTCTTTCTGGCAGCATATCCCAGAACTTTGAATATATTACTGTGTAAAGGGAATATCTTAAAGACAGGTTAGTGAGTGCTATGGTCTAAATGTTTGTGTCCTCACCAGATTCATATGTTGAAATCCTAATCCCCAAGTTGTTAGTATTAAGAGATGGGGTCTTTTAGGAGGTGGTTGAGTGATTAGGGTTCTGCCCTCATTAATGGAATTAATGCCCTAGTAAAAGAGGTCCTAGGAGCTGCCATGCCCCTCTTACACAGCAAAAAGACACCATTTATGAATCAGAAAACAGCTTGATCTGGGACTTCCCAGCTTCCAGAATTGTGAGAAATAAATGTCTGTTCTTATAAGCTACCCAGTTTATGGCATTTTGTTATAGCAGCCCAAATGGACTAAGACAGTGAATATGTGCTTTCATAATACTTGATCACTGGGATCACTTATGTGATCACTTATATATAATATAAGACCATTGTCTTCAGAAAGCAACAATAGAAATGAGTATTCCTAGGAATACTCTGTGGAAAAGAAATATTGTAGAAATAGATATTTAAGTGGCTCCCACCTACTTCAGCCTGGAATGTCGTATTCCCTCTGTCAGTATAAATTCTTAACAAATAGTTTTCATGTATCTCTGATGGGAGCATGACTTTTACAACCATTTTATAGAACAAGTTGGCAGTGTGTATAATGAGTCATGAAAGTCTTCATACCCTTTAACCCAGTAATTTCACCTTGGAAAACATATCCTAAAGAACAAATCTAAAATAGAGAACACAATAATTTTTTAGTGTAGCATTTGTAACAACATATTATGGTATTAGAAACAACTTAAATGCCCAAAGAAAAGTAAGAAAATTGTACTATACTAAATATGAATTATAATATAGTGGTTAAAATGATGATCATAATGACTGTGACAACATGAAATTCCTTACAGAAAGTCAGTAAAAAAAACAGGATATATAATTACATACACACAATGCATCTGTCAATGACAAAAGAAGCAAAGGAAAATTTGACCATTAAAAATACATAAAATGTGTATAGTAATTATGTTTTTAATAGGCTGATAGATTTATGTCTGAGTTTTCTTCCCTCTATTTTCTAATATTTTAAAACTTTCTTTCTGCTTCTGAGTTTGACTTCTGAATCAGCTAGATTTTTTATTTTACTCAGGATATGCAGGGTCCATCCTTTCACACAATGCAGGCAGCTTTCCTCTGAGGGGTAAAAGAATTCCTCCAAATGGCTGAAGATGGCCTAGACCTTCACTGTTAGAATGGGGAAATGTTAGTGTACACTTTCAAATATTTGTGAAATCTACATTCATGGATCACAGCACTCTGCTTTTGGTGCTCTGCATGAGTGATCAGGTAATAAATTGAGAAATGAAGAGAAGCTGACACAAGCATTTCTGTTTTATTTTATTCACATGAGCTCTTTAAAAAAAAAAATCAACACAGATGAGCTCTTCGCTGTCTAAAGTTATTTAACACAGAGTTTTTAACATCTTATTGAAATGAAAGGAAAAAAATCAATGATAAACATCCTGTAGATGGGACATGTTGATTTTGATTTGCACCAAATTGTTATTAAATCCATTATGAAGCTCTCTGCCATTTGCTTAAATTTCTCATTCTTGGCTGCTGAACAAGTGCCTCTGAGCTTTTTGATAATTACTGACAACATTTTTCCATAAGTATATGACTTGTTATTTAAAGATGCACCAGAGAAGAAATATTCAAAATATATCCACAATAAATTTGACATCAGAAAGTGTCTTTATTGGTTTGACTGTTGAAACAGTGAAAGAACAGGAATGAATAATTTTATAGTAACACAAGGCCCTCTCTCTCTCTCTCGGCTTGTGGCCCTGGGAATATTTCCTTATATTAGATCCTTTCCATCCTTCCAAACAAAATTGAGATACGAGTTACTAATGTACTTTGGTTATACATTTTCCCTCTGTTCATATGAAACTTTCTTCAGCAATTTGGAAGTGACCTTGGCTGTATTTTGTAATTCTGAAACCTCCTTGGGGAATATTTAAAGGTAGAACAAATACAGTGGAACCTACATGTAAAGAAATCGGGTATACTCAGGTGTGGCACAGAATGTGTTTAACTGCAAATAACCAGGAGAAGCTTAAACACTTAGCAGTTTGTTTGTTTCCCGTTGTAAGTGGTTTTGAGAGAAGTAGACATGCAGGGCTTGCAAAATGACTCAAGAATGCCTCCAAGTGCCCAGGCTCTTTCACCTTTCCCACTTCAGGATCCATAGAAAGTTCATTTCATACCATACTTCTCATCTATGGTTTCAGAATGGCTTATGCACCTCCATACATCACATCTATATCTACGAAAGATGAAGCAGGAAGAGGATGGCCCAATGTCTTTCTTATTTCTTAGGAAATGCCCCCAGAAATCTTCTCAAAACTTCTGTTTAGATTCCATAAGTTGGCATCATTTCACATGGCCACTGCTAGCTGCAAAAAACAAAAACAAAAAAACAAAAAACAAAAAAACCTTTCAGGGTTCTGTAGAATTAAAAAAAAAAAAAAAAGCAGACAGGGGACCAGGCGCGGTGGCTTTCGCCTGTAATGCCAGTACTTTGGGAGGCCGAGGTGAGCGGATCACGAGGTCAGGAAATCGAGATCATCCTGGCTAACACGGTGAAACCCCGTCTCTACTAAAAATACAAAAACAAAATTAGCCAGGCTTGCTGGCGGCTGTCTGTAGTCCCAGCTACTACTCGGGAGGCTGAGGCGAGAGAATGGCGTGAACCCGGGAGGCGGAGCTTGCAGTGAGCCTATATCAGGCCACTGCACTGGAGACTGGGTGACAGAGCGAGACTCCATCTCAAAAAAAAAAGAAAAAAGAAAAAAGAAAAAAGAAAAGAAAAAGAAAAAGAAAAGAAAAGAAAAGAAAATGCAGACAGGGGCTGGGAATGGTTGTCAAGAGATTCTGTCTCCAGTAACTGCCACATACCTTTCTAGAATAGAACTTTGAAACAGAAAATAATCACAAATGTTTTTCCCAAACAAAATTAGATGTTTCGGTGGTCAGATACTTAAAATTCTGAACTTTGCTCTCATCCATCAAGTGTGTTGCCCAGTTTTCAACAAAATTGTGGCAGGGAGAGGAAGCAACCAGAGCAAAGGAACTGCTGCCAGCTCCAATGTGGTACATTCATAGTTGATAAGACAAAACTAAAGGATAAGAAAGTAAAATTAGAAGAATAATCCTACAGAAGAATTAAAAACATGGGTTAGCCTGGGTTCATTTAAAATAGACATAAGAAGTTTCTTATTTTTACAATAGAGTACAATAAAGGAATGTAACAGTGGCCTCTGAGTTTTCAAGAAGAGGGAAATTATGTTCAGTATTTTTTTCTAACAAAGAGGAGATAGCAGAAAGATTTATCTTCTATGTTTTCATAGTTAAAAATGTGATATTATGTAAAAATGCAAACTGATAGGCCATCTGGAAAACTTTACACTAGAGAAGAGTTTCTGAGACTTAGATTTTACGACTCCACCTTTTTTTTAAAAAAAAAAAAAGGAAACAAATATGTGAATGTTTTCAGAAACATTCATCCATGTTTACCATCATTTTATATAGAAGGTCATTTTAGTAATCAAAAGAAGTATTCATATAATTTTTAAATTAGTCAGTTGAGAAAAAGTTAAACTTTGTGAAAAAAAAATCATACTTTTCCTTTTTTTTTTTCATTATGGTGCAAATGCATGCAAAAACTTGGTCACAGATCAGCACCAGCCCAGGGATGAATGTTGAGAGACTGCTGTGAAGGATTCTGAATATCTGGGATTTGCTTTTTTTTTTTTTTTCATCTTTTCCAAACATATTTGCCGTTCCTATTTGCTTGGTAGCTGTTGTGTGTTACCAGCCCACTGTCAGCCACACACATGATGTGATTTGTTGTGTGTGGCATTTCTCTTCTGTTGTCTGCAATACTTGTCTTGTTTTGGGGTTGAGGTTGGGATAGCAGACACTATGCATATGCTATCATTGACTCCATCCTATGCCAACGTCAAACTATTCACAGAATTTTTACTGTTAAGACTAAAAATGATACCAGATCCTGTCTCACCACAACATTTAGGAAAGCCACATCTAATCCATCAAAGCTGGCACATACAATCCCTCTGTTCCTTTTTTTTTTTTTTTTTTTTTTTTGAGACGGAGTCTCGCTCTGTCGCTTAGGCTGGAGTGTAGTGGCCGGATCTCAGCTCACTGCAAGCTCCGCCTCCCGGGTTTACGCCATTCTCCTGCCTCAGCCTCCAGAGTAGCTGGGACTACAGGCGCCCGCCACTTTGCCAGGCTAGTTTTTTGTATTTTTTAGTAGAGACGGGGTTTCACTGTGTTAGCCAGGATGGTCTCAATCTCCTGACCTCGTGATCCGCCCGTCTCGGCCTCCCAAAGTGCTGGGATTACAGGCTTGAGCCACCGCGCCCGGCCCTCTGTTCCTTTTGAGTTAGATATTATTCCCAGAAGGCCTTCACTAAAATGTGCTTGTTATGTGAAAGGGGAAACTTGTTGACATCAGTTCATGATAACCAGGTCGTTACATGGCAAAGAGAAGAGTACCAATGGAATAAAATAGAAATCAATTATGGTTTAAAGATAGTGTGAGGAAAGGGCTGGGAATGGCAGAACGCCCTCCAGAGAACAACCTGAAGGCAACCTCTGAGTGAAGGTGAGAATGCTACCAAATGCATTGGTGATCAGCCCATGCAGCTTCCCAGCTCAGATGCTACCAGTGACTTCTCATGTGCTCATCAAATTTAGTGGAGACTTCTCAATCTGGATTTCCACCAAATATACTGGACAAACTTCAGCAAATCAGTCATTGACCCCAGACATTGATGCATTTCCGTCTCTGGGCTTTGATGCTTAAGTATTCTAGGTAGGTCATTGCAATGACCCCAGACATTGATGCATTTCCGTCTCTGGGCTTTGATGCTTAAGTATTCTAGGTAGGTCATTGCATATAAATACAACTAATATAAGAATATTGTGGAAATCCAGGCTCTCAAACAATATCTCTTCCATTAAGTCCTTCCAGAAATCTTTGCTTTTTTCCTCCATCCTAAGTAAGATATCGGATTCATGTACTGAAGAAGCAGAAGAAATATGTCATAAACTGGCCTTTCCTATGCTTCCATAAGGAGCATTCTCAGGATTAGAACTAACCAGAGCGTTAAATAGAACAACTTAGAAGTGTTCAAACTGTGGTAGGACAGAGTCTAAAATGCATATTTATTGTAATTTTTTTTTTTTTTTTTTTTTTTGAGATAGAGTCTCACTCTGTGGCCCAGGCTGGAGTGCAGTGGCGCGATCTTGGCTCACTCCAAGATCCGCCTCCCAGGTTCACGCCATTCTCCCACCTCAGCCTCAGTCCCGAGTAGCTGGGACTACAGGCGCCCGCCACCATGCCTGGCTAATTTTGTTTTTGTATTTTTAGTAGAGACGGGGTTTCACCCTGTTAGCCAGGATGGTCTCGATTTCCTGACCTCGTGATCGACCCACCTCGGCCTCCCAAAGTGCTGGGATTGCAGGCGTTGAGCCACCGCACCCAGCCTGTAATCATAATTTTACTTAAAAAAAAATCCATTTAAGTAAAAAATATATATAAGGAGATTAGGAAAATGAAAAATAGTTACCCATAATCCCAACAAACAAATGCATTTGACGTTTTGTTGCATTTCTTTCCTGACTCTTTTTTTTCCCGGCAGGGAGAGTTCTATATATTGTTATGTATTTGTGTTTCACTCATTCAGCAAGTACTTATTGCATGAGCGCTGTATGCAATGTGACAGGCACACTATGCTAGGCAACTACAGAAACATCTTTGTTTTCATGTAAAGTGATTTTATTTTCATATACATGCATGTGCGTGAGCTTTCTTAGTTTCTGAAACATCATTCAACATTTGTGTACTCAAGTTTATACAGTATTGATGGATTGGATGTGGCTTTCCTAAATGTTGTGCTGAAAACAGGATCTGGTATCATTTTTTAGTCTTAACAGTAAAAATTCTTGTGAATAGTTTGACATTGGCATAGGATGGAGTCAGTGATAGCCTATGTATGGTGTCTGCTATCTCAACCTTAACCTAAAAGCAAGCTATTTGTGTTATTATTATTTTTTCAATTAATAGATGGTATTTATGTTTCTTACAGCTTTTGATTCATAGTGACATATTCCTCTGATAGAGGTAGTGACATATACCTCTATCAGCGATACCTTACAAAAGAAAGATGGCTTCATTGTACCTTATCTTATATTTGAAATTAACACATTTTGTAGGGTAAAAACATGCTACACAATTGTAGTATTAATCTGATTTTGTTTGGTGTCTAGTAAGGATGATGTTTTTAAAATATTGATTAGTTGGAAATTGCAAACTTTTATGGATTTAAATTACCCCTTTCTAGAATGTTTTTATTTACTTAGTCATTCTCCTATTAATAATTGTGTTCTCTTTAACAAGGATGGCAATCTGCTATTTTTATGTATTTTCAAACATTACAGTTCATTTTTTAATTTTATCTATGTTTTTATAACATACAAAAGCTTTAAAAACAATTTCTGAGCACAGTGTCATTGCTTGTCCTCTTTGTGATTTTTCTCTAACTTCTACAGTAATTATAAAAACTCTTCTTCTCTTCAGAGATTTGATGAATATCCAATTAAAAACAGTTTTTCAATAGTTTGTTTTAAAAGATATTTATCTATAGTCCACCCAAATCTGTTTTGGTGAATGTTGTGAGGTGTGGCTCTAAATGAGTTTTCCCTCAAATTACTAATTATTTATTCAAACAAAATTTATTGAATAATTTATCATCCCTTGTGATTTGTCATGGACTATCTAGGATTTAAATTTTACAGAGAATACACTACACTATCTCTGATCAAAAGAACCAGTTTAAAATTTAAAAATCAAAACACTTCTTAAAAATGCAAACTATTGTAATAGTCATGTCTAATTCAGGATATACGTGCCAGATATTTTGAAATAACTCTCCAAGTAGAGAAAAACATTAAAATTAAAATCACTATTGTACCAATTTCAGAATATGCTTTCAATGTCTCCTTTATAGACAGAAACTTTAGACCACCATACAAATGACAGGTTGACTGCAGTTGTGCAAGATAGTTTTCAGCAACATTATGGTGTCATACTATAGCCATGAATTATTAGCACAAATATTTATTAAATAGCTAGAAGGATGTTAATAGTAACATTATTGGTGATAGTGTCAAAATAAAAATAAACTAAACTTCATAAAGAGGAAACTGTCTCTAAAAACCAAGCATTACGTAACAGTTATTAAAACTGATTTTAGAATGTCCATAACCTGAAAATATTCATAGAATATTAAGTTAAAACATAAAGTAGTTCATAAAAGAGAATGTACAGTATGATCTCATATTGGTAAGATAATAAATATATACTGTTTTATGCTCAAATGTTATTTTTGCTATGTAAATTAGAGGAAAAATATTTGAAAGATCTTTAACACATCATTATGAAGATCACCTAATTTTCTTCATGTGGATATAGTATATATCTACATAAACACACCAGGATTGAGTAGCTACCTGCAGTAGTTCTTACCTTGATTCTCTCTAATTTCTAACTATACATAGACAATTTGCATTAGGGGAAATTACTTTGAAGAGGTTAGATCAACAACATAAAAACACCGGATTTTACTTTCTTAGGACACTGGGTTGTTGTTCAAACAGTAAAGTGAAACTCTGGTACCAAATGCAAGCTTCCTGTCTTCCTTTGCCTGTGCCATTAACAACAATTTGTGATAAACTTTCAGGAAGCACTCAGCATCCTCTCAAACACACCCCAAAACACTATACCATTCATTTCTAAGCTAAGCAGAGAAAGGCAAAAATTGCATCCCAATAAAAAAAACCTCAGGGTAAATGGTTATGTTGAAGTAACCATGCAGAATCTCTTGTTGGGTTTTTTGCCTTGTTCTTAATGTACTTCATGGCCACTGTCTGGAGTTATGGATCAACTGATGGCCACAGGAACAAGACACTCAGTATAATTTGTTTGGCCTCCTTTAAAAATTCTGCCCTCATAAAAACTGTATTTAGTGTGATTCTGCTATTTTTGTCATTTTGTATTTGCTGACCACTAGAGACACTGATAGTATTCTATTATGCCAGGTAAAATACCCTGCTCTTAGAGCAAAATATTTTAAGAGAGTGGATTAACAGTGCAAAAGAAAAAATGACTAATTAGGCTCTGGAGTTCTCTAGAGACACTAAATTTTTCTTTGAAAAGAGCCCTCACGAATGTGACAAAGAGAATGCATATTTAATTTGGGGGATGCAGGAAATCTTTTTGCCCAGAAAGCTAGTTTTTACCCACTGACTAATACAAAACATGACTAAAAAGTAATCTGGGAAATCCCATAAGCCACATGTGACAATCAGTTTCATCACTTTATAGTCACATCTCATATTCCTTTTATCTCATGCTGTGCCAGTCTCAGAAAGGGCCGCTGGAATTGGAAACAATAATTGAAGCTTTGAATTCAATGCCAAATAGTAATATTAATATTCCATTTTGTTAGCATTATAGAAAAGGGTGATGGTGCGGGGTGAGGAAAGCTTATATTTTTGTGAAGTGTATGGAAAACTGGTATGAAAGGAAGAACTGTTATGGTAAAGATGGAATGGAAAGAAAAGAATAGTGTTTCATTTTAAGTGATGGATTTATGCATAAGTGATGTTAAAAGTATTTAATATCCCATACAGCACAGAAAATCTACAAATTCAGAGTAGGTGCCAGAGCTGCCAGCATCTTCAAGGCCCTCTACTACTAGGCATTAACATGCCAAAGGGGGACTGGGAGAGGTCTGGGAAGTCCTGAACAGGGTGTGAGAGCAGCCCTGAAGCTGGGGGCTACTCAGGGATCTCAGGACAGAGACTATTTTCCAGTCAGTATAAAAACACATCAATATTTTAACAACTGGAATGCATAAAAGAAGCTAAAGTTATTTCAGAGAATTTATCTGGGGAGTTGTGCCCAGGATTTCAGATTCCCAAGTATTATTCAGAGCTTAGAATCCAAATGTTTTTAATTTTGAGAGAGTTCTTCCAGGGATTTCTTGCTATTCCTCTTTTGTGAGTCCCAGGATCCTCGGACTGACCTTTTGGCTGACTTTGGTTGTTTATGCTTCCCAGTGCAAGTCCTAAGAGAGGCAATTTCCATTGGTCTGTTGAAATGATTAACAAGATCATTTTCTGTGTTGCTCCTGGTAGAAACAACTGTCAAGAGAGTGGCCTTGTCCTAGGACTGCTGGCCTCCTCTGAATCCCTCCTCTAAGGCTGATGGCTTGTGCCCACAGCCACCTATCAGTGCTTCTCTTTAAGTTCCTGAGCAGCTCTAATAGCCATGCTGAGCCCCAAAATCTGGGCCTGACTTGGAGGAAACACCACTTACCATAGGCACCTTTTAAAATTGTTCATTAAAGGTGTCAAAACACACATTTGTCCCAGGGACAGAAAACTCCACTTGCCCTAGGAAGATACTTTTGTCGTTCCTTAAACCGGCTAATGGCTGGACTTACATTTGTATTTTAACACATCTGCCCTTATCTAATATTTGGATTTTCATCTTAGGTTTTTTTTTTTTTTTTTTTTTTTTTGGTCACTTTTGGGAGCAGAGAACGTTTGTTTCTGAGCATCATTTGTTTTCTACAGAACATATGCCTGGCTTAACCTTAAATAACCTGCTCTACAAAGTAACTTTTCCCTTATTTTCTCTCTCTCTCCCTCTCTCTTTCTCATTTTAAATAGAGTTTTCTCTACCTTGCCCAGCCTGGACTTGAACTCTTAGACTCAAGGTGGTCCTCCAGCTCCTGAGGGGCTGGTGGTTACAGGTGCATGCCACCATACTCAGCTCTTATTTGTCTCATTTTTTGTTGGGAAGTTTAACTTTAAGCCACCCTAAGTACATCTCAGTGATTTTTTTGGTTGATAAAATTGTTTCCATTTTTAATAAAGTTGAAAAAATATTTTATTTTAAAATGTTTTTTACCATGCTTTTTATTTGTATATTTCTTTTTTCTTAAACTATACTTTAAGTTCTAGGGTACGTGTGCACAACGTGCAGGTTTGTTACACAGGTATACATGTGCCATGTTGGTTTGTTGCACCCATCAACTGGTCATTTACATTAGGTATTTCTCCTAATGCTCTCCCTTCTCTAGCCCCCCATCCCCCCGACAGGCCCCGGTATGTGATGCTCCCCGCTCTGTGTCCATGTGTTCTCATTGTTCAGTTCCCACCTATGAGTGAGAACATGCAGTGTTTGGTTTTCTGTCCTTGTGATAGTTTGCTTAGACTGATGGTTAACATAAAATTCCTTTAACTTTGTCAGAAGGAAGAAGTAGGAGAACTGATCTCCAGGTGAGGTAATTTTATAAACTGATGATTTCACAAAAAGAGAAAGAAAGGTCGCACAAATATTACACAAAAAGGTAGAGATAGTGATAAATTCTGTTAAAATTAGTTTAGTGAAATGCAAATCACTCTGAGAAAAATCATAGTAGAAATATTTCTGATAGATCGATGGGACCTCTTTTTAATTGGTTTTCAGTCCTCCTATGACTTGTCTTCCTAGACTTTAAAACTTTAAGAATAAGCAAAGAAGAGGAATCATTTTCCAAAAGCTTTCATAAATGTGACATTGATTCATTGATATACAGCCCATTAGCCTAGAATTTCATCTCTTCATCTATCATTTCAATTATCTCCTGATTTCTCTAGGGCATTTGATAAATGGGAGACCATTTACATTTGGTGCATTAATGACCTTGGTACATTTTGGAAATGTGTCCCCCTGCCCCCCGCCTTATATATGTATGTGTTTTAAAGCTACCTACTAAGTCTCTAAGCATGCTAAGGGACAGAATGACATCCATGTAACCCCATTACTTGGACAACATTAAAAAATAAAATTCTGAAAATGTGGGGTTTCCATGATGATATGATGTTATTACATCTATAATAAGAAGTAACTGTTTAAGCGTTAAAAGATACCTGTAGAAAAAGAAGCAGAAGGATATTGTTCCAAATAAATGTGGACATTTTGGTTTTCTTCCTCTTTTGAGTCTACTGCCCAAAGCGTTCTATATTAGAGTTAGTTACAAAACAAGGTGTTTTTGTTTTAGCGGTGATTTTTTTTTATTTTTTTTATTTTTTTTACCATGGTGAGAAATTTGTTTTTCTAGAATATTTTGTTGGCTTGCCCCCAAATATACAACAACCAAAAGCAACATTATATATAAGATATAGTATATCATAAATATATTGTTTATATAAAATAAAAAGTATATATAAACTATATATAATATATAAATATTTTATATTATATAATACTTAATATTAAATAGTTTACATGTGTTATGTATTGTATGTATGTTTCTTTCAGGGAGGGGAGGGTGGTGTGGTAGAGGGGCACGCCAGTAGGCTGTGCTCTACCATTACTCTAGCAGCCTCAGATGAAGCAGAGATGCTCCAAATGAAACTATTATCTGGTTCTCTTGAATATAATTTGGTCATCAAGATATTTGAATTGGAAAGATTCTGGAAGAAATAAATGTCTACTATGAAGGAGCTATTGGGCATTTCTACTGCCATTGAATTTTGTTTAACAATAGTTAAATAGTTAAATAGTTTAATAGTTTAATAGTTAACAATCTAGTTCTTTAAGAATGCTATCTCTCTACAGAATACTATCTAACTACTGTTAGGTAGTACCCTGGCTTTCAATTTTTTTATATTATTTGAAACACACCAATTATCTTCTTTGAAAAGAAATTTATATTTCCTCAATGAACTTATATCAGATATGAAGAATCATTTATGCTTTTTTATCTCATGTTAATTTCCTGGTTAATTTTGTGATGTTGCTTGCCACGTCTTTGATAAAATTCTATAAAATAAGAATAAACATATTTTTGTTAAAGGTGCTTTGAAATTATTAGATAAATAAGAGATTTGGATTGAACACTTTAGGGAATTGGTAAATCAACAACATTTCTGAGAAACAAAAGCTATTTATGTTTTTCTTTGAATGTAATATTTAAGTTCATATCTCAATGCAAGCAAATAATTTTAAGGCTGAAATAGTAGCTTACAGGTCAGTTAATTCACCATCTTCACTTCCTTGTAGAAACAGATATTTGAGGTAAGATTGTGGGCTAATATTTATTACCAGACAAAAGTTTCTTTATAACTTTATCAAAATCCAGAGGGTAATGGTTGGATTTGACTTGAGGAGAACTCCCGAGTTTCAGATCTGCTTCCCAGCTCTTCAAGGTTACAGTCTAGTCTGTTTTCACAGATGGCTCCTTTATGTCCAGGGCCTCTGAGCAGACATGTGCAAACCCGGAATGCACTAGAAAAGGTCAAATGTTCATTGTGATATAACCCTCAATCGTTATCTTTTTGGATGACAAGGATATATTCTATGTATCTATAGATCTTCTGGCACCTAACACAATGTTTAGCACATAGAAGGCACTTCATAATTTTTGACAAGTGAATAAATGAGTAAAAGAATGCTGAATGAATGAACACTGTTTACTTAGAGGTTACTAGAGCCATTTACAAATCATAGGGGAAATACTCAGGACGCAGATACTAAAGAAAAAAAAGATTCAATGCCAGTGAGCCACAGAAATTAAAGTCAAGAGAGAAAATTGGAAATCATGAGATGTATTTATGTGGGAAATTTTAATTTCTGTGCAGGTAACTCAGATCTACTTCTCTGGCTTTTCTCTTTTGGGACAGGCCTCACCGGAGCACCAGTCAAATGTCTAAGTTGGGAACTAGGTTCTTTATTGTTAGGCATAGACTGGTAAAAAGCATTTTCTACCAAAAGTATCAGTTGAAATCTGGGTCCAAGGGGCCAGCTAGGAAAAGAGAAAAGGTGAGGTTTAGCTACCAGATGCAAACACCAGGGAATAAGAGGCCAAAATTGGGAATCCAGGTCAAGAACACAAAACTAAGATTTTAAGATCTGTTAGACACAGGGATCACAGTAAAGCAGACTGTTAACAAGCAAGGAGGAGGAAAAGGGAAAGAGTCCTGAACAGTTGCATCAAATTTCAACCTATTATGTTGTCTCAATTTTCTGAACTCACTGATGAGGTATGTGGAAAGATCAAGCAGAGCTGACAAATGTTTTCAGACTTGCTACTCCACTGATGAGCAACCTCGAATTTCCAATTGCATGCTGGACTTTCTCGCCTGAGTGTTTCTTTGGCACTGCATATTTAACATATCTAAAATGAAAACAAACTTCCCTTGTATTTATTGTCAGAAAAAATAGTCCAAGATTGGAAATGGGTGAAAAAGATTACAGGGTGTCTATCCTTTCAGTGGAGCGCTGAGCATTTCTGAAAGCTTAGAAGTTAAGTTGCTAGAAAACTGGTAGTCATGCAAATGATTCCTCTTTTGTGCCATTGAGACAGATTTGATTTCTGCTGTATGGAAAAGGTGACCCAAATCACTGTATTGCCTTTTACATGATATGAATCAGCTTGGCATGTATTCAGAAATTATTTCAGGATTCCTGATTATCTGTGTGTGTGTGTGTGTGTGTGTGTGTGTGTGTGTGTTTTACTGGCTTCTTTGTTAATTAATAAATTGAATAAAATCTTTAACATATTCAATATATATTTGCAGGAGAGTCATGCTTTTAACTTTTTGAAAATTATATTAACATTGTTATTTACTATTAATATTTCCACCATCCTAAACACTTGGTACCACTGAACTTTCTACTTCTCTGAAACACCATTATATAATCAGTTTCCAAGTTAAATGCACTTTACTTCAATCCCTTTTTCACTATTAATGAGTCAGTTTGGGTCCCCATTATTTTGCACTAAGGCTGATCCAATGATCCAATACTCTCCAAACTGATCTTCCAAATTTGTCTCCCATACCATTAAACTCCAAACTAAAAAGCCAAATCTTTCCATTTAAACCTAGGTCATTGGGACTTTTTTGGCTCAAAAACCTCATTTGACTTATTATTAACTAACAAATCCAGTCCCCAAATGCCAGCTTCTTAATAGAGATCCAAGTTATCTTCCTAGACCTATATCACTTGGATTAGTGAGCTAGAGGTGCCATAACAAACTAACACAGATGGAGTGTCTTAAACAACAGAAATTTATTTCCTTATGATCTGGAGGCTAGAAGTCTATGACCAAACTGCTGGAAGGATTGATTTCTTCCAAGGGCCTCTCTCCTTGGCCCATAGATGGTCGTCTCTGTCATTGTCTTCATAGGTTCCCTCTCTGTCTCTGTTCTATTCTCCCTTTCTCATAAGGGCACCAGTGAAATTGGGTTAGGACCCACCCATATGATCTAATTTTCTTTTAATTATCTCTTTAAAGGCCCTATTTCTAAATACAGTCATGTTCGAAAATATTGGGATTAGGACTTCAAAATGTGAATTTTGGAGGACAAAATTTAGCCCATAATACTCCTAGAGAAAGAAAATAAAAATAATTGTTTGTTGAATGCATACCATGAGTCAAGCACTGCATTTTATACTTTCACATAAGTTAAAAAATGATTGATTCATTATTCCTGAATATATCCCAATTCAGATTTTACTTGTAATATATTACTTCAGCTGATTCCTTCCTTGTTAAGAATCCTGGTGTCCTCCTCTCAGAGGACACATTTCTCCTTTTTACACTACTTTCACATTCTACCTGGTTTGATGATTATTTTGTACTTTATTTTTTCCAACAATGCATTAAAATTGCTTGAAGTCAAGGCCATTAATGACTCTTAGAACTCCTGTGAAGTATATGACCTGTTGTTGAGAATATAAATATTTGTCAAATAAAGAATTCAAAGGAAGAAGGGAAAAGTTTATAAAAGAAAGAAGGGAGTATGACCAAGGGTTTTTGGCAAGGAGTGGATGAGGCAAGGGAAAAAATCATGAGAGATGTTAGAGAAGAACCAAAATTATAAGGCTATTAAGTCAGAGGCTAGTAATATATCACATTTGGAACCTAGAGGTTCTAAGAACCTAACACTTTTTATCTTTTAATTGATGATTTTCTCAGTAAATTATATTCCATTTCATAGCTTCACACCATAAAGATAACTGTTTTAATTCTGACATCAAATTATTTTAGTATTAGTCCTCATTTCCATTCTATCACCTTGTTTTGAAGATCTGCTTTCAGTTAGATCATTTGTCTTTCACAACCAGCTGGGGTGTGGCTTAAGAGGACAACTTAAATATGTTCTGCAATTTGCCAATTTGGTCTGGTTTTTGCAGCATGAAAAGATTTGAAGGCCCCAGCTAATGTGTACTAGACATGCCACACTCCCTCAACTATGTCTCAGATTTGTGAGGATGTGATCCATAACTCCATCTACTGTTGATACAGGAGTGCTGGGAAGGGAAGAGTGTGGACCCTTTAAATAATATGGAAGGTGGCAAGGGAAGTGCTGGGGAAAGGAGGACGTGGTCCCAGGTTAGGGCTCCAACCCCACCGGCCTAGGTGAAGACAGGCACTTCTGCCTTCACACCCAAATGTTGCATTTTCCCAGACCACCCTGGCCCACCGAGCCCCCATCCTGTCACTATAAAAACCCAAGACCCTAGCAAGGCAGACAGAAGCTGCTGGACTGCGAGAGGAACACATTTGCGGAAGAAGACAAGCGGCTAGACATTAAGAGGATGTTGAAGGGAGCGCATGGGCAGAAGAGCACACTGACCGACCAACGTAGTCACTCTGCCGGCCACCAAGGTGCTGAAAGAGGCAGAGTTTGGCCAGGAGAGCCAGGGCTGCTGAGCAGCCCATCTCGGGGTGAAGACCATCTACCTTCTGGCTCCCCATCAGGCTGAGAGCTATTTCCACTCAATAAAACTTTGCACTCATTCTCCAAGCGCATGTGTGATCCAATTCTTCTGGTAAACCAAGGCAAGAAACTCCGGGATATAGAAATCCTTCTGTCCTTGTGATAAGGAAGAGGGTCTGATTGAGCTAGTTAACACAAGCTGCCTATAGATAGTAAACTAAAAGAGTACCCTGTAACACACGCCTACTGGGGCTTCAGCTGCAAACATTCACTCCTAGACACTGCTGTGGGGTGGACCTGCCCACCTGTATGCTCCCTTAGAGGTTTGAGCAGCCCGGCACTGAAGAAGCAAGCCACTCCCCCATCTCACTCCCTGCCAGGGGGACAAGGGAACCTTTCCCATTTCACTGTCACCAGACTGTGATATTTATTGCTGTGAAAATTCCCAAGACAAATTTGTTTCTGTGGCACATTTACCATTGTAACATGGAGCTATAGATGTGATGGTTTCAGACATACCAGCCTTAGCACTTTATTATTTTTTTCAAGTCTTAGGCTGCTGTGAAATTTTTAGAAGTTTCTGTTTCCCTGGATTATTTTTAAAAACATCAAATCATTCCTTTAATAGAGTATATTATTATTCAGATCTTTTCTGAAGGAAAGTTTCATCTAATTTCTAAATTTAACGGTATGCTGTTATCTCAAAATTTCAGTCACCATCCACTTAACATGTACTTTTTTCATTATTGAAGCATTCCAGATGCTTCCTTTTTGAAAAAGAAAAAGGACTAAATTTAACAGTATGTACAGAGACTACTGTGTTTGTGTGTGTGTTGGGGGGAGTATAAATATGAGCTCCCATTAAAGTAAGATCTTCTAAATAGAGAATTGTAAGTTGTTTTTATGCTTCCATTTGTGTGGCTCTGTGCTGTGTCTGAGGAACACAGGAATGAAGAAGACATTGTGTTGGCTCACAGGACATCTGTAGTCACCTGAGGAAAGATACAAATAACGAGATATGAGTTAACTAGTGGTTTCCAACAAGGAATGGCTGTACCCTCAGGAGACATTTGCCAATTGAGATGGACATTTGCCATTTACAGCAGGAAGTTGGCTATATAAATATTTGGCAGAGCACTGGGCTAAAGATATATAGATGTGGTAGTAATAACACAATAGTTCTCGAAATCAAAAGACTGATAAGATTAAACAGCAAGAGTGTGTGGGTGATTAGGACACTGGATGAGGGACACCTGCAATCAAAAGGATGGACACAGAAAGAGGAATACCAAAGATAACTGAATAAAATAATAATATAGTAATATTGAACATTTTGTAGAACCCATACTATTTTTAAAAAGCTGTTCTAAGCACTTATATGAATGCTTATAATTAGCCTATTATTGTCAGCTTTTTTGTATAATGATTGAAGCAGGAATCAACAGTGTCAAATGCAACAGAGACATCAATACAGTGAGTACTAAAATTGTCCATAGATCTAGCAATTAGGAGGTCATTGGAAGCCAGAGCTCAGTGGGTAGAAAAGTAAAATGTTGATGGGCAAGTAGAGAAGTTTAAGCCAAAAAAGTTTGGATTAAAAAGAAAGGAAAGGAAAATAAATGACAATGCTATAATGGGAACAAACTAAAGAGAGGTCATGTTTTTCGTGGTAGAAGAGATAGAAGAATGTAAGAGGAGCAGCCATCATTTATAGACCTTGAGGAAAGTGAAGAGAATGCCTTATCAACTCCGAGAGGACTGGGAAATTTGACAAACCAGGACAGGCTAAGAGACATGAGAAGTCATGCTTGGGGCCCAGCTGAAATTGGACACTACTTTCTCTGTCCCTCAGTCCAACAACTCCTTTTTGAAATCTCTCTCCTGATAAGTTGTACTCATCTGAACTGTGCTTTCAGGAGGACCTTTGCCTGTCTCATCTTCCTCACTTATCAGGACAACATTCTACAAAACAAAATCACAGGAATAATAGTACCATTATCTGCCTTCTTTACTCCTAAAATCCAGGGAGTTCAGTGGCCAATGAAAAACTACACACTGTCGGACACACACAGGCTGTCCTGAGACATGAGGGTTCCCCAAATGAGTGTTACAGAATTTGGTTACTCTTTGTGGTTGTCTTAGCATAGCATGTTATGCATATCAAACACTTTTTTCCATTAATGCAATGCTTATATGGAATAATACTTATCCTTCACTGAATATTTTCCTACTTCTGTATCTTAGTTTGATAAAAATGTGTTTTCTATATGATTTCTAGTCTCTATCATTTATTCAACTACAAATATCAAATATCTACTGTATACTATTTGCTAGTTTGTCAGATGTACACACGCTCTAGCACTAGAAGAGCTCACAGTCTATAGGTAAAACAGATAGGATAATAGCTATTTAAAATGGAAAAGTATAAGTGATTTAATATATATAGTAAATGATTGTGTAAGCCAATGCAGTAAGTAACCATACCCTCCCTCCTGCATACAATAAATCTTCTCAAATACTGAATCACTTTCATTTTTCCAAATGGATTGTCAAGAATAGAAACACCCCATTCTCTTTGCTTGATGGATTTTTTTTCCTCTTTCGTTTTCTCTTTTCTCTTTGGTTCTCACCCTGCCAATTCTCTGCAGGTGCTCCTTTTATATTCTGAAATCCCAGCTAAGGGACTTTCTCACTGATTATAATGACATAGGTCTGTTTTCACAGCCGTAATTTTAAAGTTTCTTAATAATACTATGTTTTAAACATTATTCTGAAATGCTAGAAGGTTTCAGGGTGCTCAAAAAGTAAACAGGCTCATATAAAAAGAAGGGAACAGTTATAATAAAAAAATTCAACAATTTGTATCAGATCATTGGCACTTCATCTCAAGCTCTTGAGACAACAAAATTTTCCCCCAAGGGGAACTAATTCACTAGACATGTGTATACATTAGAACCAGATGAAGGTGATGCAGTGAAATTGGAAAGACAATTCCTGGGCTTATTAGAAGCCGGAGACCAAGTATTTGTATGTCTACTGACTTCTTTGGCCTTGGCAAGAATCATTTTCCCAGGAGAGCAGATTTAGGGAATTTGCATTTATGTTCATGATCACCTTTGACATCTGAAACTCTGAGGACTTGACATCGAGTATTACTATTATTATAAACAGAGCTCCCACGCTGTTAAGCTCAAATTGCTACTTTGGTGTTAACAAGAATGGGTGCCACATGGTGAGCATATGCTGTTTGTGAAAGTAAATGATGCTTTAAGAGTGTTTTACTCTCAAAAGGAAGTCTACTAGGCAGATAGCTTGTATTGAAACTCTGTGTATGTTCTCATTTGACCACCATAAACAATGTTTAAAGAGTCAAGGTTGTTACTTGAGAATAAATCAGGGAGCTCTGGAACATTTGGGTGGATATATTCACTATAAAGCATAACAGACATTTCCCCCTATGTTTATCCTTTTAAAATGTATGTATTTCACTTCAGGGCTCCATTGATCTTTCAGATTGTATCTTAATAGAGCTTCCTCAGCACAGAAGTGATTTCTTTCTTTCAGTGGAGGATTTACTTGAATCTACTATTTAGAAATTTAGCATAACTGGGTGTAGAATTCCTTTACCTTGGATAGATTAAAAAAACTCCCAAGACTGATTAGACAGTTTAAATGTTGAATAATGCTGTTTCCCTATGTGTTTGCTTTGTGAGTTAAACTGATGAAGATTTAATCTTCTTTTACAGTTTCTTTTGTCTGTAAAACTAAAGATCCATTTTTATAAAAGATTTTTTTTACTTTGTTTTAAAAAGAGATTTGATACCTGAATGGCAGTGGTAATGAAATTCTCTGTGGGTTAGGCTTCGAGGAAGAAATATTAACATGAAATTAATGAAGTATTAACAAATAAATTGAGTTCATAACGGTAACCATTTCCCTATGTTCATGTGATAACATAGAACTTATGTATACGTAGTTTTGAGCTTTGCGTCTGATCACTCTTAGCCATCAAATCATTTCTAAAAATAAGGTAATTGGGGAAACCTATAATAAACAACTTTGCAGAATGAGACGATGAACTTTTCAGCTACCATAAGCCTTTTCTCCCCCTTTAAGTAATGTATGTTATAAGGACTGAAATTCTAATGTATGATAACCTGAAATTTGAGTTTAAAAATGAACACAACTGAAACATAATAAGGCATTTTTCATCCCTTTTAATATTTTATATATTCTCATTCTTCATGAGAAATGGCTGCAGCATACAAGCTGCCAGGTTAAATTTGGCAATGAACAAGTAACTTTGTGCACAAACTGATGGAGGACCATGCAAGGCAAGCAAAGGAGTTTAGATTTGATGCAGTAATGGAGGGAGAGCTATCGACAGAGCAAGAGAATAATAAGATGCAAATGCCTTTAAGGACAATTAGTCTGGAAACCAAGAATAAAACGGGCATGGCAAAATGAAAACATAGAGACAAAGAGACAGTTTTGCATCATGTGAAGAATCTGGCGTCAACTCAGGAGCTTCCTTTTTTACCTGGCATGGTTCAAAGCAAATTACAGTGAGGAAAAGGCCATTGGATTCACAACAAGGAGACTCTTGATAACTCAAAGAATGTATTTTTAAAAGTATGGAAATAGCTGTCAACCTGAGTGGACTTTGAAAAGGAAGTTACTGGAGATATAAATAGATGTAATGGGTATAAGAAATAAAGCCTGAGGCAGGAAACAGAAAAATAATTTTTAAAAAGTTGCCAGAGGAAGAAGCAACATTATTTCTAGTTTTAAGAAAACACATGAGCAATTCACTAGAAGAATAATACACAATGAAGATGATTATGTTTCAATAATTAAATTAGTGACTTTGGGGAAAAATTCAAATTGCTGAGTAGAGATCCTAAAAAGTCCATTCCCCAACCAGATAACTTCTAAGCCTAGATAACTCACTATTAAATATTTAGGCATATCTTATATTTTGGGATTCAGCAAATGGTTCGATTTCTTATGATAAATTTTGTAAATGTGTTTACTTTCCCAAGTGACAGATGTTTCACAAGGGCCATAAGAGAGGTAAATGAGGAGATGCTTTGGTTTCCCTTTTTAAAGGCAGGAAGCAGCCAGTTCTTGGTTTGCATAAAGAAACTGGAAGAAAAGCACAGAGATAAAATAGAAATGTTCATGAATATTTTCATGATTCAAATTTTATAGCCACAGCTGTCTCCAGCAGGAATGGAATTTACAGTATCAATGGCTGTTAGAAAGAGATGGGCTGGAGAAAGAAGATTGGAAGGATGGGCACTTAGCGTGTATGCAGAAGTGAACTAATCTGCCTACATAGCAGGAGCTGAATTTTACGCCAAAATTTTCTCTGCAATTATAAAATGCTTTAGATGTTTAGTTTCAGAGACATACAGGTTGACCAGCAGTTTAAACAGATGTAAGCTACTGGATAATTATCTCAATTCAACTACTTCCCTTTGCCCAAATAGAATTCTTCAACCATCAGCAGCAATTAGTTGACTTTTAGCTTTTGGGCACCATACAATGGATTGTGATCAACAGTGGCTATCACGTGTGAGATGAGACTGCAGGAGAAAGGTGAAAGGAACTTCTCACTTCCCAGGCTTCCAAAATGCAAGTGTCTTCTATCTTTAGCCTGCTATACTAATGCTATATGTGTGTGTTTATATGTGTATGTTCTAAGTCACATTTCTCTTGTTTACTTGCTCCTTTTTACTGAAGATCATTTAAATTTGGATCTATCATATGCCAATTCTAGTTAATTATGTTTATGAAAGATCCTGGTCTTAGTTAATGAAAGATTAAGAACAGTGTCTATTTTTTCCTTTTATTACAGATTTTTACTCTTACTGAAATTTTCTGTTTTAAAAGTCAAAATAAAATTTAGCTTATAAACAGTTTAGAAAGTTTATTTTTCTAGTCTTTTCTAGTTATGGAAAATATAATATTTGAAAGACAAATATCTATAACCAATCAAATTGATGTTTAAACACAAAAGATACATTTGCCAAGTTGCTGCTTCTCCCTGATGCTACTTTAGGGACATATAAAACAAGAAATGGAAATTAATTTTTATCATGTGCATGTCAGTTTCCCTTTCTCTGAAATTCACTGATTTCTTTCAAATTTGAACACTCCAGCTTTTATCTCTTCTGGTCTTCAGTGCTAGGCTCCCCCAAGTTTTCTCCAGTCCTATTGTTGTGACAGTGTCACAATTTATTTTCTTCATTTTGAAGATTTGTTTTTGTTGTTATTGTTCTATTTTTAGTGAAAGGAAAATAAATCTTGGGGCCCCAAAATCACTAAGCTAACGAGAAAGTCAAGCTGGGAACTGCTTAGGGTAAACCTGCCTCCTGATCTATTCAAAGTCACACCTCTGGTAACTGAAATAAATGCATATCTAATTGCCTCTTTGGAGAGGTTAATCAGAAACCCAAAAGAATGCATATTTTTGTCTCTTACCTACGAATGACCTGGAAGCCCCCTCCCCACTTTGAGTTGTTCCTCCTTGGCTTTGAGTTGTCCCGCCTTTCTGGACCAAACCAATGTTCATCTTACATATGCTGATTAATGTCTCATGTCTCCCTAAAATGCATGAAACCAAACTGTGCTCTGACCACCATGGACATATGTCATCAGGATCTCCCGACACTGAGTCTGGGCGCACATCCTCAACCTTGGCAAAATAAATTTTCTAAATTACCTGAGACTTGTCTCAGATCCTCAGGGTTCACACTGCCCTGTACTTTATGGAAAGCAAGCCAGCAAATCCCTTAATAGTTTATCATAACCTTGCCTTGCAATATCACGACATCATTAGGTGTCTTCGACTGAGAGAGGAACAATTACCCAATGACAGCAGGATCAGAGAAATCAGACTGATGCTCATCAGGATAAAGAACGTAACAAACAGTTGGGAGAACATGAACGAATATATACATACACAGCATAAAAAATGTAAGTGCAATTAAAATATCATTACACTAAGTATCTAAAGAATTACTGGGTTTTAGTTCTGCCATTTCTGCTTACCAGTTTGGTGACCATGAGCACATAACAACTTCACTGAGCTACATTTTCCATTTTGAAACATATAGACTTTAAAGCCTGCCAGAATTATGTTAAAGAAAGCATGAGTCCTTATGTAAAGAGTGCTTCAAATATTATTAACTCTTAAAACCTTATTATGCTGGAACTATGAAAGAGAACTAAAGCTGGATAGAGGAGGGCCATGGGGAATCTGATTTTGTTTTCTTCCTTCCTGTATAGTTTAGGCTTTGCAAAGTAGCACTAGAATTTGGTTTACTATCTAGGTGCTATTTTCTAGACAGTGTAACAATTTCTGTTTACTGCTTTTACTGGCCAGACCTTGCCTCCCAATCCAGACACTCACCTCTCCTTCACTCTCTAAATAACAGATTATTTCAGGAAACAAAGTCTTGTTTTTCTCTACCTTGGAGGTGGCTCTGGTGGTCTGGCCCTTGCTCATCTTCTGAGTTGAATACAGTTACCCTGCCCAACGCATCCTCCTGAAGACCTCATGCTCAACCTGCTTTTGAGCATTGTTCTCTGGGCTAGGAATCATCTCCAGCCTTCTCAGAGTGTCAAGGCAGTGGAACTTGGGTTCAAAAATGTTCTCAAGTTACTGAAAGAATGTTCTTCACATGTAACATGTTGGTTCTGAAGGTGGCATAGTAGGTTTTGCCCCATTTTTCTTTTATGTATGCCATATTTCTGCAGCTAAAGGTAAGAGTATTGAAAAACATTAACATAAAACTGAGAGCTTTAATTTTTATCTTGATGTTTAAACATCTAAAGGATAGCAGTAATTGTTGATTACTATAGAAGACTCTTGTACATTTCAGTTGCCATTTCTGCACAATAATTTATACCAACTCTTAAACTACAAACTTTGTTCCTGTACTAATTTATCAGTTAGCAAAATATGTAGTTGCTATGACACTACTTAAATTATTCACAGAGGCACATGTTCTATTAGGCCCTTTTTTTCTGGGGCCCATTCTGGTGATTTTAAGCAGCCAAGATAGGTGGCTTGAGAATTTTGACTTTGGCATAAACATTGTAAGAGCTCATTCATCGTCAGTGCTGTTCCTGAAACTTTATCATTTCTCCCTTTGTGAATATTATTTGATATCTGATTGTCTTTGAAAAAAAAGTTTTCTTTGGGCTCCTTAGCTCACCAGTGTCCTCTGAAACAACCTGGTTTCCTTGGCATCTCCCCCTCACCCTAATCTCTCTCTACTTGTTGCCTCCTTTCCAGCAATCTCCAACTTACTGATTTGGCTTGATTGAGTTGGAAGTGCACCATACCCAGGGCAGGTTTTCCCAGTGGCAGCTGGGAGTATGAATCTAATAGGCCTGGTTTGCTTCTGTGACCCTCTGTCGCCCCTTTCTGGCCACAGCCTGTCACTGAAGTTTACCCTGTAGTCTTGATAATCCAGGCAGCAGCCGTAGTACAGAACAGTTTGCAAACTATCAGCCCATGTGCCAAATCAGTCCAAAGAATGCTTTGTTTGGTTCATATAAATTATGCCAACATTTAAAAATTAGGAGACATATTAGTCCATTTTATGTTGCTGTAAAGGAATACCTGAGGCTGGGTAATTTATAAAGAAGAGGTTTATTTTGTCTCACAGCTCTGCAGGTGATACAAGAATCATGGTGCCAGCTTGTGTTTCTGGTGAAGGCCTCAGGAAGCTTGCAATCACTGCAGGAGGTCAAGGGGAGCGAGTATATCACACGGTGGGAGAAGGAGCAAGAGAGAGAAGGGAGGGATCTCAGATTCTTTTAAACAACCAGCTCTCACATGAACTAGCATATTACATGGTGGGAGAAGGAGCAAGAGAGAGAAGGGAGGGATCTCAGATTCTTTTAAACAACCAGCTCTCACATGAACTATCAGAGCAAGAACTCACTCATTACCAAGGGGATACCACCAAGCCATTCATAATGGATCTACCCTCATGACCCAGACACCACCCCCCAGGCCCATGTCCAACAGCGGATGTCACGTTACAACATGAGAATTGGAGGGTATACACATCCAAACTATATCTAGAGATTTCAGGGCCAGGTGTGGTGCCTCACACCTGTAATCCTAGCTAGCACTTTGGGAGGCTGAGGCAGGAGGATTACTTGAGGCAAGGAGTTCAAGTCCAGCCTGGGCAACATAGCAAGACCTTATCTTCACTTAAAAAAAATAGCCAGGTGTGGTGGTTCTTCTGTAGTCCCACCTACTCAGGAGGCTAAAGTGGGAGGACTGCTTGAGCACTGAAGAGTGAGGCTGCGGTGAGCCATGATTGTGCCACTGAACTCCAGGCTGGGCAACAGAGCAAGGTCCTGTTTCTAAAAAAAAAAAAAAAAAAAAAAAGGAGAGAGATTGTATATAAAATTTGCAGCTTCTCTTAACATAGCAGAAGATCTCACAATCTTAGGCCAGCTTTATTCTTGTGGACAATCTTACTCTTGCCCACCACTCATGGTGTAGACTGGTCATTTGCATCTAGTGCCTGCTTCACTCATTTCTGTTGACTGCCTTGTCCCAATATGCATTTGGACTCCCAGGTCAAGTACAGAAATTTATTCAAATAGTTGTGGTTTACGTGTGTGTCACGGGGAGGAAGAATGATATCTAATTTCTTTTATGAATATGCTCACAAAAAGGAACTGGAAATTGCTTTAGATTGAAATTCTTTAGCACATGTAGGTGAAAACTGGGTATGTTTTCTTCCCAATTTTACAATATGTTTGTACCAAGATTCACTTTTTATCAAAGAGAAACTTTTCTGCAGTTTAAACTGTAGGATGATGGAATTCTGAATATCTTAGGTAATGCTATTATATGGGTGAATATATTTGCATTCTATCAGGTTGAGTATGGAAAGATCATTATATACAGATGTTAAAGAAACTATACAAAGTACTAATGTATAAAGAGTATGTGTGTGTAACCATCTAATGATTTATGTTTTTTCTCTTTTTTATTATACTTAAGTGGAGTTTCCAGGGCAAACATAGATATACAGTCATAATGATAAATTATATAGTTTAATTCAGCTTCACCAGTGATAACTCAGATGCCGTTTTCAAATGCATTGTGAGAACAGTTTTTTCATGTTTTCTTCTAATTCCAGCAAAAACACCTAATTATAGAACAACAGTAGCAAAAATAAATAAATTTTGCTCAGGGAAAAAGGTTTTATGAGTAATCAGTGCAAAGCAGAAATCTCTTGCTGGGAATAATGTGGGCCAGCTAAGGTTTCTGTGAGGTTTTTTGCTTTGGCGTGGTTTGACTTTGTACTGCCTGGGTGACCTCTTCTTCTCATCCATCACTTCATCAGGAAATCAAAAGACAGCAAGCTCCTAGCCAGACTCTTGTTCAAGATGAACTCTATGGCCTGCTAACAGGTTACCAGATCTTTCATGGGAGTTCAGCTGACCACATGACTTCTTATATTTGAGAATTTATTCATGAGCCAGCAAAGCTCTGACTGATGTCACAGAACTTGAGAGCACTAGTGCTGTTCATGACTTCATCTTTAGACACAGGTATTCTATCCTGTTCCCTTTCAGAAACTCAAATGAGGGGCCATGTCTTATAATCAAACATTTCAGATAAAACAGCTTATTTTTCCCTGAGAGCATATGTGTCTTCTATTACTCCTAATCAACGAGGGACAGACTGAAAAGGACACTCTAATAAGGTAATAGTACTAGTATTTTTCTGTGACATCCCACAAAAATGAGTTTTCTGTGGGATTTGGACAGGAGGTAAAAAAATGACCAAGGAAAAAAATACCTTCAAGAATTAAATGGCTTAGAGATAAAGCATATAAAATAGGAATGCTTTTATTGCTTTTGTATTTTCTGAGGACAGTTCTGCCAGTGAATCCACAAAATGGCACAAATACAAATACATCACATTTGCCTGCTGTGATTAAATTTCTCTAATTACACAACTATACTTGATACGTGGGACTGATGCATCTTTTTTTCCCCCCTTTTGTAATCATTGTTATATCCACGCTTATAATCAACATTCATCACAGCTAATTAGAGTTCCTTTGTTGTTTCTGAGATCTGACATTCCTAGAGTTCAACTACAAAATTCATTTTTAACTATATCTCTGCTTGTGGGGTTGGAGGAAGACAAATGCAAATTCCAGTGCTGTATTATTCACTAATGGCTTTCTGAAATTTTCATGTACTATGATTTTTTTAATTTAATTTAAATGATTATTCTTGAAGCCAGAGGCCAAGTCCTGCTTGAAATTTTGCAGGACACTCCTATGATTTGTAGGTACATTCCTATTGGTAAAATAAGCTGACAGTTTTTCTTGTTAAAGATTTTGTAGATTTATATAGATATTCAAGGACATATATTTTTGTTGTGTTAGATTGACATTAATTTCTAAAGATAAAATGCTACAGATTTACATCACTTACCAGTTCAAAGCTTTTGTTCATTCTCAAATGCTGTTTTCTTCTAGCAAATGTTTTTAATTATGCACACTTTAAATGTTAAATTACAGTGATAAGAAAGCTAGTTAAACTTCAGCTAGTCTATTACAAACAAATTTAATCTACTTTCTAGATGTGAATTTGAGACCAGAGTTTTCCAACTCACAGCTCTGTTGTCTCACCTGGAAATTCTATCTCCTTTATTAAGACAACTGTAACCTTTAAAGCTTTGATAGAAGAATAAGCCTAACTGAAAATGAGTCACTATGGTGTACATCCTGCCTTCTTTATTTTGTGTTATTCTACTTTGTTTTTGCCATTGTCTTTAATTTGCATTTTTGTTGCCGCTGTTTATGCCCATACTGTGGACTGAGTCATTCCCAAATAAACAAACCAGTATTACTGAGTAACCATTTCAGTTCCTGCTCTTGATAAGTTCACAGTACACTGGAGGATGTAGGTGCGTGAACACATAATTAAAATAAAACTGGAAAAGGCCTATTAGAAAAAACATAACTCAAAGCAATGGTAAGTTTGAAAAGAAAATGAAAAATCAGAGAGTAGTGGTGGAGGGCTTTATAGAAGAGGTGATATTTATTCTGAGACTTGGAGACATTAATGATAGTTACAGGTTATGAAGTGGCATTCTGTGTCAGGCAAGGTTCTATGCAATTAAGCTGTAGTAATTATTTTAAACCTCAAGAAAATCCTATGAAGTGCTATATATTGTGCCCATTTTATAGATGAGGAAATGGAGGCATAGAAAAGTTAGGTAACTTGACCAAGCTCTCTGTGCCATATTTTATTTTCCAAAAATGGCTGTAAAAATATCTCTCTCTATTTATGTTCTTCTCAAACCTTGCCATTACCACAGTAAAAGGGGAGGTCTAGTTCTTCTGCTTGAATGTATTGGTTTGGGACTGGCATGAAACCTACAGAATATGTCAGAAATGACAAGAAGTCACTTCAATTGCTAGATCAGGAAAGAAGTTACAACCTCCACTTTAATCAAGGGAATACTGCAGGAGCCCCCACCTGCTATGCTTGGAGGAAGCCCAGAGTACCCTAAATGAGAGGCCACCAGGGGAAGCTAGAGATTGAAAGTGAGAGTGAGAGAGAGAGAGAGAGAGAGAGAGAGAGTCTGGGTAGCTCTCAAAAGCTCTAATTCCTCACTGCTCTTCCAGTTCCAGCCACCATCTGACTACAACTGCATGAGAGTTCTGGAGCCAGTAAGTACTGCCCAGCACAGCCTGTCCCAATGTCCTGACCACAGAAACTGTAAGATAACAAAATAATCATTGTTTTCAGTCACCACATATTGGGGTGATTTGTTACAGAGCAATATCAACAGAAACAGTCACACAGATAACAAGTGGGAAAGCCAAAATTTGAACTCACTCTGACTCCAGAGCTCCTCTCCTACTCCTCCTATGCCAGAAAACAAGTCTTGAGAAGATTTATGGATATTCCTTCAGGTTTAAGTAAAAACCTCCATGTTACATGAATGTGTGTAAAAATCACGTCTTGAAATCAATATTCAGAGGCGCAGAAAATGTTTTTGCATAGTGAGCTCTTTCTTTTATGGTTGAAAATTAAATGAAGTAAGAATAAAAGAATGTTTAATAGGCTCATAAACATGTCAATTGTCACAATTGCAAAAGCTGACTGCCCAGTGATTGGGTAGATATATATTGCATCATCTGGGTAATGACTTCAACCATATTAAAATAATATGGCTGTTTAGATAGGGAGGGGAAACAATAAATTTTTTTAATGAGGGGCAATAATTTCTAAATATGTAGCTTGGAGTAAGGAAGACTAAAGCTACTGTGGAGCCAGAAAGCTTGGATTTAATGATTTTGAATTTTAATATTGCATTTGATTGGTTTACAGCAACTTGTTGAATTGTATATATACCACACTAGCCAGTAACCTTACTTAGCATGAGAATCAGGGCTTCTCTTTTATAATAATAATAGGGTTGATCCTTGGATAACCTGGGTTCAACATAAAGATGTTTTATAAATACTTACTAAGTGAAGGAATGACTATAATCTCTTAGACCCTCGGTTTTCTTATTTATGAAATGTAACTTAATAGTTGAGTTTGCTTGTCATACCTTGGACCAGGAAAGTTTCTAGGTCGTAAAGAGTCTTGTACTTCATAAATAAATGAATTTAAAATTTATCTCCTTGACATGTTAGAGGATAGATAAATGTCATGTTTGAAACAAATATGATTAGCAGATGACAACTAATGTGACATCTGTTCCTACCATTGTCTTGTAATGATGCATGAATGAAGGAGAATTTTGAGAATTCAGGTGAAAGATGGATTTAGGACATCTCCTTTTACTTCAGGCTAGAGAAGCTCATGTGATTTTTTTTAATGCTCTTGTGGGATGGAAGCTTCTCAATTATGGCTAGCACAATTGGAAAAGATATGTTCCACTATTATTAATAATAAGGCCTACTCTACCTTGCTGATGTGTGAAGTTCAAATGAAACCTTAAATGTGAAAATATGAAGCAAATATACAAATTTTGATTATGTGAAACAATATATAATTGGTAATTATAATTATTCATTATAACTAATTTGTATTATTGATAAGGCAAGTAAAATATAGAACATAAGAGCTAATTGAATTTATAGCCTTATCAGATTTGTGCTAGTTGTGTTGTAAATTTGTGCCTATGACTTTTGCCTTTATGGAGAAAAGCTGAGAATTCACTATGACTGTACATTCTTCAAATATGCAACCTTCCGAGATAGTGAACAAGTCTCATGAGATCTGATGGCTTTTAAAGAGGGGTTCCCCTACACAAGCTCTCTCTCTTTGCCCACTGCCATCCATGTAAGGCATCACTTGCTCCTCCTTCTACCATGATTGTGAGGCCTCCCCAGCTATGTGGAACTGTAAGTCCATTAAACCTTTCTTCCTGTGTAAATTACCCAGTCTCGGGTATGTCTTTATCAGCAGCATGAAAATGGACTAATACAGAAAGTTTCCTTGCTATGAATTAGACAAAAAGAAAAAAACAAAAAGGAAGAGAGAGAACAAGTTTCATATGTAGCTAACATTTGAGAAGCTGATAGCAGTGTTAATGTCCTACTTATTGAGTCCTTACTTTAAGACTATTCATTCGACATGTAATAATTCAATTGATCTTCACAACAACTTATGGAGTAGGTATGACTGCTATTACACTCATTTTACAGATGAAGAAATTGAAGAATAAAAAGAATAAGTGAATTATCCAAGTAAATATAGAATGTCAGTTTAAGATTCAGTCCAAACCCCATAGCCCTGAGCATGTCACAATAGTTAGTATGTGATTATTAATTTAACTGAAAATTTCAGTTAAAAGTAGCTTAACAAACACTGCAAATATTTTAAATATAACCTAATTATTAACAGATAAAGACTACAATAAGAAGGTAAATAATTTTAGAGTTGTTAATTTACTGATTTGTTACAAGTGTAATGAGCTATGACATATGCTTAAAGTCAACATCGCTTTAGTTTTAGTATTTTCATCACCTTTTGAAAAGTAATTTTAAAATAATTTTATCTTTGGAAATGCAGGCTGCATTTTGTGGATACATTATTATATAACAGCTCAGTTTTCAATATTCTGGTTTCACTTATTTAAAGTAGCCATAGTTTAATGTAAGTTTCTTTCCTATCAAAATGTGTCTTGATTTTTTCCATAACACGCTTTATTAGGTGAATTTCTGCTGCAATGCTTTTAAAAGTCCACTCGTAGAAACACGAAAGAAAAAATATAAAGCATTTGTGTTTAGTACCTGTGGGTGCACTTATGCTGGGTTTCAAAATTTACAAGACATTTTCATAGGTGGTATCACAGTTGTATTTCTTAATATTTCTATGAAGTATCATCATACTCTTTTTAAATGAGTAAGAGGAGGTTCATAATAGTGAAGTGAATTGCACAGCATCTCACAGAAGTGGTAGAACTAGAATTCAAACCTAGATCTTCAGTGCCTGAAGTTCAACATTCTGTTACCTGATAGCTATGATTGTCCATTCCTCCTTTGTTTATCTCCACTATCAGTGATAAATAGTATAAAGAGGAAGTTGGTTGAACCTTAGGAGACTCATGAAGGTCAAGATTTTTCTTTTTTGAGGCTCTCAGTTTGTTCGCTAGTGACTAAGTATAGAATAACTTACTCAGGTCTCGAAATGGAACTGTATATACATCATCTTAAGTAAAATTCTAGAATTAAAACCATTTATGGCAGTTATTCTACTGGTATTATCTAAACTCTTCAGAACAGATATATATTTATTATACTTCATGTATAATTTTATATTCTAAACAATGAGAGCGTAAAGACCCAAAACATTGTTTAATGCACTTCCCAATTATTTGTGGGCATATATGAATTTTCTAGAGATGTTGATTAATGCCATAGCTCACTTTAACCTACAGAGAATTACATTAAGCCTGAGATCTAAACAGAAATTGACTGGTTGAAAAGCTAATTGCAACAAAAAGCTTAGGTCATCACTTCATGAAGTCTATTGATTTGAAAATGACTATGATACATAAGATGTGTGTGCACTTTTTGGGTAATTTTCACAAAGCAAATATACCCGATCTTTTTTTAAAAATAAACAAAAATATACATGCTAAATTGGATCAAATATATTTGGTTTGGAGAAGGATATGAATTAAATTGAAACTCTTCTCCTTTTGCCTCTTCATTGTATGTTGTGCCACATGTGTTCTGTTTATTTGACACATCCCTGAAAGCAGTATAAGCTATCACTAAAATTGTATAACCACAGACTAAATGGATCACATGACTTAAAGTAGAAGTCTGTTTTAGGAAAATGATCAAATATTAAGGATCCCAAACCGACACATTTTGTTAAAAATAAAAATTAATAATTTATTTGTGTAGCTAATTTAACCAAACTTTTATGTGTTTGCAGTTCTCTTGTGTTTTTTGTCCTACAAGCAGAAATGCAACACTGCTCTTACAAACATCATATTTAATTCTTGAAGAGACTGCAGCATGCCATTACACATGGATTGATAGCCTTGATGATATCATTGAACTTTTGTCATGCCTAACCTGGAAGACTTGCTATATGCCAGAAAATTTTTGCCATTCATTTTGCTTTTGAAAGGCCAGATTTATTTGCAACCTTGAATGACATTGGACACGTGCACATCGAACAGCCTGAAATCTATCATGCAGTGAATATCTTATAAAACTGCTATTTAAAATACTAAGTATTGACCTGGTTTTCAGAACCATCTTCAAAGCCAATGACTTTCAATTTGTTTACTTATAAACACTGATTTTCAGTGGATAGTAACAACTTTATATTTTCATTCATTTGTTTTTCCTGAGTAACCAGAGGCCACCAAACATGCACCATGTTTTCCTATTTTTTTAATTGAGAAACATCAGAATTAGAAATGCATGTATATGTCTGTTATTAATATCAATATGTAACTGATTAGTGAAAATACACTAATAATGGAGTCTATCTTTGGGTGGATTATTCAGTGAGTTTTCTAAAAATCTCAGCTTATACTTAACCTGCAGCAAAATTGCATAGTAATAGTGCTTTCAGGGAAAAAGCAAGATTGTTTTTGAGCTTTCTGTGTTTTGGAGCAAAAATGTGGCATATGTTACTATGAACTTATAATTCCATCCATATTAAAACTGAATTTATGTTCAGTACAAATTAAATAAGAAAGTAATTGAGCACCTTCTATGAACCAGGTTTGAATTTTCAAGCATGTGATAATAATAGCTCATGTTTAGCTAATAATTATAATACTAAAATCTGATACTTACAGAGTTTATGCTAGAAACAGTGCTAAGCATTTTAAAAGAATAACCTAAGTTGATTCTTACAATAGCCTTATAAAGTGGTTATTTTGTTTCTCCTTACTACAGAGATGATAAAATTAAGATTTATAAAGTTAGGGACTAATATTTCATAAAGGAGTTTACTTTGTACTCATTTGTGCCCTGGTAGATCAAGACCTGAATAAGCCATATTAAAGCCATTCCATTTGGAATTGTCACCTATCCAGGGAAGTTGCCTGCCTGTTACATCTAGTTTTCTTGAAAGGGTTTAATTTTTAATTTTTATAGATTTGGGTAATACAAGTGCAGTTTTGTTGCATGGATATATTGCTTAGTGGTGAAGTCTGAACTTTGACTGCACCCATTGCCCAAATCATGAACATTGTACCTGACAGGTAACTTTTCCATCCTCACACCCCTCCTACCCCCACCTCCACCTTTTGGAGTCTCCAGTTTCTATTTTTCTACTCTGTATGTTCATGTGAACTCAACATTTAGCTCCCACTTATAAATGAGAACATCGAGTATTTGACTTTCTGTTTCTGAGTTATTTCACTCAGGATAATAGCCTCCATTTTCTTCCATGTTGTTGTAAGGGACATGATTTCATTCTTTTTTTTGTGACTGAATGGTACTTTATGGTATATATATGCAATATTTTCTTTATCCAGTCATCCATTAGATAGATACTAAGGTTGATTCCATGACTTTGCTATTGTGAATAGTGCTGCAACAAACATACGAGTGCAGGTGTCTTTTTAATATAATGGCTTATTTTCCTTTGGGTTGTAGAATTGAATGGTCATTCTATTTTCAATTCTTTGAGAAATCAGTGTTTTCCCTAGTAGTTGTACTAATTTACATTCTCACCAACCATGTATAGGCCTTCCCTTTTCACTGCACCCTAACCAACATTTGTTGATTTTGAACTTTTTAATAATAGCTATTCTTACTGCTATAAGATGGCGTCTGATTTTGGTTTTAGTTTGCATTTCTCTGATGATTAATGATGTACTTTTTTTTTCATATGTTTGTTGGCTGCTTATATCTCTGTTTTTGAAAATTGTCTGTTCATGTTTTTTTTGCCCACTTTTTAATGGGGTTATTTGTTTGTTTGTTTTCTTGAGTTGTTTGAGTCCCTTATAGATTCTGGATATTAGTCCTTTTCTGGATGCATAGTTTGCAAATATTTTCTCCCATTCTGTAAACTGTTTACTCTGTTGATTATTTCTTTTGCTGTGCAGAAGCTTTTTAGTTTAATGAAGTTCAATTTGTCTATTTTCATTTTTGTTGCATTTACTTTTGAGGGTTTCATCATAAATCCTTTCCCAGTTCAATGTCCAAAAGAGTTTTTCCTCAGTTTTCTGGTATAGATGTGTGACATCTTTCTTTTCATCACACTTTCAGTGTATAAGTGGGGGTTGAGTATTCAGGGAAATACATGGTCTCTTCTATAACTTTCACTAACGGTATTCTATAATGCTGTCATTATAATTTGAATGTGAAGAGTTCTTCTGATCGGAAGCCTTCATGCATTGCTGTTTTGTCAAGTATGGAGCAATCAACTGATAGATTGATACAACTTCAGCTGTAGAAATGGGCTAAAGAGAATATTGACATTCCATATCATGGAGTAGCTTTAAGCTCTTTAGAAAGCAACTCAACAAGCAACATCTTGGAGATCATTCATTTTAGAAAACCACACTACATATTTTAAAATTCAAGTGAATACAGATTTTGTACCAAAAGTAATAAAATTGTGCACCATGGCAGAGAGTATATAAAAAGGAAAGACGGTAGTATGAAACTTTAGCCTTAACTTTAAGGAAATGTTTGTGTTTATTGTGCTATTTTTCCTGAAAGTATGCTTATTGCAAAGAAGTTGGGGAAACAGGCAAATACAGAACAACAAAACAAAAACCATTCTTAATCCTTTTTTTTGTTGTTGTTGGTGGTGGTGGGGATGGAGTCTTGCTCTGTCACCCAGGCTGGAGTGCAATGGCATGATCTCGGCACACTGCAACCTCGGCCTCCCAGGTTCAAGTGATTCTTCTGCCTCAGCCTCCCAAGTAGATGGGATTACAGGCATGCACCACCATGCCCGCCTAATTTTTATATTTTTAGTAAAGGTGGGTTTTCACCATGTTGCCCAGGCTGGACTCTAACTCCTTGTCTCAAGTGATCCACCCACCTTGACGTCTCAAACGTGCTGGGATTACAGGCATGAGCCACTGTGCCTGACCAATCTTTTCAAATGAACATAGTCACTGTTAGCATATTTGATTATCTCTTTCCATTTGTTTTCCAAATATATATATTAATAGATAAGCAGATACATATGGAATCACCACTGTAAATGTAAATATAAGTAATAAACACATCTTTAATATGTCAAGACATTGGCAGAGGTAAATAAATATTACTTTAGAATGTGAGTAATTGTTAATTATGGTATAATGGTTCTTTGGCTGTGTCATAATCTACTTAAAATTTGACTGATACTTAGATAGCTCCTATTTTTCCTTCTGTGGTATTAAAAATACACAAATCATTATGCACATTGTGATTATATCCTTAAGATACATTCTTGAGGCCAGGCATGGTGGCTCATGCCTGTAATCCCAGAACTTTGGGAGGCCAAGGAGGGCAGATCACCTGAGGTCAGGAATTTGAGACCAGCCTGACCAACATGGCAAAACCCTGTCTCTACTAAAAATACAAAAATTAGCCAGGTGTGGTGGCGG
>NW_012116143.1:3042227-3073008 GCF_000951035.1 Colobus angolensis palliatus | reverse complement strand
ATTTGCATATTCTGATATTTGCAACCACTTGAATTTCAGAAACTGTTCCTAGTTTGTGTTCCTGTTAGCAAAGTATGGTATGGCCGTTTTGCCACACCTGTACCACCTTTACAGTAGCACTGATTTTCATCTTTATAAATTTCATAGAGAATTAATAGGATTAATTTTATTTTGGTTTTAATTTTTTAACTGCCAATAAGATTCAACAGGATTTGACATCTTTTGGACATTTTTAGTTCTGACTTTTTAAATCAATTTATTTCCTTTTATTAGACTCAATTTCTGTTTATAAATGTTTACCTTTTCCTAATATACATATAGTTAATATAAATCTTATATATATATATCTGTATGTGTGTGTGTGTGTGTGTGTATGATATGTACCCTTCACCTTATGTGTGTCAATATTGTTTTCTTCATTTCTTATTTATCTTTGAGTTTTGGTCACTCTGAATAGTAGACTCTAAAGTTTACATGGGATGTTTATCAGCCTTTCCATATATGCTTTTTAACCCTGGTGTTATTTTAGCTCCAAAAATATAAAATATATTTTTAAATATCCATAGCTATTTTATGTTTTACTAAAATTCCGTCTAAGCAGAAAGAATATTTTAAGTCCTTTCTAATGTTATTTTTATTTACTAATTATTTTGACTAACAAAACCACTAATTGTCTTTTATTTCTTAACATCTGCCATTGTCTGATCTTACCAGTTTGATTTGATAGTGACCAAATTTAATTTGATATTTGACATTTGTTAATAATGTACATAATTTTTAGGTTTAAAGTAAATAGACATATGTGGAAAGGGACACATATACATGATATTCATTATTTTAATGTATCTTTATTGATAATTTTCTCTAATATTATCTCACAGAGATACAGTTGTTCGTATTATTTATGAGTAAAAGGCTTTGCTTTCAACTGTCCCATACCAGATATGACAGCCTAAGGAAGAGATTTTCAAACATTGTCATCAATCAAACTGACCACTTTATTGAAACAAATTCTAAATTGAGAGCTATCCAATATGTAAAACAGATTAAAGCAGTTTTTCACTTACTGAATTGGTTATATGCTAGGGTGCTTCCTCTGTCTCATACTGCACTCTGTTTCTGTCTAGGTACTCCCTGAGACAGCTCTTTGAATCCTTAAAGATATGAAGCACAATCTTTCAGCTCAGAAGAGTAAAAGTCAGATCCAGTCAAATAAATGAGTCAGATTATTCAGTATGAAGGAATAAGTCGTGCAAAAAACTGGTGGACATAGTAAACATGTATTTGGTCCAAAAGTATAAGTTACTTTCTGAAGTCCTTTTCAGGGCTATGAAAACCCGACATTACTTTTGTTTTAAAATTCCTGTATTTATTTCAGGGAAATCCAGCCAGAAGCAATTTGACTGTGCTATATTAACCTAGCTTTCCATTAAAGTAATTTTGCCATAATATGTTGTTACATTAGGTCTTATGTTTTAGTAAAGGTCACTAATAGTTTAAAAAAAAAAAGGAAAAATTTGGCATTTTTTGAAAAACCTCTTTTGGAGACTTTGCCATTGTTTTATTCAATGATGCTTACATTCAAAACTCATGTAAGATATTCCCATAAGAATTTAATGTCCATAAAGTCTGTCCCTCCTGAAAAATATTTCCTTTTTAACAGTCACTGAAAATTATATAACCTCTTGTTTTATTCTTTACTTTAATTATCTATCAGAAATCTAAGACCTATTTTTTTTAAATAATGATGGCACACGCAATATTATAACAACAAAAATGAAAACTTTAAACGACTTTACCATTGTTATAGATCAAATTATTTATTTATTTATTTATTATTTATTATTTATTTATTTTTATTTTTTTGAGACGGAGTCTCGCTCTGTCGCCCAGGCTGGAGTGCAGTGGCGCAATCTCAGCTCAAATTATTTATTTTTTAAAGCTTTTCAGATTTTCTCCGTAAGAATAGATGGCTTTTGTAGTTGCAACTAAGACACAGAAACAATTCGTAATCCATTTCAGGAAAATGATTTCTCATATTGTTGCATAAGTCATCACAATTATAATTTTAATGACTGCATTCAAGTACATTCAAGTGATACATTTAACTTACTTAATGTATCAAAATTTCCATTTTGGTGAACATTTAAGTTGTTACCAATGTTTTTGCTTGATGCATGTGTGTGTGTGTGTGTGTGTGTGTTCCTCACTTTCCTTTTAACGACCATACTTTTTTGAATAACTTCATATGATCTTGTCAGTTCATTATGAGGCCTGCATGATATTATATATGGAAAGTATCTAACATAGTTCAATTCCTTTGGGATATATCTTTGGATAAATTCTTAAGAGTGGAAATATGGGATTCCTGAAACTGGGCTTATTCCAACATCTGTCCCCTTCTTTAACAAACTAAGCTTAAAAAATTATATCTAAACTTGTATGTAAACTTATACTCCAATTTCCCTTAAGAAATCAACCTTTACTGATCTTTCTCTCTATGATATTCTGCAGTACAAAGCACAGGACTTAATTATAAAGCCATATATTCTTTGTTAATTACTACACGTTTATTAGTCATGAATGCCTGGCTTCTTGACGGAATCAGGTGTAAGAAAAATAAACAAGCACATAAAGTCTAAGTTAATAGAATTTTCTTTGGAATATTGTAATGGAAAGCAAAGAGGATCAAGAAATAGTGTGACTAGGCCTTCTCTTTCTAGCTGTGATGGGATAAGTAGTAGCAGATCAATTCTGTTGCTGACGACAACTAGAAATGTTGAATGCAATATAAAAAAAACACACATTTGAAGATATTAGAGAATATTGTGGCAGCCAGGAAAGCCAATGAGGTGAGCTTTCTTATGAAGGGATTGATTAATAAGTGACACAGTGGAAAAGGCTGAAAGGGTGGGAAGAATGTGGCTGCTAGTAGTACGAAAAGGTATGTTGAACAGTCAGCAGTCCCACCAGACTGGGGAGACATAAATTGAAATTCAGAATTAAACAGAAGCCAAAATCTGAAGGATCAAGATAATGGAGAAAAGGTATACCAGTCAGAGTCCGTAAGAGACAGAAACTACAGATTGATTTGGTCAGAGAAAAAAATACTACGAAGAATTATGAATTAGAACTAAAGTACTAAAAGGGGTAAGAAAAATGTTGAAGAATATAGGAATAGCATAAGTAGAAACTGGACACTATGTCTAGGACTGGAGGAGAGTACCCCAGAGTGAAACAAACTTGGAAGCATCCTCTCAATTCCCTGGCCAGGTTGAAAGCCAAATCTCACTGGAAAGGTAACGGCTCTGGCTCTCTGGATGGTAGGAAAGTTTGCTGAAATGCTGCTGCTCAGGAATGATGGTCAGGAATACATCCACTGGGGTGGCACTGAAATTCACTGGGAAGCTGCCTACTGGAGGACTGGTAAAACTTGCTGAATGGTATTCACCTCCAGGTTTTTTATGTACCACTGGCAGAATAGCTGCTTACTGGTGAAGAAACTACCCATTGACAAGAAAGTGGCCAGTGGGCAGCCACGATGTACAAGCCTGAAAAACAAATTATATTGATAGTACAGTAAGAAGTTCCTTCCTCTTACAGCTTTCCTCCAGAGCCCTCTGCTAAGAAGGCTCAACAAGAAGCAGACAAGGGAGAAATGTTTACAGGGATCAGTTCCTGTATTTGTCATAAAGAGTGGAATTATAAATGCAAGAAAAGTTATGACAAGATGAAATTTTTACCAGAGAAGTAGAATTTGTAAAAAGAATCAACTGCAAATAGTTGAAATGAAAAGGAAATACCTTTAATATCAAATGTAATAGGTGGGATTAATGGCATATTACAAATAACTGATTATGGAATTGATGACCTGAAAGGTCAGTAGGCTATCTCTACTGAAGCTAACAACAAAAAATAATAAAATATAATAGAAAATAGCATAAGGCAAATGATGTATAGAAATAGGTATCGTAAACCTGTGTATGGAAGTATTAGAAAGAAAAGACAATCAAAATGAGGCAAAAGCAATATTTGAATAGATACTGGTGAGAACAATTTCTTTAAACTGAAGAACATCTAACTACAAAATCAAAATGCACTACAAATACAAGGAGGAAAACTACAAAGAAAAACATATCATGGTACATCATAGTAAAATATATGAAGAAAAATAACAAAAATAAAATTTTGACACAGCATAATTGTATGTATTTATGAGACACAATGTGGTGTTTTGATACATGTATACATTGTGTAATAGTAAATCATGGTAATTAGCATATCTATCACCTTAAACATTTATCATTTCTTAATTATTGGAACATTCAAAATCCTTTCATATAGCCATTTCAAATATACAATACATTTATTGTTAGCTATAGTCACCCTACTGTGCAATAGAGTACTAGAACTTATTCTTCCAATCTGTTATGTTGTATTTATTAATCAACCAAAGGGAAAATCTTAAAAGCACACAGAGAAAAACAGTCAAATTATTTTCAAAACGAAATTTAAGTGATGATAGAATGACACAGCTAATAAGCTTTCTAAAAACCTCTAGAATTCTATTCCATTGAAAATATTATTCAAAACATCAGCTGTAACTATAAATGGAGAAGAGGCAGATCTCTACATAAGAGTTCCAAATAATTTATTTAGATACTCTGCCCTCAACAGGGAGCATAACTCTCCACTTTCTATGTGTGGGCTGTACATAATAACTTTACTCCAAAGACTATGGAAAGAGGAAAAAAAATAGAGTAACTTTATTACTCTAGAATGGAGAAACCTGACAAATGCTACATCAGCCAGGGATCCAGGTCAGCATCAATAGTGTTAAGTCATGTTAAGATAATAAAGACACTTTACCTCTATAGTCTTCCTCCTTAAAACCCACAATCCCAGTTTAAAATAAGAAAAACACTACAAAAATCCAAATTGAGAGACATTTTATAGGATGCCTGCCCAGTATTTCTCAAAACCATCAAAGTCATCAAAAATAAGGAAAGTCTGAGAAACTGTCATAGTCAATATGTTACATTAGTTATAATTAATAACCTAATATTGATAGATTATATTATCTAGTGCATATTTAATTATGTAATTAGTATAGTTATAACTATACTAATATAAGATGTTTAAAACAGTGAAATATGGGATGTGTGGAGTACATGTGAACCTCTACTCTTTCAGATTTTTCTGTAAATCTAAAAAATGTTCTAATATATTTTTTTTATTTAAAAATTAAGGTGAAAAAATCACCTTTTCTTATATTGCTATTTCCTGACTAAGCATGAAGAAAATGTTGCCAGCAGATCCATATGAAAAGAAATACTAAGAGCAATTTTCAGACCAAAGGACATTATTCCAGAAAGAAGCACAGAAATGAAGGAAGCAATAAAGAATGCCAGAAAAGGTAACTATGTGAATAAACCTAAATTACTTCTGAATATATAAAATAATAACTGTGATGTCTTATGGGGTTTAAATATCCAAAAATAAAATACATAAAATAACGATAATATAATAAGTAAGAAAAACTTTAAAAGAGTTAAAATGTAAGGTTCTAGCATTATATGGGAAGTGGTTAAAGTACTAATTTATATTAGACTTTAATAATAGACGTTTTAATATCTAGAATTACCACTAAAAGAATAACAAAGGAATATATGAGCGACCATCTAATAAAAAGACAAATAGACCACCAAAAATAAATTTTGAGAAAAGTAAGAGTTGAACATAAAAGTAACATAAAATCTATGGGGAATTTAGAAAAACAATAAAATGGTAAATTTAATCCAAATACATTAACAATGACGTTAAAAGTCAGTGATATGATACTACAGCTAAAAGTCAAAGATGTTTATAATATATTAAATTAATGTATATACAGGTATATTTATATATAAAGAGATAATTTCTCAGATATATTAATACAAAAAAGGGAAAAACTAAAGTTTAGAAAATGAAATGACATGCAAAGTCATTAGCCAAAAGAAACTAACCAGAAGAAAATTGATATAGCTATAACATCACAAAAAGTCAACTTTAATGAAAAAAGCATAGCTAGATTTAAAGAGGAACATTTTATAATAACAAAACATTAATCTAGGAAGATGTGGTAATCCTAAGTTTGTATGCCCCTCATAAAAGAGCTTCAAATTATGTGAAACAAAAATTGCAGTCAGAAAAGGGCATATGTAAAATTAAATAAAGCAATTTCACTATGCTTCTCTTGCTAACTGATAGAACGAGCATATGAAAAAATTCTTAAATATATAAAGATATGAAAATCATGATTAACAAATCAAATGAATTAAATATATGTATTTGTACATGTTTGAAATATACATGTATAATATATGAAAGTATATGTTGTATACATGCACATATGTACATAAAGAAAACATAGCATCTGATCATTGAAGAGTGTACGTTATTTTCCGGTAAATATAGATATTTTTAAAAAAACAGAATTGACCATGTGCTGGAATATAAAGCAAGTCTTAACAAATTGTAAAGAATCGAAATCATGTAGAGTGTATTCTTTGTTCACCATGGAATTAGTCTAGCATTTCATAACAAGATGATTGAAAATTCCTCAAATGTGTAAAAAAAATCCCAAAACATGCTTCAAAATAATCCAAAGAAGAAATATTTATGTAGATTAGGAAATAATTTGCATCGATGGTAATTAAAATGAAATATTAAAACCTGTGGTGAGCAGCTAATACTTTTATTTTTAGGAAAACGAAAATATGAGTGTGATGTGCTCTTTTCAACAAGGCTGGCATCAATTTTTTCCTTGTTTGGATACAGTGTATTCAATTCCCTGATTGCGAGAAGGAATTCCCCACCCTTCCAGAATCTCTGCTGGCCTGTGACTGCTTTAACTAACAAAAATCTAAGAAGTCAGGCTATGTGGCTTCCAAGGCTAGATCATAAGAAACCTTGCAACTTTTGTTTAAGTCTACTGTAATAGTCTCCCTGGGGGAGGTAAGCCACTATGTAAAATATCTCCACCCTGAGGACACCAAGCAGGAGAAAAGCAGGAGTTTGGCATGTGGGGAGCTGCATGGAGAGACAGGGAGACACCTGACTAGCCACCCAGATGTTTCGACCATCTCAGCCCAAATCCCAACATGGGACTGACAAGCCTCCATGCAGGTCTACCGCTAGCTGTCACCTTACTTCTACCTTCTGTGGGACCCCAAATGAGCACCAACCAGTTGATTATGACCTGAGAATCCCCAGACATGTGGAAAATAATCGTAAGTTGTCTTTCTAAGCCACTTAGTGTTAAGGTGGTTGGTTACATGTTTACAGATAACCAGGAATATTTTTTAAAAGAAAGACTAAAAATCAATTATCTAAATTTCCATCTCAAGAGCTTAGAAGCAGAATAGTGAAAGAAACCCAAGAAAGTAGAATAAAGGCAATGATAAAGATCATAGCACAAATTGATTATGTGGGGAAAATGTGCAATGCTGAAAAATCAATAAAGCCACAGGTTTTTTTTTTTTTTTTTTTTTTTTTTGGGAAAAGACCAAAATAGATGGATGATAAAGAGTCAAGATAGATAGACAGATAAAACTGACAATTTCCTAGCAAAGCTGATAAGAAAAAAAAAGAGAAGACACACAAGAATTTCATGGAATAGGAAAGATGACCTCAGCACAACCGGACAGACATTTAAAACAGTAGTATGAGAGTATTATGAGCAACTTAACAACAATACATTTGAATATTAATATGAAAGGGAAAAATTCCTTGAAACACATGGTTTATCCCACATATTTAAATAAAAGTCTGAATATTCTTATATCAAAGAAATTGAATCTGTAATTGAAAACCTTCACACACACACACACACACACACATACACACATATGCACCCCACAATCCCAGGCCTTAGGTAGTGTCATAAATGAGCTCTTTCAAACATTTAATTAATAAATTATACCAATCTTGCACAGATTATTTCAGCAATAGAAAAGAAGGAAACACTTCTAACTTTTTTGATGTATCTAGTATGACCTGGGTGTCAAAATCAAGAAGACTATTTACCAACAAGAAAACGTACAGGCAAATCTGTCTCATGAAAAATATCTTTAAAATTCCAAATGAAGTATTAGCTAAGTGAACTCAGGCATGTATAAAAAAAAGTAGTGTATCATGACCAGGTTTATTTTAGAGATGCAAAATTCAATCCTGTTATTTATCATGAATAAGAAAAAACATCTAATTATCTTTATAGATTCAAAAAATGTGGTAGATAAAACTTTACACCTTTATGAATCAAATATGAAAGAAATTAGGATTAGAAAGGAACATTTATCTATATCTATCTGTATCTACCCAACAGTACCCATCATACCTACCTTGAACTGTTAAAAGCTCTCCTGAGATTTGAAGCAAGAAGAGGATAACCATTGCCACCACTTTTTCTTAGCATCCTATTTGAGGACCAACAAGTACAATAATGAATATTTTAGGAATTGGACAAATGGAAAAACTATTTGAACAAGCATTTCAACAAGATGTTATCCAAATGGCCAATAACATGAGAATATTCTTAACCTGATTAATCATTGGTAAAATGCAAATTAGAATCACAACCTGATGCTATTATTAAACTTCCAGAATAGATCAATAAAAAAAAAAAAAAACAGCATATCCCAAATGTTGGCAAGAATGGGTAGCATCTGAACTCTAATACACCACTGGTGGGAGTGTAAATTAGAGTTGCCTCTTAAGGAGACCATTTATCTATAAATACTAAACAGTACCTCAGACTTTTGACCCAGCAAGTCCAATATTAGATGTACAGCTGTTCTTCAGTATCTGCAGGGGTATGTTGGTTTCAGGACACCTGTGTATGCCAAAATCTGTGGATACTTAAGTCCTGTGTCTGGCCCTGTGGAACTCGAGTGTATAAAAAGCAGGCCCTCCACATATGCAGGTTTCATATCCTGTGAATACTGTACTTTGACTCCACATTTGGTTGTGGATGCAGCACCTGCTGATATAGAGGGCTGACTGTATTTAGAAAAATCCACATATAAAGTGGACCTGTACAGTTCAAATCTGTATTGTTTAAGGGTCAACTGTATTACCCAACAGAAATGCATTGGTAAGCTCATTGAAGACATCTGTGAGAATATTCATAGCAGCACTCTTCACAAAAGCCAAAAATAAGAAAACGCTTAAATGCTCATCTTCTGTGAAATGAATATTGTGGTATATTCATCAAAGGGAACAATATACAGGAATAAGAATGTGTTATCTACAAGTGTATGCAACAAAATGGATATATCTTCTAAACAATGCTGAATGAGAGAAGCCAGACACACTTGAATGAAAAGTTAACTTAAGCAAAACAGTCAAAGTTGCATAGCAAGGGAATCAGACAAAATCAGTTACATTCAGTCAAGATGCATTGTTGCTCACTCTGCCTATTACCTGATTGGTCTTTCAGTATCAGTTGTTTTCTGCTGTGATAGATCCACACTTCGGTGAGACTTTGGTTATGCTTCTACTTTACTTCCTCTGCTGTTCCTGACCAAACTCTTCTCCTCTCCTTTCCCTGTCTCTCTCTGTCTCCCTCTGTCTCCCTCTTCCTCTTTTTCCCATTTTTCCCTGCCCCTCCATACCTCCTCCTTGTCCACTCCATCCCCTCTTCAAGCCACACTCATCTCATGAGGCAAGGACCTATCAAGTCAACTAGTCAACATGCAGAAGAGGTACCTCATTTGAGCAGAACCGTAAATCAAGCCACCTCACAGGCCACTATCAAACTTGAAGATGGATTGGAATACTTGCCAATTGTTGACTGGATTGGATAAATACATAAAATTGAACCCTGTCTGTAAAGATGACTTATGGCCATGGGTTTAGGAGTGGTCTGTGGGCATATCCTGTATATGGACTCAACCAAATCACATTTCTGTTTAGTCCTCGACTCCAGCTACATTTTAAACTTTGGAAACCATGGAAATACCCTTTTACCTTTCTCACACTGTCCACTACAATGGCATATACATAGTGGTGAGTAATAATTATTTGAGAAGCCAATAACAACACATTTAATAGGTAAGCAGGTGGCCTAGTGTCCTGACCTTAGTTTAGTTTCTCTCATTGTTCTCAATTTCATCCTCAAAAGATTGTATGTGAAATTTCTGGGTCTGTACCATAAACTTCCCAAATCCATAAGACTAGAAAAGACCTTAGTTTATTGTTCAAAGTAGTATTTCAGATGCCAAAATTATGACTTGTCTCTTTCTTCACATCAAAATTAGAGTGTATTCGTTCTAATCAAAATGAAATATTGTTTTATTTCATTTAATCCAAGGCTAAATAATGATATCATTCTGTGATGGTTCATTTTTAACAGAGAGGCATCAAAGTTTCTTTTTGTATGTCTAGTTACAGGAGGCTAATTCTGTTTCACTGTTCACTTGCAGATGTAAATGAATGTACCATTGACAATGGTGGCTGTCAAGATCGATGCTGTAATATAGTTGGCAGTTATTACTGCAAATGTCAAGCTGACCAGAAGCTGGAGGAAGATGGCAAAGGATGTGAAGGTAACAGTTAAGACTGTCTGCTTACTGATAAGGAAAGAGAGAACATCTATGTAATGCAAAAGAGGAGGTTTGTCTTTCATCCAGAGCCAGTTGAAGTGCCTGTGTTGAATGTTGTCAAGAGCACAGATCTTCCTCTCATGTCTAGATTACAATATTGTAACCCTAAGAACATTTCAAGTAGCTTATTATGGGAAACATATGATTATACGCTGGTTTGGTTGTGTCACGTTCTGATTATGGAATTTCAATCATTCATTTAAATCCCTGAGTAAAGTACATATTTTTTAAACCATTTCATTTAATTCTAAAGTAAAAATGATACTTATAAAATACTCATATGTTGCTGCAACGCAAATGGAGGGGCACAAAACTAACCACAGGAATAATATTCTTGGTATAGAATTAGCTTTTTCCACACCTCAATTTTCTGTTTCCTTTTAAAATTAATTCCTTCCTTTATTTATTTATTAATTCATCATTTTATTCATTTGACAATCATTGAGTTCCTGCTCTGTATCAGGCATTATTCCATGCTCTGGAGATATAAAAATTAATGAGAAATAAATTATGTCCTGAAGGAGCTCACTAATTAGAAGCTAAGATTGAAACATAAGCCCAAGCCTTACAAAGTGGTGTTTTAAGGCGTTATAGCATGTGGGTAAGTGCATTGGATTCAAAGACATGTGTGTTTGAGACCTAGCTCTGTCACTTATGACTTGTGTTACCATGGGCAAGTTATTTTACTTTGCTGAGACTCTTCCTTCATTGGTAATATTTAGAATAATGGTGGTTTCTAAACCACAAAAGTTGCTGCGAGAATTAAATAAGATAATGCATCTAAAGCACTTAACATAAAGGGTGGTGCTCAGATGATAACTATAAGTGGTACTCTCATTTATGAACTTAGTTGCTGCCTATATTGGGAATGTAATGGGGGACAGAGATTGCTTCCTTCTCTTAATTTCTGAAAGGGAACATAATAGATTAAAAGGATCACTATTACCATGCCTTATAACTATCCTTTCTGAATTTTTTCTATCTGGCCATATTACTAAAATGCCTGAGAATTTTATATAGTCAGGCGTCTTTGTTTGTTTTAAGATGACAGTAGAAAAGCATTTATTCTAATGTTCTATTGTTGATCTTAAAAAATTACATTCTTTTTTTTCCCCTTAACAAAGTTAGTTCCTGATGGGGCATATAGGAATAAGTTGATAAGAGAAAACAAAACAAACAAAAAATATCCCCACTGAAGACACCTAAGGCTAGGGCTGTGGGTTTCATTGAGACTACCAAAGGCAAGACAAAATTGTAGGTGTGAATAGGTTGGAAAATGTGTCAGTTTTACTTTATCATTCCCTCCCAGCAGGGCTTGTGCAGGCAGCAATAAGAAGGGCTGGAGAGGCAGAAGATGTTTAAAGGCAACTATGTCTGGACCTTCCTGGGACAGGGTTCATCCCAAGAAGCATCCTCTGTCTAGAAAAGTGTAAATTCACAAAGGCAAACCCTAAATTCACCTAGGCTCTTTTTTCATTCAAGTGCAATAATCTCTATTTCTGGATGAAATTATTTGGCAATGGTGATCCCAGTACTGATTCAATCTCAGAAGAAGAGTTAAGGACTGCATTGTGTTCAAGGTAAAAGTGGGATGATGACCACTGAAGACAACATGGTCTGTACTATGGGAATAGCGTTTGCCATGAGCCCTCCCTTCACCTGACAGGCAACAAGCTATGTGTTTCTCTTTGACTAAGTAAGTATTATTATTGCTGTATCATCATTGTCATTATTATAGATATATTTGAAGTACCTATCACAGCAATTCGCCATTTTTACGTATAATAATTATTTTTATAATAGCTATTAGGCTAACAAGGCATGTTAGACTTTGCGCCCACTAGTTCATTTACTTTCACTTATCTCCTATTTTAACTGAAGTTAGTTACTCATGGTCACTCATATAAGTGACAAGGTATTTAGAGAAATGATTTCCATGGTTTCATTTTGCTGAGTCCATTTGCACAAACTGAATACAATTAAGATCAGTGTTCATATGATAAGGCGTGGTTCTTTCCCAGAAGATATCCCCAATCTAATTGACAGTACAAATGTGTAAATAAGTACAGTGCTGTGTAAGAAGTTACAGAACAGAGGTATTAGTGTATGTAACATGAAAGGGAAAAGAGTGTAAGTAATGGGCCTAGAAATAAGGAACAATAGATTTAGAATCAAGAGTATGATAATCAAGAATCCAGAGTGTGATATAATGAGGTAACATTGACTTCCTACTTGCCCAGGACTGGGGATGGGGGTATGGAGTAGAGCAGCTCACCTGCAAAGAACCTGTTCTCTCAGTCTCATTGATGTTAGAATCATTTTTTCTTTTCATTTCCTTAAATGGCTATTTGCTAGAGATGGTACTGCTAGAGATTCAGCTTGCTTCATTGTTGAACATACAGTCATCTCAGGTTTATTAATGTATATGATTAAATAAAACATAATAGAGATCATTTTGATATCCAGTGCATTCTAAAGCCATTGCAAATGAGCACTCATGTGAGTGTAGTAATGAGTCATTCATGTTTATTTACTGGCTGGTAACAGTAGAGGTCAGTTGGTTTCAAAGGCCATTTAGTTGAATGCTACAGCATTGAATTAAATAGTCATTTAAAAATGCTTTTACTTTGCATTAATATAAATTGAATTTAACTTATTTGAATTGTCTTTTAAAATATAGAGACCAGCATTTTAATGGGCATTTGTTGCACTATTTAAATAGATCTAGGCTGGGCATGGTGGCTCACACCTATAATCCCAGCACTTTGGGAGGCCGAGGCAGGTGAATCACTTGAGTCCAGGAGGTCAAGGCTTCAGTGAGCTGTGATCACACCACTGCACTCCGCCTGGACAACAGAGTGAGACCCTGTCTCTAAAACAATAAATAACAAATAAATAATAAATCTAGAATCTGCCCTTAAGTGGATGGAATTTAAACATTTATAAACAATCTTGTTAGTTAATCTTACTCTTTAACTTTTCCTCTAAAGAGGTACAAACTTGAAGGCTCTTGATTAGCTAAATTTCACTGGTATCCTCTTCTTTCAGGCATAGCACTGAATCTAAAGAATGTTTTCTGATTCATATACAGATTGATTCTTACAAGATATAGATTAAATAAACAAATGAAGGGAAAAAATGCCTTCCACTGGATGCTGTGGGGGATATTCAAATGTACACAGTGTGTGTCAAGGATCCCCAAACCTTGGGCCACAGACCAGAGCTGCTCCATGGTCTGTTAGGAACTGGGCCACACAGCAGGAGGTGAGCGGTGGGTGAGTCAGCAAAGCTTCATCTGTGTTTACAGTTCCTCCCCATCACTCACATCACCACCTGAGCTCCACTTCCTGTCAGATCAGCCATGATATTAGAGTCTCATAGAAATACAAACCCTACTGTTAACTGCACATGCAAGGGATCTAGATTGTGTGTTCCTTACAAGAACCAATGCTTGATAATCTGTCACTGTCTCCCATTACCCCGAGATGGGACTGTCTAGTTGCAGGAAAACAAGCTCAGGGCTCCCACTGATTCTACATTATGTTGAGTTGTATAATCATTACTTATCACAATGTAATAATAATAGAAATAAAGTGCACAGTAAATGTAATGCACTTGAATCATCCTAAAACCATCCCCCTTACCCCGGTCTGTGGAAAAATTGTCTTCCACAAAACCGGTCCCTGGTGCCAAAAACATTGGAAACTACTGGTTCATACACATACGCATACACACACACACACACACACGCACATATATATAAACGTAGATCTATATATAGATCTATATAGGTGCATATTTGTATGTATATGTATATATATTTTTTCTATTGGAAGGATGTAAATTTCTTCTTTCATTTGCTAGTGTGAGTGATTATTTTTATAGATTTTCAAATATGCAACTATAATTGCATTTCAGAAAATAATCTGACTGGTATCATCATTTTATTTGCTATTAAAGTCAATTCTCTATTATTTTGTTTAGGATGTTGTATCCACAACTATGAGTGAAATAGGCCAGTACTTTTTGTTCCTCATATGTTCTTTATGGCAGTGGCTCTCAACCTTGGTGATTGTGTCCCCCAGACGCACTTGTCAATGTTCAGAGACACTATCGATTTTCACAGCTGAGGGGAGTAGGTGCCATTGGCATCTAGTGGATGGAGGTCAGAATGTTGCTGAACATCCCCTTCTTCTGTAATTCTGATTATACTGCTTCAGGTTTCAACCATTTAACTTTACGTTTTAGAAATCTCATTTTCCTCAAAATTGTAGATTCTTTTCTGTATGTGTGCTCATTTATATAGTTGTATTCTTTTCTTTTGCTATTTCACATATAAGCCTTCTATATTCATCTGGGGTCCTTGTGGAAGGTCTAAATCTATTGTTCCTTATTTCTAGGCCCATTAGTTACACTCTCTTCCTTTTCGTGTTATATACACTAATACCTCTGTTCCGTAACTTCTTACAGAGCACTGTACTTATTTACACATTTGTACTGTCAATTAGATTGGGGATATTTTCTGGGAAACAGCCATGTCTTATCACTTTTTCATCCCCAGCTCACAGTTGTCTAGCACATAGGGGAATTCCATAAATGCTTATTGGATGAATGAATACCCATCATCCTTTCAAACATAAATGCATACAAGCATACACTCAATATGCCTTTTATTCATTTCCTTATCTACAGATTCTAATCATGCTGGAATTGTCACTTAAAGTTAGACTAGTTAAACTATTGGTTATCAGTATTAGTGTAAATATTTGCTGATAACAAGTCATTTGAAAGGGAAAATCACATTTTTTTTTTTTTTTTCTGGGGAGCAAATCAAAGGCTTTTGGTATACTTTCAGCTTTCTGAAAAGTTTCTTCATATGACTTGTCTGAATTTTTGGTGCCACAGCATATGTAGTGTGGCTATTCAAGCTTGGTAATCTTGTGGTGTCAAATAAATTTTCTAAATGAAATGGTAACTAATGTTACTATACATTCTAATACATAAACTTACAAAGGTAGTGAACATTGTTTGGACATTTGAGATAAATTCTTCTATTTGAGAGAAATAAGTGAGCATATGCTATATATTGATAAAGGCATATTATTTAAATAATTGATTGTTAAAATATTTTCAAGTAATTTTAATGATATTTTGGGTCATTTTTTTCCTAAATCGTATTGCAAATGATTTAGTGAATAAACAGAGAATATAATTCAGCATGCCACTGTGGTAGAATTACAGAATATTTGGGCTTCCAAAAGGCTTCTATAGTTGGAATTCCAGGGAAATTAAATGATTTGGACAAGCTAACAATGCTAGCTGATGAGCAAAATGACACCAGAAACCAAACTTTCTTATTTGTTATCCAGTGTCCTTTCCTTTTGATGTGATTAATGGACAGCATGAACCGGATGCAGACTAGTCTGACTGTGGGGTCACAGTGTTGTGGGGGTAGAGAGGCCCTCAACTCATAGCAGCCATGATTGTCAGAGGAGGGAAATTAAGACCCTGAGAGATTGACTGATTTCCTCCAAGTCCTAGACAATTTATTTGTAAAGCAAAGAACAGAAGCCAGTTCCCCTTTTCCCATTTGTCATTCTTCTTCATTGAAAAATCAGTCTGGTCAGTAAACATGTATTGGGTAACTATGATGTGTTCAGCACTGTGTTGGGTAATTTGAGAATACCAGATTAGTACCAAATATGGTTATTTCTTCACAGAGTTTCAGTATCAGTAAGCATCCTGAATATAAAATGATTATGTGATATTTTACATGAAAGTCAAGTAATTATATTATATCTTTGAGAGTTCACTCAGGCTAGCTCTTTGCCTCCAGACAGCATGGTATCTAAACCAGCTAGTTGTTTACCCTAGTATTAGAGATCTCTAAGGGAGGATGTCTGTTTAATAACTCTTGTGATCAGGAAAGTGTTCCTTATGTGTAACCTATATTGCTCCTGTTTAAGTTTAAGCCTGTGTGTTTTATTTTCTTCTTAGTTCAGAGACACTTAAATAATCAGTAATTCTCCCCATACTTACAGCACACTAATGTGTAGTTGTTCAACTTAGTAAAAACATGTATTGTGCCAAATATAGTCCATTGGCACTTGAAGAATAAAATACGATATATGTGTGTGTGTGTGTGTATATATATATATATGTGTGTGTGTGTGTATATATATATATATACATGCATATTTATTTTGAGTTTATTAAGAAAACTTGAAATCATTATGAAGACTTTTTCTACTTCTGCATGTTGCTTCTCTTAATAGTCACTTATAAAGGAACTCTGGACCTCTTTCTATTGTTGTTATGGAGCATGCAAAGTAATAGCAATTACCTGGCCTCCAAGAGCTAGCCAACTATTGTAGTAGTCAACTATTAGAATTGCCAGCTATTGAAATTTATACAGATGAATAATAATTTGGAAAAAAATCCAATATAGTCTATCCACATATACTAAAGATTGTCCATTTTTAATTTATAGAAACACATTTACAATACAGAATTATTACATTTGAAAGACTTGAACCACTAAAATGTGGGGGATTTATCTACTTGATTCATAAATGTATGCAGAGTTTTTTTTTCTTATTATTCACCAAGCATGTATCAGACCCTTACAGTGTGCTCTATGTCAAACAAAGAGCACAAATTTTCAGTTCAAATATTGACTCTAACATTTACTAGCTGTGAGACTTAGAGCAAGTTGTTTAATATCTATGAGCTTTCCCTTCATCTACAAAACCAGAATAATAATGCTGAGCCTTATATAAGTTGAAAGATCAAATAAGATGTGGTTTGAAAGCATGTCAATGGTAGGAAAACCTTCTTTCCCCTGTTTTGTGCTCACCTAAACAGGGATTGTTTATTAGTAACATTCCTGACCTCTGTCTGCACCTCACATCTCCCACTGCCTTCTTCCCAAGAGAAGAGGAGTGAAAATACCTCACTGCTGAGTTTGGGGAAATAAATTGGTCTGTTGAGTTTAGTTCACATTCATATTTTCTCTTTGGGGCCTGCAAATGCCTGCAAAAAGTGACCATTCTGGTCTGCTGCTCTGCTTAAATATAAGTTTCACCAGGCCAGGACCCCACATGAGGAAGACAGGTTTTCCATCTACACCTGGGACCAGGTGGTAGAGTTTGTCTAATTCTGCATGCATTTTTAGGAAGCCCATTGTTGCTGCACCCTTAAATTCTATTATCCAGTTTTAATTTTCACAAAAATAAAATGGATATTTTGTCTCCATATGACTATTTTGAATTAGATCTCAATTAATTCAAAATTCAGGCTGGCAACATGAATTTGTTATTGTATCCCCTCAAAATAGTAACATTTATATTTGCCTAATGCTTAGGAAATTTTATTTCTCTCCAGTTTTTTTTTTATTTCTTTTTTTTTTTTTTTTATTTCCTCCTATGCTATTTGTTGTTGAAAATTTTTTAAAATGTGCAGTATTATCTTTTTCTCTCTCAGGAGTTTCCAGTTCAATAAAGGAGATTAGATGGATACACAAACAGCTATAGTGTAAGATAGCAGGAGTAAATATAAGGCAGGCACAAACAAAGTGCTATGAGAATTAAGAGGAGAAAAAGATAACCCACTGGGTTATCTTTATCAAAATGGGCTGAAAGGAACCGGGACAGACACTGATCACTTAGCCCTGGGACTGAACAACCAACCTTCCATTTCTTTAATTTCCTTAATAAAATTCCCTAGTGGAGTTCTGCCCAGTATGACTTGTCCTGCTGTCTCTTGTGTCTCCTGATTGACGCTGAAGGGCATCTCGGATTTTAACAACAAAGCTACTACTGCTGTTCCCAAGACATTCCTTGCAGAAATTTCTGAGAGAATTCTTAAATATATGTGTCTTTTAGACTAGAATGAAAACACATACAATTCAAATCTGAAACTCTGTTATGAAAATGGAAATCAGCTTTATGTATATTTAAGCCAGTCTTTTAAATAAAGTCCATCATTTCTCCCCCAATAATTTTGAGTAATCGCTTCAGCACCTCTGCTTTCAGCTAACACTTAACTATAGTCAACAGAGTATCTAGAATTGAGAGGAGCTGGAAGAGACCATAGCTGATACAGATTCCCCAAGATGAGCTGGCTCACTTAGCAGATTTCATTAGGGGCGTGCAGATTTATGAGAGTTATGGCTTCTACAGGTAGTGCCAAAAGAGGCAGACAAGAAAAAAATTAGGTCTTAGAGGTCTTTAGCTGACATGCAAGACATCAAAAGGCTTCTTATTGCCTCAGCAGCCCATGTCACTCATTACAAAAACAAAGAAGCAGAAGCAGCCAATCAGGGCAAATGGCTGTGTGAAGGTGTCTGAACGTGTTAAGCAGCAAGATACCTCCGTACCAAAATTTGGCTCATCGTCCTTAAATTTTACTGTAATTGGGAAGCATAAAGTATTTTATATTCTGAAGAATAAAATTTTTAGTTTCATTCACAATTATTTTTTAGTTTCTCTGTTTAGTAGTCTTAAAAATGAGCCGATATTTTTAAAAGATTATATTATTATATTTATTTCCCAGAAATATTTTCCAATGGATGCATCCTGTCTTGAATTCTTCAGATGTGTGTTTACCTTCTAGGTATTTTTTTAATTATAAAATCATACCCATCAAAAGATCAGTGTGATCCTGTATTCCGAAGCGTGATCTTTTTGGACTTCTGAAATGTAGAGGGTTGGTTCCTGCCCTTACAAGATCCATATTTCTTTCTATTACTATCATAAAAGTAGTTATGGATGAATGACTTTTTAATTTTCTTGCTATAATAAATTCCTTCATCAATTTTTAAATAATGGAGACTTATTTTTCTTGCAATAAGGACTGATTAAGGGAGCCTATGAATACATACGTATGATTTTTAAGCAGGAAATAAGTCGGTTAAAATTGACTCGTTATTTTGCTGCTATTGACTTTCATATGTTTGTATTTTTAGTGGCCTTCTGATGACCAGTCACCCTCAGCATATGATATCATAGAAAGAAATGAAGCTACTCATTTCTGAAAAAAAGAAAAATGTACTGTAGTTGATAAATTCAAGTTACTTTTCTGTTTTTATTATTAATTCCAATTCTTAGTTTATTAACAGGCCAGGTCTGTACTTCCTTGAATTTAATTTAGATCATAATAAAAGGATATCACTCATTTTGTTTGTCCCAATGGATGCAATTTGATGCATGTATTCTACATGTATTACTGGTAAACCCAACCTTCTGAGAGTATGCATATTTATTTGTATTTTTACTTTATATCTTCTCTATGAGTATCTCATTGGTCAAAGTATATTCCTAAGAATAGTAATATTGTAAACATACAGAATTATTTATGCTATTACAAATACAAATGTCTTATATTTTACATTTCCTATAAATAGGAAAGATATATGAAAAGAATCTGGAGAATTTTTCTAAAAAGTGTTGTTCTCATTTTAATAAGTGAGATAGCAGGTCTCTGACATTGTATGAAATCACAGGCTTTTGTGATTATTTATCAAAATACACAGAGTAATTGATTATAAATTAATTATTGTCATTCAAACATGATTTTTTAAGTCTATCTCACAGAATGAGAAAGGCAGTTGATGTTGTATAAAACCATTTGGAAACACTCAAGTAACAGACCCCCTGAAGGGCACCGCATACTGTAGGAGGTCATTGCTGGCTAGGAACACACATAGGAAGGGAACAGGTGTTAGCTTTGCTTGGTCTCAGACTGGCACTGGGTCCTAGTGGCTCCCATTTCAGGGTTGGGAGAAGAGCAGAACTAAGATGCCCTAGGTTTCTCTCCTGTGTGGGCATGAGAGGTCTGGGAGAAGGGCAGGAGAGAGGAGAGACAAGAATAATCATGTAAAGGAATGCATTATATACATATATACTTTATGCTGTATCAAACACATGTTTCTAAGTTATCAAGTTCTCTAGTTCTGACAAGCTTACTGAAGTGGGACACTTCAAATCTTATAGCAGTCTCAGCAATAGCATAAACCATCCAGATGAGATGTACAAACAAAATGTCTTTTCTCTGCTTCATGTATATTTAATAATTTTTTAGCATAACTAAGATGACCCCTGTGGTAATCCATCAAAAAATGTAGACAAGAGTAAGAAAAAAATTGTTTATAAATTGCTTTTCATTGGTGAGAAAATAAGTTGATTTAAAATCATCTGTTGTATAACTTTGAAGAAGTGAACTGGAAGCTTCTGTATTTAAATCTTTGATCTATTTATTTTTGTATTTATTTTAAAATATATTTATATCTATATTTATTTTTCTGCATTCAAATCTTTTGTAATTAAATTTTCTGTATAACTATATAACATATTTATATTTATGTTTAAACATATTTATTTTATATTGATTTTTCTGTATTTAAATCACCGATCTATTTACTTTTATATCACTTCTTTTATTTTAAATAATCATCACATTTTGGTGGCCTGACTGAGCTTTGGAAAACAAATTAAAACTGCAGCTAGGAAAATTAGGTTAATTATAATTCATTAGATGCTGTCTTTATTAAAAGTGAATTGATTTAATCCCTATTAAAAAAAAAAACCCTAAAGCATGAGAAAGCAAAATAACTGTGTAAAAGTTTAGTGTACTCAACAATTAGAAGATACTACAGTTCAGTCCTTAATGTGCATATGAATCACCTTAGATCTTGTTAAAATGCAGATTCTGATTCAGCAGGTGTGGGATCAACCTGAGAATCTGCATTTCTAGCAGACTCCTGGGCTCTGCAATGATGCTGATCCAGCGGCCATACTGGGTAAAAGAGTTTTTGTCAGCTCATTCTTGCAATGTGTCAGATAATTATTAAGCATTTGCTAATTATAATACAGCCATAGAGAAGGGATACAAATGTGGTGCCTGCAATTCTGAAACATTTTAAGCAACCGGTTTGTTGAGATAAAATTCACAGCCCATACATTGCATCCATTTAAATTGTAAAATTCAAAAGTTTTCAATATATTCACAAATACATGCAATCATTACTACAGTAGATTTTAGAACATTTTTATCGTGTCAAAAAGAATCCCTATACATTTTAGGATCACTTCCCTCCACTCCCGTCACTCCCATAGCCCTAAGCAACCACAAATTCACTCTTTGTCTCTATAGATTTCTCTATTTTGAACTTTTATATAAATGGAATTATATAATATGCAATGTTTTGTGACTGGCTTCTTTCACTTGGCATAATGTTTTTAAGGTTCATCCATGTTGTATCAGTACTTCATTCCTTTTTGTGGACAAATAATATTTCATTGTGTAGACATACCACTTTCTGTTTATCCATTTGTCAGTTGATGGACATTTGGGTTGTCTCCACTTTTTGACTATTACGGCTAATGATACTGTAAACATTCACGTGCAAGTTTTGTGTATAGGTAAGTTTTATTTCTCTTGGGTGTATACCTAAGAGTTGAATTGCTGGATTATATGGTAACCATACCTTTAATTCTTCTGAAGCTTTTAATTTAGATACATAGAAAGATTTTAATACATAAATATTAATATATGTATGCATATAAACACACTGCATCCAGCAATTGCCTTCATAAAAAAGGGTCGCTACATGCTAAAGCTCTCTTAAAACAAATCAGGCAAAAGGGGAATCGTTTCACTTTGTTTAACACGGGGTTCCAAACATGTTTTTCAAACGTGTTTGGAAATCTTTGAAAAGTAAAATGTTTAAAACTCAAGGATTTCGTATTTAGTAGAGAGCATTTTGAGAAATGGCTTAATTGTATATTCTGGAAATAGAAAATTTATTGGATAGGGTAGAGAGTATATTCAGGGAACTAGTGGATGACTTATTGGGGCTAGACAGAGGATAGCTTCAACTCAATAGGTAAATCCCATAGGTAAGTGGATAGGAATGTGGTTTCTGATGGAGGATATCTGAGTAGAGGAATGATAGGGTGGTAATTTGATTTCTGAAAGTTGTTCTGGGCATGATTCATACGATGTTTCAGAAAGACAAAAGACATGGAAATGGCAGGGATACGATTTATGGTCCAGTGAAATTGCCTAGCTATTAATATCCATAAGTTGTATAAAGAGGGAAGAATTAATTAATTCTGATGACCCAATGGACCCAAGGGAAAGGGGACATACCAAAGTCTCTTGAAGTAAGATGATGAATAATAATAAATCAATTATCGACAGCAAAAATGGCAAATGCAGTGTGATAGAATAAGTGCATCTTTAAAAGCACTAAACAGAAATATCACATTCCAACCAGATGTATCTATACGAAATTTTCTAACATTATAGAAAAAATGATTATATAAAAATGATGAAGACGTATTTATTCATCCTTTTTTATTTGAAAATTGGTACTTGATTTCTGTGTGTGCCCTGCCATAGATTTTGATGGTGCCATCTGGCAGAGCCTGCTTATTATCTTCATTATGAACCTACACTTCCTTTTTATGCTTGTTTCTATTTCCCATTAAATCAAAAGTTATGTCAATTTCAAATTAATGAGAAGTAAGTGTAAAGATGGAAACTTCCCCTCAATATTTTTATTATTTATGCTTTTGGAGCATAATATTTAGCACTGCTCAAATCTGGTTGTAAATAAGTTCTTTCATCGATGAGATGACCTGTCTTTACTTTTTCTCCTGTTACTGTATTTACTGTTTCCCTTTTGTTGGATGTCATTGGAAAATGAAGTTGCCAGATGGTTTGCAAAGAGAAGTGAGCAACAACTTCTCTTATTTTAAAAATAAGTTTCTTTATATACAAATAAGTAAGCAAGGAAACAGAAAAGAATGTTTGCTTAAGAAAAGGAAAGAAAAAAATTTGCTTAAAAGATACACAGAGACACACTCAGAATCTCTAAGTGTTAGTTAGCTGCTTCTGTTTTTATCAGGATGAATATGCCATATATGGGTAATAGTTCCTAAATTAGGTAAAAATAGGGATCTCGAGGAGCCACACATTCTCAGCATAATACACAGCATGGAGACAGCCCCCTGGCCAGCCTTTTTCCTTCAGTTAAAGCTATTCAAGTCTTCATTTTTACAAGTAGTACTCTCTGTTATCAAACCAGGTTCACTCTTTTTGTCCACATGATTTTAGGCACTATGAAGATCACTAATGTAGGCATTATGAAACCTTAGTGATTTCCATCTCTATAACCCAGAATATATCTCTTCCCTTCTCTGGGCCTTAACTTACTCATCTATAAAATGAGACATTAGGAATGGAACATCTTCAAAGTCTCTTTCAGGTTGTAAATGCCATAATTCACAAGCATAAATCTACAATTTTGTGTAATTAAAAAGCTGGAATTCTGTGCAAGAGGCCAGGAAAAGATTTTTAGAGGTTATAATGACCACATAAAAACTACTTTTCTGAATCTTATAGCTAACACAGAGAACCTATGGTATCTAGTAAGATATGAGATTATATCAAATTAGAGGCTATAAGAGAGCAAAGCAAAAGCAGCAATTAAACTTTATCACACATTACAGCAGCCGTGGATTCTACCTGGCTTTTTAGGCACAGCTTTAAGGTAACCTTGTTTTCCATTTGGCTTTCTTTGTTTCTGTGTCTCTCTCAAAAACATTTCTTAGATTTCCCCCGTTGTATCCCAGTGTTAGACACCTACCTTGTATTCAATATATTCATGTTGAGCTTATTGTCATCAATTATCCACATCAGTAGTCAGTTTAGAGCAGATTTTAGACAAGAAAATAAAACATTATGTGTTTTCTCAAATAATTATTTGATTTCCTCATTTTTTGATTGAGAGGAATAGCTTCAGTCTCCAACACTTCTACAAAAAAATATATTCACATATTAATTTAAAGTGCTAGTTACGGGCTGGGTACAGTGACTCACACCTATAATCCCAACATTTTGGAGGCCAAGGTGGGTGGATCACCTGATCAGGAGTTCGAGGCCAGTCTGACCAACATGATGAAACCCTATCTCTACTAAAAATAAAAATTAAAAAGAAAAGAAAAGTTAGCTGGGCATGGTGGTGGGTGACTATAATCGCAGCTACTCGGGAGGCTGAGGCAGGAGAATCGTTTGAACCGGCAGGCAGAGATTGCAGTGAGCCGAGGTCACACCATTGCACTCCAGCCTGGGTAACAAGAGTGAAATTCCATCTCAAAAATAAATAAATAAATAAATGAACAATAAAGTGCAAGTTAGGTTCTTTTTTGCCCAATAAAATGGTTTGCATTTGCTGTGCTGGTTCTCAGAAAATAAATTTTAAATTATGAAAGTTTATATGATTTTGTATGATATATTTTTATTTAACAGAAGTGCTTATACAAATTTTATCCTTGTGTTTCTATATATACTTTACACATACTCTGATAATTAAGTTCATAGTTATAGATTATTAAGCTTATCAGAACTGAGAGGTAGCAATTATACTTTTAAGGGATTGGTGCTTTTAAAAATGTTGTACTTCATAGGTCTTTTCTAATGTGTATGTGTACTGGCCTAAGTGAGGGAGCCAGTAGGCTAAGCTCAAGAATTTGGAGAAAGAAAGAAAATTAGATGTCCTTTAAAATTCAACACAAAATCAAGTCGAGAAAAATAAGGAGAATTAATTCTGTTCTCAGAGAGGCTTAAAGAGCCTGACTATAATCTGATGCTATTCATAGAGCTTAAGAAAAATCCTGGCAATCAAGTGTGGTCAGATACAGAGATGCACAAAGAGAAAAACCCATCCAAGAATGCCCAAGAAAGATGAAGCTTTAACCAACAGACTTTGAGAATCCCTGTCCTATGTGCAAATGAATGTGTTAGGCTAATTTATCTCATTAAACAACAAGTTTCATCTCATTGATTCCATTTGTTAGATCTCTGTGATAGCTTATATTATAGTTCCTGTATCAGTCTGGGTTCAATCAGGAGAGTAAGAAACTGCACAGTAATTTGAACATGGGAAGTTTAATATAAAGAATTAACTATAACAGGAGGTTGGAGTAATAGGGAACTGGCCTATAAGAAATAAAGAGAATGCTAAAAAATACGGGATTTCAACTACTACCTTCTAGGGTGAACTGATTGCATTTCACCCAAAGAAGAGACTCCCCCAGGGCTGAGATCCAGACCTAGTTGGAAAGAGTGCAACCACGGTTAACTGAATGGCAGAGAGGTCACTGTGTTGCCACACCAGCAGAACTTGGAAATCTGGCTTCTGGAACTTGCCAGCAATCTACAGTCTAGGGTGTAGGAGAAAACTGTTCAAGGTAAGTTATCTTTTGCCCAAGGGGAGAGTCAGGGGAAGTTGCTGGTCATTGGATGCTGCTGGCCACCGGTGACTGCCCAAGTCAGGTGCTAAAGAAACTACATGTGCTGCAGGAGCCTGGCACCAGAGAAGCTGCCGCGTTGTAGAAGATGGGATTGAAGAAGCTATGTGGAAAGTAGCAACCTAGCTGTAAACCCTAGAAGCCACCACACTGCTAGTGAATAATGCTGGAGAAAGGGCCTGCGTTTTGAAGGCTAGGTGCTGGGAAAGTTGGACACATTGAGAAAACCAGTTGCTGGAGAAGACGTCTGGACTATGGGAGGCAGACACTGAAAAGGCTACACAGGCTCCAAGAGCCAGACTGGAGAAATCATCTGCTTTAGGGGAGTCAGGAATAAGAGAAGCTACATCAGGAACCTGTCTAGAAAAGTACACTGGAACCAGGAAGGATGATGACGTACTCTACAACGTCTTTCCATTGCCCTCTACTCGCAAGTTTTAACATAGTGTCTACTGACAAAGGGAAATTAAAGGGCCCAGATCCACTTTCACAGTGAAGGCAAGAATAATGAATTTGGAGCTAAAAGGCAATTAATCAATAATAAGCACAGTTCCCAGCTATGCTTCCTCTGCTCCATAAGAGACATATAAAAATGTGTGTTTCGTCCCTTATAAATACATGTGGATTTGGGTACTCCCCTGAAGGCAACTCATCCATTGGTTGACTTGGGCTTGTGACTTGGTTGGGTCAATAGCATAACAATTAATGTGATATAGCACCAGTTCTAAGCAGATGTTTTAAATGTCAGTCCATAGGTTAGCATGAACTCTTCCATCTTTGTCCTCTGCCATAAAGAAAACAAATCCCAGACAGAGTCTACTCTTTTATCTAGGTCCTAGAATGATATACAGAGCTGAGTAGAGTGACAGCCAACCTGAGACCTCTAAGCAAGGAAAAAATATTGGTGGTTGTATGCCCCTTAGCCTTTGGGTTGTTATTACAACAAAAGCTGACTAATGCAGTTTCTATGCTTGACAAATAACTTTCTGATTTCTATTTGGCTAATGATGATAATGCAGCATTAAGACCTCTAAACCATTAGGTCATTTTCTGATTTTACATATTCGTCTGCAGCAGGGAGATAAAATGAAGTGACAAGGCCCACCTTAGATTGAAGAGAATTCATCATAGTCATTTCATCCTGAGAGAATTCTTCAGTGGCAGCTAGCCAGAACTTCCCAGATGACATCTCAGACTTGCTTGAGTGTAAATCCTTAGGTGGAAGATTAGAGATGAAAAAGTTATTGTCAATAATTTCTTTAAGGTATAGGGCCTCTCTACATGGCTGTTGTTCTTCTCTTTGCCGGTTTTCATGATTTACAGCAAAGATTATCATTTATTTCATTTTATCTGATCTTTATCAAATGTCCCCTAATCATTTGGGACTCTGGGTTGTTGTCTAAAGTTTATCTTTAGAAACTGCTGTTCTTGGTGAGACTTGGTAGACCTCTCCACAACTTTCTGTGGAACAAAATGGCTTTTGATAATAGTATTATGTAAATTCTTCTTCAGCTGTCACTGTAGTCTAACAACTTAACACATAGCTCATATTCACATAGACTTTCTTTTCACTCATTGATTTATTAGGAGAAAATAATTTTCTAACTCACTATTATAATATTCATTATAACTATAATTGCTATTATAATTATTATTATATTTGGTAATCTCAGAGCATCCTCAACCTGCCACACACACCCACACACACATATACACACAGAGAAGCCTGAGGCTAGATATTTCAGCCTTTATTGAGCTGAAAAATCGTATTGCTATTCAACAAGATTTTTTTCAATTAAAATCAAAAGTAATAATTTACTTGCTATGATCACTAAATAATTAAAAGCATAGGTCAAATATTAGCATGTATATAAGATATATGTTTAAGAAAAAATAAGCAGTTCTAATACTTTTGAGTGCTAGGACTATTACGTCCTGTAGATATTCAAAATTACTGACTAGTTTTTAAACCTTCCTTGTGTTGTAATAATCACTCCTGGAACTAATTTAATTTGGGCATGTGCATGAAAGACATCATGAAGAGAAAGAAAACAGTCACAGAGTCTAGTACAGTCTCTGCTACTGCACTTGGAGAATCTTAGCTTTCTCATCTCTAAAAGGGGAATAAAAACATATGCCCAAACAAACTTAGGGATTTTTTTTTTTTTTTGAAACGGATTCTCGCTCTGTCCCCCAGGCTGGAGTGCAGTGGCGCAATCTTGGGTCACTGCAAGCTCCACCTCCCGGGTTCACGCCTTTTTTCTGCCTCAGCCTTCCCGAGTTGCTGGGACTGCAGGCTCCCACCACCATGCCCAGCTAATTTTTTGTATTTTTAGTGGAGCCAGGGTTTCACCGTTTTAGCCAGTATGCCCTTGATCTCCTGACCTTGTGATCCGCCTGCCTCGGCCTCTCAAAGTGCTGGGATTATAGGCGTGAGATGGAATTTTTTTGAGAATAAAATGAGTGTCTTGGTGAAAAGGATATGTCAATAGCAAAGGTCTTTGCAAATATGAAATTTTTTGATGCCATGAAATAATTGGTTGATGGTATGTTAATGTGTTCCTAAATCCCATTGAACCTGGAACCTAGCCAAGGGACTAAGACTTAATCAGAAATGTGATCTTCAAAATATATCTTACTACAGAAAAAGCAGAAGATATTAGGACAGATCTTAAAGTTTAGGGTAAGTAGAAATGTAATTTCTCCTTCTGAAGTCATTAATAACCTGATTATAACTTCGACTATTAGGAAGCATAATATTCCCCAACTCCTATTTAAAAAAAAAAATGTGACCATGCAGTAGAGAAATTTACTATGGGAAAGCTCCTTAACAATCACATGGTATTATCATTTAAAAGGGGAAGGGATAGAATGATGGGAGAGAGGCTTAATGGCAGGTTGGAGGTGGGGAGACAGGGATGGAGAGAATATAACTAGCTCACAATCATCTTCTCTCTGAACTTTTCTGGACTTCATTTTCTCTAGTATATAGTTAACGTTTAATCCTTTTATTTCTCTGTGATCCCAGAACTCTCTGAACAAAGTTACTATTAGAACTTCAGATGGTGTATTATATTTATCTGTTAAATTGTCTGTCTTTCTCATCAGAGTATAGATGTCTTGAAGGTGAGGATCATTCCTTAATTGTGTAGTAGCCCTGACTGCTGCCTTGTACAAGACCTGGTATGTAGTAGATTTATACTGAGTGGTATGTGAAAGGATGAATGGGTACAAGACAGATCAGAGTAAAGCCATTGGAAGAGATGGGATTCGGTAAGGTTTTAATGAAGTATTTCACTTCTGAAATATTAAGGAAGTATTCTCAGAATTCAGCCCAATACAAATTTTATATTAAATTTTAATTTAAAAATTAGTCTGTAGACATGATTGAAATATTCTCTCAGGAGACTCCTGGAAAACATGATTAATTTCTTTCTCTTCTCTCTCTCTCTCTCTCTCTCCGGATCCTCCCACCTCTCCCTTCAGGGTAGCTGGGACCACAGCTGCCCACCAGTACACCCAGCTAATTGTATTTTTGGTAGAGGTGGGGTTCTCACATGTTGCACAGTCTGGTCCAGATTCCTAAGTTTGAGCAATCCACCCACCTCTGCCTCCCGAAGTGCTAGGATTACAGGCATGAGCCACTGTGCCCAACAAGCATAATTAATCTCTAATGCCTGAGTTCCCAAGTTTAAGTTTATGCATTCTTAAAAATAGACCTAAAACAGCTATGATATTCTGCTTCAGAAGATAGTAGTAGCTTTCCTTGCTACTCAGAGAGAGGCCTGTACTGTATTGTTCTGGATTCCCATTGTAATTAAAGGGAAACTTTCACAATGTCCAGAGCCCTTAACATCCTGCAAATGAGGGAGGATGTTCTCAAATTCCTTGCAGCAGAAACTCACTTAGATGGCACCAACCTGACTTTCAAGTGCAACAGTACATTTCCAAAAACAAAAGTGGTGGCATCTATACCATAAATCTGAAGAAGACCTGGGAGAAGCTTCTGCTGGCAACTTGTGCCATTGTTGCCATTAACGACAGATGTCAGTGTCATGTCCTCAGGGAATACTCGCCAGTGGGCTTAGGCAAAGTTTGCTGCTGCCAATGGAGCCACTCCTATTGCTGGTGGCTCTATTCCTGGAACCTTTACTATCCAGATCCAGGCAGCCTTCTGGGAGCCATGTCTTCTGGTGGTTACTGATCCCAGGACTGACCACCAGCCCCTCACAGAGGCATCTTATGTTAGCATACCTACCATTGCTCTGTGTAACACACATTCTCCTCTGCACTGTTTGGACATTGCCATCCATGCAACAACTAGGAAACTCATTGAATGGGTCTGATGTGATGGGTGCTGGCCTGGAAGTTCTGTGCATGTGTGGCACCATCTCCTGTGAACATCCATGGGAGGTCATGTCTGATTTCTACTGTTGCAAAGACACTAAAAAGGAAGGGCAGTCTGCTTCTGAGAAAGCTGTAACCAAGGAGGAATTTCAGGGTGAAAGGACTGCTCCAGCTGCTGAGTTTACTGCTCCTTAACCTGCAGTTGCAGTCTGGTTTGAAGGCATGAAGATGCCTTCTGTGCCTATTCAGCAGTTCCCTACTGAAGACTATAACACAGCCTACCATGGAGAACTGGTCTGCAGCTGCCACTGCTCTGGCCACTGAATGGGTAGAAACAACCACTGAGTATCTTTTTTTTTTTTTTTAACCAAAGTTGTATTTTTTTTTTTTAATTATACTTTAAGTTCTAGGGTACATGTGCACAACGTGCAGGTTTGTTACATATGTATACTTGTGCCATGTTGGTGTGCTGCACCC
>NW_012116143.1:3037221-3037497 GCF_000951035.1 Colobus angolensis palliatus | reverse complement strand
TCTTTTTTGGTTCCATATGAACTTTAAAGCCATTTTTTCCAATTCTGTGAAGAAAGTTATTGGTAGGTTGAGGGGAGTGGCATTGAATCTATAAATTACCTTGGACAGTATGGCCATTTTCACAATATTGATTCTTCCTATCCATGAGGATGGTATGTTCTTCCATTTGTTTATGTCCTCTTTTCTTTCACTGAGCAGTGGTTTGTAGTTCTCCTTGAAGAGGTCCTTTATATCCCTTGTAAGTTGGATTCCTAGGTATTTTATTCTCTTTGAAGC
>NW_012116143.1:3032256-3035626 GCF_000951035.1 Colobus angolensis palliatus | reverse complement strand
AAGACAACACAAGACAAGACAAACATGGCGGCCGCCGCAAACAACATGCTCCGCTTTATTTTATACAGTCGTTTGTGGAATGTTACCAAGTCACAAGACACATTATTGTTTTTCTGACCTTTCCCTGACTTTCTGGATTTTCAAGATGTTTACACATAAGCCCCCAGGGTCTGCCGTTTGCAGCTGGCTCCTTTGTCCTCCCTGTTTGCAGGGAAGGAATGCCCTGCTTTGTTTTCAAGAGCAGGACTTATCGGGAATGCCCTGCTTCGTTTGCGAGCACATAGTCCTCTACATTTCCCCTTTCCTTATTTACGAGTTTGAATTTCTTTCAAAACCATCATTACATGTTGGGCTCGCTGGCATTTGGTGTTTGCCCTTTGGCACCGTCTCCAGCAGACTGTGAAAATGACAAAGGCAAGAACAACAATCAATACATTGCTAGAAACAGAGGTCAGAAAAGTTTTTACAGGGCTCATAGGGTTCAAAGATGTCAAACTTTGTGCAATACCAGTCATCAAATCTGCACCAGTCAGCAACGGTAACTGATTGTGAAATGTTTCAGAAATGGTCTGTGTTAATTCTTGTATTTCTAGAGAAAGATTATTATGACCAATTAAAAGTCCCTTTATCTCAGTCCAATTATGTACAGTGCTGTTAAAAGGAACAGGAGTAATACAAAATTGGGTAGTATTCCAATCACAATTCAACAAAGTTTGGATATTCAACACTGTTAGCTGATCTCCCAACCAAGAAACCACTTGCTCCAGATTATCCACTCGTTCAGTCAAATGAGCATCTATGTCTTGTTGCTGCTGCCACAACAAATGTGATTGTTCATGCCATTGTTGCACAAATTCTGCACTTTGTATACTCTGGTGTAGAGCTAATCCAGCAACAGCAGCGGTGGAAGCAATTGCTACAAGTCCTATCACCGCGGTCACGACAATTCCAACCATCCTCCGACTGCAGTGGACAAGATCTTGCATAACCTTGTAAATTTGAGTAACCCCAGCAGATTCACTCCAAGTACGTGTTAAGTTTACAGGTAGCCAGGTTTCTTTTCTGGCTCTTAGTATATATAAATCGGAGTGAGACTCATTCCAATTATTATTCCACCAAGTAGTATTTATACAACTTAACAATGTACAATTGTTTGTACAGTTAACTACCCCTGTATAATTATCCCATTTAAAAATTCCTGTTAACAACAAATAAAGTTTTCTTACACATGCAATAACATATCTAGAACTATTTCAATGCAAAGATATATGGAAAGGGTTAGCAATATTAGTAGTAAGATTTAAGGACATGTTTCCCGTGAAAGTGAACATTGGTTTATCAGCAGCTAGCAGTTGCTCAAATATAACTTTGTATTTGTGAAGTATTAGCCAAATGTGGCATAGGGGGTGATAGACCACCATCATGCCAAATAATAGTTTCATTGCCATCCACAGCAATGCTGTGATTACCTTTATGCCAACATAGGTTTTTATGACTAAATTTAGTTTGAAAATCTCCATGTACACTCCAATCTGTAACAAGGTATTTACGACTCTTCCCTTTTACTTCTAACAACAATCATGACCCACTACCTCTACATCTAGTCCACTCTAGTTGGGAAACACCTCCGGACACATCGGGGATGGGGCATAAAGATAATGTACTTGGCAGAGTTTCATTAGGTACTGTAGTATAATTATACTTAAAACTTTGAACCACAATAATTATAGTAAAGGCAGCAATGTGACTATAATTATAACGACCAGCCCAAGCCTCATGAGAAGGATGCAGACAATGTGGACCACTCCCAAGACATATAGGTAACCCTTCAACCCCAAATTGATATGAACTATTTACTTTGCCAATGTCTAATTCAGGATCCTGGTTTAAAAAAAGGTGATGGCATCCAAGCAGTATCATTAGTAAATACTGAGACTTCTCTGTCTCCCCAGGCCACACCTTGATATAAGGGTGGAAGAGGAATATAAGCCCAGTATATGGCCAGCATAGCCAGGAATAAAGTTAGTGGGGTTTTGGGCTGCCCAGCTTGTTGAACAACCCCTTCAGCTTTCTGAGTAAGCTTTTTCAGTTGACCCCATGTGCTCCGCACGTCAAGTTCTGAAGGTGAATGTTCTCTGAGCACTCAGATTCAGCTCCTGAAATTTCTTGAGGAACTCTTTGGATCGGCTCCTCTTCGCCATGGCACTGTTTCAACCATCGAGATGGAAAACACTCATCTCCGGCACCTGTACAGACAAGAGCATAGCCTCGGCCCCATTGTAAAACTTTTCCTTTTGAATATTTCCCTTGTAATGAAGGATAATACACCCACAGATTACTGTTTCGTGGCTTTTCTAAAGGCTGTTGAAAATGTTTCACCGCTGCAGACCGCTGTAATTGGCACCAATGGTTGAGAAAATTTAAAGTAAAAAGGGCTTTCATAATTTGCTGTTTTGGGGAATCTCGCCCATCTCCCCCTTTTTGTTTTAAAAGTTGTAATTTTAGGGTAGCATTGGCTCTTTTAATAATTGCTTGACCTTGACTGTTAAATGGAATACCAGTGGAATGATGAATATGGTATAAAGAGAGGAAGGCAGCCAATTTGCGAGAGCAATAAGTAGGGGCATTATCAGTTTTTAATTTAGCAGAGACTCCTGTAACTGCAAAGCAAGTAAGTAAATGAGTAATAACAGAGTTAGCCTTTTCAGAGAGTAATGGCGTAGCCCACTGGAAATGTGACCACGTATCAATAGTATGATGAACATATTTTAAACGACCAAAGGAAGGAACATAAGTTACATCCATTTGCCAAAGGTGATTTTGTTGAATGCCTCGAGGATTAATACCTGCACTTAAAAAAGGTGCAATAATAGGAGCACAAGATGGGCAGGCTCTGACAATAGCTCGGGAAAGGAGTTTGAGGAAATAATGGTAAAGAACTCTGAGAAATATATTTAGTTACATATACAGCATATTGGGAATCACTAACTATATTACAAGGGGTTTGAGGCCAGTCTTGTAGAACCATAAGAATGGCAAAAAGTTCTCCTTGTTGTACTGATTCAAATGGATAGTGAGAAATTTTTGAATTGTCTGAAGTCCAGTATCCAGCCTTTCCATTGCTTGAAGCATCACTAAAAAAGGTGGGACCTTTAACTGGAGTTTAAGAGACAGGATTATATGGCAGTAAAGAATATTGTTGCAGAAAAGCAAATAATTTATTACTAGGATAATGCTGAGAAAAAGAACCAGTATACTCAGCGCAAGCCACTTGCCAACCTTCATGAGTTTTCAATAGAGGTGATTTTTTTTTAATGGCTTTATTAGCCAAAAACAGCCACTCTAGAATATTATTATCTTGGTGTAAAAC
>NW_012116143.1:3028648-3029851 GCF_000951035.1 Colobus angolensis palliatus | reverse complement strand
CTTGCATCCTCCCACCACCAACTTTTTAATTGTATAGGAATCATCATATGTTCTGAAGACAAGGAATTGAGAAGGCCAAGAACAAACAGGGACTGAGGTCCATAATTAGAAATTGCAGCTTTCATTTCTTTCAAAAATTTAAATTGTAGGGCTGTAAAAGTCACATTCTGGCCACCATTTGGGAACTGAGCACTGGGGCCAAAAGCAGCCCGTGTTATTGGGAATAAATTTAATTCCTCGAAATCATCCTTTTCCTTCGATTCCTTCTTTCCTCCTACAGGAGGAAAAGGCACAGAGAAAACCTGACCTGACATAGGCAAAGAGGTTGGAGGTGGAGGCAAAGGGAAATCTTTTTAACAGGGAAGGCTCATGGCGGACAGATAGGAGAAGCAGGAGCAGCGGCACCTTGCAATTTTAACAACTGTTGTAACATCTCTAAAATATGCTGCAAATCAGAATTTCCTTCAGATGAAGGAGGCATTAGCTCTTCTTCCAATTCCTTGTCCTCAGCAACTGGGAATAAATATGTTTCTCTCTAGGATCATCCCTCTCTAAAGCTTCAGGTGCCTCACCTCCTGTGGCAGTATTGCCACGCTCTGAGTCAGTTTCAAATAACTCTAATGCCTGAGTAATGGAACTACACAAAGTCCACAAAGTCAGAGGCATCATTTGCCATCACTGATGAGCTCGACGCAGGACTTTAACCACTTGTAACCATTCCTTTCGATTTAATTGCACTTTGGTTTGATATTGAAACCAATAACAATGTTGTCCAACATGGGCAAACAATCGCTTCAAAGTCTTATGTTCCTTAACTAACTTCTACTCCTATAGACATCAACAGTCCCTGGAGTAACCGCAAATATTCCGAGGCCAGAGACGTGGAATTCCCCATAATTTTCCCGTGGGTCCCCCTACATTTATTTATTTACCTGCCCGCGGTCTCCCCGCGCCTGCCCGGGGTGTTTCCCTCTGGTTCCTTGCTCTCGTGGAGCCATGGACCCTGCTCACTGCGCCAGATGTTGGGGTCTCCATGTTTCCTAAACAAAGGAATGAACACACAAGACAACACAAGACAAGACAAACATGGCGGCCACCGCAAACAACATGCTTCGCTTTATTTTATACAGTCATTTGTGGAATGTTACCAAGTCACAAGACACATTGTTGTTTTTCTGACCTTTCCCTGACTTTCTGGATTTT
>NW_012116143.1:3027834-3028598 GCF_000951035.1 Colobus angolensis palliatus | reverse complement strand
CTTTCTGGATTTTCAAGATGTTTACACATAAACAAGCCCCCAGGGTCTGCCGTTTGCAGCTGGCTCCTTTGTCCTCCCTGTTTGCAGGGAAGGAACACCCTGCTTTGTTTTCAAGAGCAGGACTTATCCGGAATGCCCTGCTTCATTTGCAAGAGCAGGACTTATCGGGAATGTCTTGTTTGAAAGCAGGTGGTCCTCTACAATTTGTGTATGTTGAACCAGCCTTGCATCCCAGGGATGAGGCCCACTTGATCATGGTAGATAAGCTTTTTGATGTGCTGCTGGATTTGGTTTGCCAGTATTTTATTGAGGATTTTTGCATCAATGTTCATCAGGGATATTGGTCTAAAATTCTCTTTTTTTGTTGTGTCTCTGCCAGGCTTTGGTATCAGGATGATGTTGGCCTCATAAAATGAGTTAGGGAGGATTCCCTCTTTCTCTATTGATTGGAATAGTTTCAGAAGCAATGGTACCAACTCCTCCTTGGACCTCCAGTAGAATTCAGCTGTGAATCCCTCTGGTCCTGGACTTTTTTTGGTTGGTAGGCTATTAATTATTGCCTCAATTTCAGCACCTGCTATTGGTCTATTCAGGGATTCAACTTCTTCTTGGTTTAGTCTTGGTAGAGTGTAAGTGTCCAGGAAATTATCCATTTCTTCTAGGTTTTCTAGTTTATTTACGTAGAGGCGTTTATAGTATTCTCTGATGGTACTTTGTATTTCTGTGGGATCAGTGGTGATATCCCCTTTATCATTTTTAATTGC
>NW_012116143.1:3025269-3026045 GCF_000951035.1 Colobus angolensis palliatus | reverse complement strand
TCTGATGTGCTTCCCTTTGTGGGTAACCTGACCTTTCTCTCTGGCTGCCCTTAACATTTCTTCCTTCATTTCAACTTTGGTGAATCTGACAATTATGTGCCTTGGAGTTGCTCTTCTCGAGGAGTATCTTTGTGGTGTTCTTTGTATTTACTGAACTTGAATGTTGGCCTGTCTTACTATATTGGGGAAGTTCTCCTGTATGATATCCTACAGGGTGTTTTCCAACTTGGTTCCATTTGCCCCCTCACTTTCAGGCACACCAATCAGACTTAGATTTGATCTTTTCACATAATCCCATATTTCTTGGAGGCTCTGTTCGTTTCTTTTTCCTTTTCTTTCTCTAGACTTCTCTTCTTGCTTCATTTCATTCATTTGATCTTCAGTCATTGATACTCTTTATTCCAGTTGATCGAGTCAGTTACTAAAGCTTGTGCATTTGTCACGTATTTCTCGTGTCATGATTTTTATCTCTGTCAGTTCGTTGATGGTCTTCTCTGCATTGATTATTCTAGTTATCCATTCTTCCATTCGTTTTTCAAGATTTTTAGTTTCTTTGCACTGGGTACGTAGTTCCTCCTTTAGCTCTCAGAAATTTGATTGACTGAAGCCTTCTCTCAACTCATCAAAGTCATTCTCTGTCCAGCTTTGATCCGTTGCTGGCGATGAGCTGTGTTCCTTTGGAGGGGGAGATGCGCTCTGATTTTCTGAATTTCCAGCTTTTCTGCCCTGCTTTTTCCCCATCTTTGTGGTTTTATATGCCTTTGGTCTTTGATGCT
>NW_012116143.1:2991414-3024519 GCF_000951035.1 Colobus angolensis palliatus | reverse complement strand
TGAATTTCCAGCTTTTCTGCCCTGCTTTTTCCCCATCTTTGTGGTTTTATATGCCTTTGGTCTTTGATGCTGGTGACGTACTGATGGGGTTTTTGTGTGGGTGTCCTTTCTGTTTGTTAGTTTTCCTTCTAACTGTCAGGACCCTCAGCTGTAGGTCTGTTGGAGATTGCTTGAGGTCCACTCCAGACCCTGTTTGCCTGGGTATCATCAGCAGAGGCTGCAGAAGATAGAATATTGCTGAACAGTGAGTGCTGCTGTCTGATTCTTTCTCTGGAAGCTTCGTCTCAGGGGTGTACCCCGCCATGTGAGGTGTGAAGTATCGGTCTGCACCTAGTGGGGGATGTCTCTCAGTTAGGCTACTCAGGGGTCAGGGACCCACTTAAGCAGGCAGTCTGTCCATTCTCAGATTTCAACCTCCATGCTGGGAGATCCACTGCTCTCTTCAAAACTGTCAGACAGCTATCAGACTCCACCCAGAGGTGGAGTCTACAGAGACAGGCAGGCCTCCTTGAGCTGCAGTGGGCTCCACCCAGTTCAAGCTTCCTGGAAGCTTTGTTTACCTACTTAAGTCTCAGCAATGGTGGCACCCCTCCCCCAGCCTCACTGCCGCTTTGCAGTTAGATCTCAGACTGCTGTGCTAGCAATGAGGGAGGCTCCATGGGCGTGGGACCCTCCGGGCCAGGTATGGCATACAATCTCTTGGTGTGCCATTTGCTAAGACCCTTCGTAAAGCACAGTATTAGGGTTAGAGTTACCCAATTTTCTACGTGTTGTCTCAGTTTCCCTTGGCTAGGAAAAGGAATTCCCTTCCCCCTTGCACTTCCCAGGTGAGGTGATGCCTTGCCCTGCTTCAGCTCTCCCTGGTCAGACTGCACCAGCTGACCAGCACTGATTTTCTGGCACTCCCCAGTGAATGAACCCGGTACCTCAGTTGAAAATGCAGAAATTGCCGGGCGTGGTGGCTCAAGCCTGTAATCCCAGCACTTTGGGAGGCCGAGATGGGCGGATCACAAGGTCAGGAGATTGAGACCATCCTGGCTGACACAGTGAAACCCCGTCTCTACTAAAAAATACAAAAAACTAGCTGGGCGAGGTGACGGGCGCCTGTAGTCCCAGCTACTCGGGAGGCTGAGGCAGGAGAATGGCGTGAACCCAGCAGGCGGAGCTTGCAGTGAGCTGAGATCCGGCCACAGTACTCCAGCCCGGGCGACAGAGCGAGACTCCGCCTCAAAAAAAAGAAAAAAAAGAAAAGAAAATGCAGAAATCACCCGTCTTCTGTGTCACTGGCACTGGGAGCTCGAGGCTGGAGCTGTTCCAATTTGGTCATCTTGCTCCCCTATTATGTTTTTTTGCCACTGAGTATCTTAAGGTGTTTTTCTACAGACTTTTAAACAAGATGGAAATAAGACTGATGAAAAATAAACAACAGTTCCTAAAACAAAACAAAAAAATAATTTTTTTTGAAAAAGGAATGTATTTTTAGGTGGGAATGGGATGGGGGAGTAAGTGTTATGAAAGGCAGAAGCATATGCCTGGCTTATAAACCTAAAAGCATAGGAATCTTTGTCATAACATACAGGATATTGCAATTATTTTGTTAAAAAAAAAAACCCAGAAAGTCAAGAAAATTGAACATGTTCTAAATTATAATGTCATTAACTTCTTTTTTTTCTTAAGATATCTTAAAGAAGGTGTGGTACACGCAAACATTTTCTGGTAGTTTTGAGCAGACATAACTATTAACCTATTATAACTATTATCTATAAATATAATATATTTAAAATTATGTAACTGTAACCTACTATAACTATTATATATAAATGGATCATCTCATTCCTAATACTGAGCATCAAAAATGCATGTATGTAATCCTTGAATGCACTTAAAGGAAATATCTGGAGGAATGCCACATCAGCCAGGTTGTATGGATTTGACTTTCTATGGAAAGTTTTGGCATGGTAAATCTTACTTTGTCCATTACCTTACCTGCTATGTGATATAAATTCTTTGCCTACTAATCACAAATCTCAAGATCTGGGAAAATGGAGCTCCCTAGAACAGGCTATGTATTTTTTATTGCCATCTTGAATCAAACTGATGCCGTTTTTCATGAGAGGACTAATAAAAGTCACATTCTGTATTGAAACATCCCTGTATTTTATGGACCCATCTGATATACCCTTAATCAAGTTTTAAAACAATCTATAATAGATTTTGCAAGAACCTCAGATCTGCCAGCACTCTCATTAACAGCCCAATTTTAAGCACTACTTTAGGCATGATTATCTGCAAAATGTTAGCGGGGCTATTTAATATTAAAAGACTAGTAGCTGAAGAGAAAGGAAGCTCAATTACTCAAAAATCCAGTTAGATTGCTATTTCGAGTAATTTAACAAATAAAATTGCATTTTGTTCTATTTTCAAAGTATGGGCTTGTATTCATTTCCTCAAATATGAAGTTCATTGAAAATGCCAATGTTTCTAAGTGATTCTGTATGAGAGAAGTTGATAAAAATACCCCTAGTCTTGTTAAAACACAAATGTTTTACGAATGACACCTTGCTTAATAGTGTTTCCTCAAATGACTATATTCTGTAAAATAAAAAAGCCAGAGCCTCTGGCCTACATAATGTTCCCAGAAAAGACAATTAGCAAAATCATCACCTGTGATTTTCTTAGATACGTCATTGTCCTTTTTCCATCGGCTTATCAGGGAGGATATCCGTTGTGTCCCAGACCTATTTACAAAGCTGTTTACTTACCTAGACTTTCATGCCTTAATGAAAAATGTTAACAAATTTAAACATTAGGTAATGATTAAAAATAATAAAATAGTTACTTATGTACAGATGAAAAATTGTCTATACTATATTAAACCTTGCATGTATGTGTGTGTTAGAACTGGTATTTTAAGATACCTGGATAAATTCATAGGAAGTTATTAATAGTATTATAACCTCTGGGTCTGGGAAAATATGAGAGGGTCATTAAAAGGGAGAGACCTTTTATTTTCAATTGTTTTTTCTCTGCACTGTTTATGCTTTTTTCTTACCTTGAACATGGACTACATTTATAATAAAAAAAATTTTCAAAATAGCACTGTTGTGCTTCCTCAAATTTTAATATTATTTTACATCCAGTAAAAATATTCAGGCCGGGCGCGGTGGCTCAAGCCTGTAATCCCAGCACTTTGGGAGGCCGAGACGGGCAGATGACGAGGTCAGGAGATTGAGACCATCCTGGCTAACACAGTGAAACCCCGTCTCTACTAAAAAATACAAAGAAAAAACTAGCCGGGCGAGGTGGCGGGTGCCTGTAGTCCCAGCTACTTGGGAGGCTGAGGCAAGAGAATGGCATAAACCCAGGAGGCGGAGCTTTCAGTGAGCTGAGATCCGGCCACTGCACTCCAGCCCGGGAGACAGAGCGAGACTCTGTCTCAAAAAAAAAAAAATATATATATATATGTATATTCAAAGAGAAAAATTGGATAAAATATAAACTTGTTAAATTTAAAACATGCAAGAATGTTTTATTATTAGCTATGGTGAAAGAAACTCAGGCTATAGTAACTAGACCACTAGCATTCATAGTAATTTTTTAAAAAATATACACAAAAAGACTTCACATGCTTGCTACTAGTCATCCTTCTCTACTAAACATATTAGTGGGATATTAGTTAATATTCATTCTTTGTTATATAGCTTAAACATATAACACCAGATTGGCATTAAATTTGGCAACATTCTTAGTTTCTAGTATATAATTTAAGTCATGAAAGCCATTTTGGATCAAGTATTAGGACTTGGAATTACAGAACTGAAATTAACATTAATAATATATTCTTGTTCATTTTTATTATACCAAATCACATGTCTAACTCCTAAATGTATTCGTTCATTATAATTTCTCTAAAATTATTTTAAGTTTCCAAAGACCATTAGGCCAGAGGTAGGTTAAAGTAAGAAACATATCCTATTTGAAATTATCTGTCTCTCTCCTTCCATTGGCTGTCCTGTTTTATCCCTAGTGATTATCTAATCCTTCATTAGACAAGGGGGACAAAATGAGATGAACTAACTTCCTGGGCTCATGGGTAAAATTCAGTAAGGGACAGTTTTCCCTATAGTCTTCTTGGAAGAATTACTTACTTTACTCAAAAAGCAATGAGCTACCTTGCCTCACCAAGTAAAGTAATAATTACAGGATCTTTTTTTTCACTTTGATATATCTGTTTCCTTTTTTGGATATTACTCCCAGGCTGTTATTGCAACTGTTATTTTTCAAGCACTGGCTTATATGATATGTCCATATGCCAAGTAGGACCTGGACTTTCCAAATTATGCTTTATGCACGGCTCATTCCTGCTTGTTATAGTGATGATATCCTCTATGAGTAAGCCTACAATTTTTTTAAAAAAAATTTTTGCTCAGTTCATGCTAATTATAGTTTGCTATTTTAAATATAAGGGAGTCAAAACATTCCTTTTCAGGCTAATGAGGCATTAGACAATTTGGGGATTTATCTTTATATATAGGTTGTTATTCTTTTTCTAAAGCTAGAGAAAAGTAATTTAGAATTATTTAGGAGGATCTATCACCTGATTTATAATTTGGAACCACTTATTCCCAAGTATTGTTATTATTATTTCTTTTTAAGTAACTGAGGACATAACCCAACTTTTCTAGGAATATCATAACTTAATGTGAGCTTTCTCTTTTTAATGAAGTCAATTTATTAAGGATGCTACTAAGTATACATATATAACTATATATAGATTTTATAACATTTTATATAAAGAAATTTATAAATAAAACATTATTGATTAATGTTTCTCAAAATTTGGTTCAGGAAATAATCTTATTTTCTTTCTTTCTGGAAAGTAAATAATATGAAATATAATCATAAAAAAATAATTTTAGAGATTTCATGGTGTAAATTCCTGCTTTTTACAGTGAGGTTGGTAAGATGACAGGTTAAGTCTGCCTAGGCAGCTGCTTGGAGTTCCTTGGCCTGGCTAAAAATTGAAGTCTGTTCTTATCTTTGCTGAGGTTTGGAGAACTAGTTGGCAATTCCCTACTTTAGTCAAATATCACTAGAGAAAATTCTGGGTCTCATGGCTGGGTGCAACTTGAAGGACAGTTGCAATGCTTCAAGTAGTATCTCTGTACACTGTTGCACAGGTGCACTTAGGCCAGGTGAGTACTAGGATCACAGAATAGAATAATTTTAATGATATAGGAGTTAAGAAATTATTTAGGCAGATAGTGAAGGTAAGGAAGTCCTCAGTTAGGTTTTTCTTTTAATAAAAAGCAGCCCCCAAATCATTTGTTTTATAACAAAAAGCAGTCTGTAAAATAAATCTGCAGACATAGACAAGCAAACTAGAAGCTTGCTTGAATGCTGGCAGATGTGCCAATAGGAAAGGCTACCTGGGACTAGGCATGTCCAACATGGCGGCTCCATCATTCCCTTTCCTTGTCAACCACGTGCACTGTAAGGAGCAGGGACCGTGGCAGCTGGCCAAGTAGAGATTTCATTTGCATAATAAAAGATTAGGGTAAGGTGGCCAGCTTCTTTGCATGCTATGTAAACATCAAACCTGGTCCAACCAATCTTTGGACCCTATGTAAAAATCTGACACTGCCTCCTCAAGCCTGTCTATAAAATCCTGTGTACTCTTCCTCAGGGCCGGAAGCCCCATTCAGGTGCCCTTCTCTCTCCCAGGAGAGAAAGCTATTCTCCTTTCTTTTTCTTTTGACTATTAAACCTCCACTCCTAAACTCATTTCTCATGTGTCCATGTCCTTGATTCCCTTGGGTTGAGACAATAAACTTTGGGAATTTACCCCAGACAAGGGCACTGCTTCAGTTACACTGATTGCCTAAACTAGGATGCTTTGGTGAATAAAGGGGGATAAGGGAGATGCTTAAATAATTAAAATTTTATAGTTATAAATATTGTAACAGAAAAAATTATTACATTCCATTAAACAAATATTTCTGATTTATCACGTACGATAAATGAAAACATCAGTGCAGCAAGGACATTCATACCATTCTGTCTGCCCTATAGCAGGAATTCTCAGCTTCCCACGAATGAGGATATAATTTCCCAATTATCCACTGTCCCTGTCAACTAATGGCAAAAGGACTATTGAAGCTAATCTTCTCTAGATGTCCTGAGGACAAATTGACCATAGCTAATATATGGGTGGTATCTCTGCTTTGTGGAACTATTGGGAAGGTTACATTGAATGGGAAAATGTATGGAAAATGCCTACTCTTCTTACACTCCTAGTGCCTCAACATTTGCTTCCTTCCATCCATTTCTTTTTTTTTTCTTTCTTTCCTTTTTTTTTTGAGACAGAGTTTCCGCTCTTGTTGCCCAGGCTGGAGTGAAATGACGTGATCTCCGTTCACTGCAACCTCCACCTCCAGGGTTAAAGCAGTTCTCCTGCCTCAGCCTCCCAAGTAGCTGGGATTACAGGCATGGACCACCACGCCTGACTAATTAGTAGACACGGGTTTCTCCATGTTGGTCAGGCTGGTCTCAACCTCCCAACCTCAGGTGATCCACCTGCCTCAGCCTCCCAAAGTGGTGGGATTACAGTCGTGAGCCACCATGCTCTGCCTGCTTCCTTTCATTTCTCTTTCCATTACTCACGGCACACTCACATAAAATCTACACAAAACTCAATCTTATTTTTATTATAGTTAGGGGTTCACACATTTGTCTTATTAGACTCAACATTCCTTGAGTACAGCACCCTTCCCATACATCTGTATACTACCTAAGGCCCAACACATTGCTGACTCATAGAAAAAAAAAAAAAATTGACTAATTGAATGTTTCTGACTCTGCCCAAGGAACAGTCTGCTTTCCAGCCCATCAGACAAGGGAAGGTCTCACTGGGTTTCTTCACCTTGATGGAAGTAAAGGCTCATGACTTTCTTTTTCATAGTGCAAAGGCTATTTTTCCATCTATAATTTGACTCATTGAATAGATCTACTCACCAGGAACATGATTCACTGTGAAAAACGTCCAGGGTTTTTTATCTATTAATATATCCATAAATAGGAATTCAGTTGAACCTATGTGGGTTTGGTTCATCAGGCTCTTTATGTGAACCAAATATTTTTCAAATCTCTGAGTCCACCATACTGATTCAAAACATGAAGCAAAAAGATCAGGGCCAGTGTATCTGAGTGCAAGCCACGCACTTAAGTCAGCCTGCACATTATGACTAGACACGTATACATGCTTTCACAAGTTGAAATAACGATGCCATGATGTATCTTTACTTTTCAAGGAGATAATTCGTTTTTGCTGAATTTTACTTTTTTTCTGTTTTTCAGTCATTTTTCTCCCCATGTTTTTCTAATAATGTAAAGAAATTGTTAAATAACACTTCATTATTGACATAATCTACCATGTAAGGAAAGTGATACTATTCCTGCTTCTACTTATGAGGAAAAGAGGACTCAGAAAGATTAAAATTTTCTTATGATCAATAACTTATGGCACCAGAGTTTGTTTTTTGCTCCAAATCTAGTACTCTTTCTACAATGACACCTACCCCATAAACATCTTGTGCAAAGATATTTATAATCTCTCCAATGAGGAATTTACATTGAAAGTGTGTTAGTTTATATACCAGAAATGCTTTTAAAAAGTGTATGATAAAAATGTGATAAGAATTGTATGGGAGATAATTCAATTGCCCTTGCTTTATATAATTATTATCTATTTTTTATATGCATGACCTAGATCCTAGGTTTGTTGGATATTTTTAAATATATGTTACAAACTGACTGCAACTCTGTTTACAATTTTTTAGGCTGTTTGATTGGTTTATTGGCCATGGCTGATGTTTGCAGATACTCTGAATCTGGAATCATTGAAAGGTTTTATCAGCGGTTTATTTTAACTGTGCAAGCTGTTTGTCAGAGAAAATAGCACAAATGCGTATGAATGTTGGTCTCCAGGCAGCAAAGTGTATCCTTCCACCCAGCTTCCTAAAAGACCTTCTAGGAAACTTGATGCCACCAACACCCATTTCTTAGGGGATCTGATTTAGTGTTGCAATTTTTTTCTCTAAACAGACGTGGGTGAAAGCTGGTCAGTGAAAGAATTAAAGGAATCACTATATCTAGAACAGTGGATTAGAAAATATTATTATTAATCAAAGGAAAATAGAAATAACAATCGATTTTTTATTACTGATTTAAAAAAATTTTTCCTGTTCCTTGGAATCTGTGTATAGATAAATCTGCCTTACCCTCTTAGAGTAATATGGACTTCCTTTTTTGATGGTTTTTTTTGGTTGTTGTTACTGTTGTTGCTTCTTCATTTTCTCTTTTCTTCATATTTTTTTCTTTCCTCTGTAAAATATTGTTAAAACCATGGATCAAAATATGCATTGTTAAATGTGTCTTTTTGCCTTAAAATCCTTTTTACACTTGTAAAAGAATACATGTTTCTTATATAATATTTAGAAAATAGGTATTTTGGGGAATTATTATAATGTGAGTTCCCATATTAAACTCTTTTATTCTGTCCAGAGATATGTTAGTGGTAAATAAAATATATTTTTAAAGTTAGGTTTAAAAAACCAAACTAAAAAAATTAAGATTAAAAAGAAGACCCTTTCATGTTACAAAAAAGCAACAGAAACACTGAGTTGTAAGTGGATGTGGACGGACTTAGTTAAAGTCTCAGATATTTTGGGCTCCATTTCTGGAAAGAGTCGAGGCACAAAAACTCCTAACAGAGACTTAAAGAACCCCACATATGGTAGATATGTTAGTTTGCTAGGGCTGCCGAAATAAAGGCTTAAACAACCAACATTTATTGTTTGATCATTCTGGTGGATAGAAGTCTGAGATCAAAGTTCCAGAGGGGCCATGCTCCTTCTGAAGGTGCCATAGAAGGATATGTTCCAGGCCTCTTCCCTAGCTTCCGGTGTTGTGCTGGCAATCAATGCTGATTGTTGACTTGCAGAAACATCACCCCAATCTCTGCCTTCATTATTATGTGGCTTTCTCCCTGTGTAGGTATCCTTCTCTTCACATGGTGTTCTTTTTCGAAGGACACCAGAATTATTAGATTGGGAACTCATTTTGCTTCCGTATGACCTAATTCTAAGTAATTACATCTGCAATGACACTTTTTCCAAATAAGGTCACCTTCTGGGATACTAGAGGTTAGAACTTCAATGTATAAGTTTGTGGAGGACCCAGTTCAACCCAAAACATCAGGGTACCAGGGCAGAACTCACTGCAGGGAATTAGGGGCTAAGAAAGTAAGGCTGACTTAAGCTGCTTGTTCTATTTTACATACATTGGATGGCGATAAGGACTCAAAACTAGGCCAAACTACCTGATTGTTCCAAGACAGTCTGTGTTAGTTCCATTTTCTGGAATGCATGCCCTCATGCAATACCTTTCCTGGACAGTCCAGATGCAGGCAGCTGCCAAACTGATAGAAGGGAGGAATGAGTTCAGAGAGAGAGCAGAGAAAAAAAATGCTTTCATGCAAATTGAAGTTGCCAGCTAAAGAAAAATACTCAATGCTGGCTGGGCAGGGTGGCTCATGCATGTAATCCCAACACTTTGGGAGGCCGAGGAGGGTGGATTACCTGAGGTCAGGAGTTCGACACCAGCCTGACCAATATGGTGAAACCCTGTGTCTATTAAAAATACAAAAATTAGCTGGGTGTGGTTGCGGTACCCATGATCCCAGCGTGGTGGTGGATGCCTGTAATCCCAGCTACTTAGGAGGCTGAGGCAGGAGAATTGCTTGAACCTAGGATGGGGAGGTTGTGGTGAGCCGAGACCATGCCATTGCACTCCAGCCTGGGCAACAAGAGCGAAACTCTGTCTCAAAAAAAAAAGAAAAGAAAAGAAAAGAAAAGAAACAAAAAAAAAACAATGTCCAGGAAAGAAGCTTAAAAAAGAAACCCCCGATATTAGAAGATGAATTTGGTTTCATCAACAAGCAAATAGTAATAAATGGCTTATAATTATCTATGGTCAAAATCATCAAAAAGACAGAAAAAGGAATATTAAAAGATTAATGAAACAAAAACAGGCAACTGTGAATCAAAAATGAGGAGGCATCACATACAAGTGTCAAAATTGTGCATATAGGTATTGACATAACTTAAGAAAGAATTACCAAAAGATAATGCTGAGGATTTCATTTATAGCACACAGCCAAATTACATAGAGATAAAAAATATGGAAGAAGAGTTAAGCTACACAGATGATCTATTGAGGGGTTCCAGTATATGGGAATTAGGATTCTCAGAAACAGGAGAAATGGCAAAGAAGGAATGTTTGGAGAGAGGACATCTAAAAATGTTTTTTTCAGAATTAGAGAAAGATATATACTTTCAGATTAGAAGTGAACATTAACTGTTGTAGAGGTAATTAAGATTAAAGTCATTTCACTTCTAGTGAAACCTCAGAAAATCAGGAATAAAGAAAAAATTCTAAAATCAGCAAGGTTGAAAAGACAGAATGCCTAAAATGCCATACTTTTTTTTTAATGGTAGAATCTAGAAAACAAATGGAGTAATATCTTTAAAGTGGTGAAGAATATACAGTTGATGCTAATCATTTGTGAGTTCTGTATCAGGAGACTGCAAAAAATCCAACCCCCTAAGAACAATGGTTAAAATGTCATCCAGGAATTAAAGTATGCTTCCATTTTATGTAAGTTTGTGTTCACTGAAACAGAAAGTGATTTCTTAAAATATTAGGTACTTTATTTAATGGCACATTTTAAATCTTTCTATTCCTAATTGATCGTAATATTTTTGTTTTAATTTCCATAGGTTATTGGGGGAACAGGTAGTGTTTGGTTACACGAGTAAGTTCTTTAGTGGTGATTTTTGAGATTTTGGAGTACCCATCATCCGAGCAGTGTACACTGCACCATATTTGTAGTCTTTTATACCTCACGCCTTTCCCATCCTTTCCCCCTGAGTCCCCAAAGTCCATTGTCATTCTTATGCATTTGCATCCTCATAACTTAGCTCCCACTTATGAGTGAGAACATACAATGTTTGGTTTACCATTCCTGAGTTACTTCACTTAGAGTAATAGTCTCCAATCTCATCCAAGTCTCTCCAGATGCCATTAATTCATTCCTTTTTATAGCCGGGTAGTATTTCATCCTATGTATATATACCACAGTTTCTTTATCCACTCGTTGATTGATGGGCATTTGGGTTGGTTCCACATTTTTGCAATTGTGAATTGTGCTACTATAAATATGCATGTGCAAGTATCTTTTTCATGTAGTAACTTCTTTGATTTTTTTAAAGCCTAGAGCATCATTAATAAAATTGACACTTAGAAGAGATATTCACAAACCCAATGAAAGCATATTCTTTGTATACTTTAATAGGGCATCACATCTTTAGCAAGGAACACACACAAAAAAATCTATCACATGGATACTATACTAGTTTGCTTCTGCTATCTAATGTTTAGGTCATTTTGATTTAGTTTTTTTTTTTTTTTTCTGTATTGTCCTATGTGTAGTAAAGAACACATCTCTAATAAACATTTCACATTTTTTTCATTGGCCTAGGGCAGGCCTCACCTTTCTTGGGTATTAATTGTTTAGAGATTTTTATGTACTTCAAGTTTCAGAGAAATTTTGTTAAGGAAAGGCATTTTCTGTATTCCTTTTGGACCGTATATGCCTTTTTTGGAATGTCTCTGTATTTAGCATTAAGATTTCTGCAAAACCTGGCCAGGTGTGGTGACCCAGGCCTGTAATCTGGATCTCCTGTGGTGAGGAGGTCGAGACCAGCCTGGCCAACACAGAGAAACCGCGTCTCTGCTAAAATATGCAAAATAAAATAGAATAAAATAAATTAGCCAGGCGTGGTGGTGGATGCCTGGAATCCCAGCTACTTAGGAGGCTGAGGCAGGAGAATCACTTGAACCCAGGAGGTGGAGGTTGTGGTGAGCCGAGATTGTGCCACTGCACTCCAGCCTGGGCAACAGAGTGAGACTGGGTCTCAAAAAAAAAAAAAAAAGAATTATTCAAAACCCAGCAAAAGAGCATTTGTTTAACTGCTAACAAGAAGCAGCTGTTTTCCATGGGAGATCAATCATTATTTTCTGTATTTTGTATCAAATAACCTTATTTTCAACATATGTCATGTCCTGCTGAGGAAATGTTCAGGAGCCTTGTCATGTTAACAGAACTGGACGCAGCTTGAGTTTTGAAACAGCAGACCTTCAACTGAGAAAAGGAGTCCAATATTTCCTTCTTTAATGATTCTGCTATTATAATAATAATGACTTTAACAGAGACAGGCAAAGTGTAGATGGAGTTCTGGTTCCTGCATGGAAATTTGTGTGTGTTAAGTGGGGATGTAGGACAGACAGAGGATTTTTAAGTTGACTGTTTCACTTCAAGCTCTTTTTTGTTATTGCTTTGATCTTCTCCTCAGGATAATACTTTCACCTTTATCAGCTCGTCTTAGATGCCCAGTAGTCTCCACCGTATCAAAAGCAGAATAAGGGAAGAATAGGTTATTGCTGGTTTAATTCTTAGTATTACTACAAGTAAACTCTCTCAGAATTTTACTTAATTTTTATCAGTTTGTCTTTGGTAAAGAAATTTCAAATATTTTTAATTAGGAGAGAATTTGAAAGAATCCTCCTAAAACACCTTAATAATAATGAAAATAATATTAGAAGCTAACATTTATTGGCTTCTCACTATGTACTAGGCTCTTTGCCATCAATTTTTTAAATCCTCAAACCAATCTTATGGGTTAGACACTATTACTGAGGTCCAATTTATACAGATAATAAAAGCTTGACAAGGTTAAGTAACCAGCAGCCTTAGCATCACGTAAAAGAATGTTACAAATGCAAAATCTCAGACCCCACTCTTGACCTAAAAATGTAGAAACTTAGAATTAAAACAACAATCCTTTTGTTTTAATTAACCAATTGGTTTTAGTAAACCCTCCAGGTAAATTGGATACCATTAATTTTGAGAACCACTTCCAAGCCTTTCCAGTAGGACTTCTCACCAGTCTTTTTTTCCTTTGTGCCAGAGGGCAGGGGTTGTGTTATGTTTGTTTCTGTGTTTCAGTGCCTAACAAGGTGTCATACGTGAAAGGTGTTCAGTAAAGTGCACTGCATAGTCATGGGTGAATCTATAATGAATCATCCTATGTAGCCGTATTTAGGGATGATCTGATTATTCACATGCCCATTTTAGCCAGGTCTGTTTTCTCCTCTCTTGGGTAGAAAGGCCTATAATACCTTTCCAGCAAACATTAGTCTTCTGAAACACCAGGACCAATGTGCAATCATGGGATTTTTATTTGTGAATTAGAGCATTCTTTTTAAGACCTCAATCCCTCAGCAGTGCAGCTGATGTATTGTGGTTTTTTTTTTTTTTTTTTTCTGGACAAGATAGGAATGAGCAGTGGAGGATAAAAGGTAGGGTTTCTACTATGTTCTAAGGCATTCAAGGGAGTCACAAGTAAGAGTAGCTAAGCAGATGAGCTTTGAACACCTAAACAAAATAAGCATCAAATTTTGAAATACTAATTTTAATCTGTGAAACTACATTATAAGGCAGATCATAATTAATAAAACAATGTATGCAGATAGTTATTAACAATGTTGAGTGTGTTACTGTATCAAGAGCATTAGAATACGAATCAGCAGGCCAGGGCTCCAGACTCTTTCTGACCATTACCTACCATGTGCTGATGGATGAACATCTAAGTTCTTTGAACCTGTTTCTTCATCTGTGAAATGGAGGAAATAGCCCTGCCTACCTCATACGTTTATTTATTCATTTTTTGTCAGTCACAGTGATGTAGCTTCATTTCACAAGATTATGAGCCTCATAAGTTTGTTAAGACGAACAAAAAACACAATGTATGAGTATTTCTACTGTAATACGAGTTCCTAGAAAACCTCACAGCCTTAAAAATCATTAATGAAATTTTTAAAATAAGGGCATAAAACTGAAAACAAATGCAACTTTATAACCTGAGCTGTATCTAAAATGACCATACTCATAACAATACTATTGCAATTTCAAAGACAAATGAAATTCCTAATAAATCTATTCTGCAGTGAATATAGAACTTTGCCTTAAGAGAAAAAGGAGAGAGAAAGAGAGAGAGAGAGAAAGAGAAAGAAAGAGAGAGAGAAGTTGGCTTGATAAAAGGGGGTAAGGAAGGATCGAGGCTTTTGAGCTATGAAGGCAGGTCAAAGTATACAAAGTGCAATGGGTATATGCTTCCAAGAGCATGGATTTGGTTAACCCAAGTTGAGAGGAAGAATATGGAGTAAGGGAGGCATTGTACATAGTCCTAAAGTTGTGTAGGGTACATTTAGCTGCTGGCACTTGGTTGGGCAAAACACTAATATGCTAAAAAAAAAAAATTTAGATCTGAACCAATGCATTAAATTACCCTAATTCCCTCATTTACCAATATCTTATCTGCTAATTCTCCTTCCAGTAGCACTTTTTTAAAAAAACAGGCTGCATTTGAAAGTGTTGTAAAGTGTGGCACAAAAGTAGGCTAGTATTATTAACATTACTTTATCCAGGTTTATAAAGAAAGGCCCAATATAACCAAACTCATTAGTGTAATCAAGTCCTCTATGAATTTTTCATTAAATCTTTTACAATATGCAAATGGTAGTGTGCTGAGTGACTTCAGGAATATTAGTCAAACGAACTATTTGTGGTCTGTGAATTCTATTCTGAGTGATTGGGATGTATCTTTGGATGCAATCAGTCAATGTCCCTGTGTTTATGAAAATTCTACAGCGATGCCAAGACAATCTTAGCATCTCCAGGAATTAGTCATTTAGAATAACTAAGCCTTCTAGAATTTTGTTTATGGACAAAGTTATTTTAATTTGGAATCTTATCTAACTTAAAATTGTGGCAAGTAGAATAGTATATTGCAATAGTAATGCATTTTTTCTTACCATGTCCCTAGGAGTCTGGAAAGTATAAAAGGGTTTTTCCACCCATTTCTTCATCTAATCTACTCTCCTCACCTACATTTAGGCACTCCTTCCCTGGATTTTGAATCAATTTGTCTCACAAAGTGGTTGCGATGCTGCAGGTTTTGAAAGCCTAAACATCTTGAAGGGAGTTTTACCAGACTTCAGTGGGGAAAGAATTTGGGAAAATATAAAAAGTGCTAGACTTTTGTGTGAAGACTAGAAAAAAATACACCAAAATGTTAACATAGCTTCTCTCCCAGTAGTGGCTTTTTGGGATATTTAATTTCCTTTTGAAAAATTATTTCCTGTTGTCTCCATCTTGTAACAATAGTAATGTGTTACCTTTATAATCATAATAATATTTTTAAATGTTTATGCCTGAGGTAAGCTTGAGAACAGGGTAGGGGCCAATTTCCTTAGCTTAAGAAGATTGTGTAAGCTCCAGTTTTAAAATCTTGAGATCCATCTGTCTATGTATCTACCTATAATATCTACCTGTCATCACTTGTTTAGAGGAGAAGAGTACTGTGTCACCCTTTACAGGGATATTAATGCTGATACACAATGATATATATACATTAAGTGAATCTGAGGTTTTTCATTATGGATTGGACAAGGTTATTCACACCTCTGTCTCTTTTTGAAAACAAAAATGCACGTGTGTAGGGTCTGCTTAATAGTAAAAAAATAGTAGCTAATGGCCTCCAGATAATAAAGTAATTTCTTTAGATTTCATCCTGGGATTCAATCTGTAATCTGGGTCTTCTTCACTTCCCTGTTCTCTCATTGAACTCATTCACTGACATTTTTGAAAATATTAAGTAAATTTTAGAATCTGTAAGTGTTACAACAATATCAGAAAAGAATAATCTTAGTGAGCTAGAATCACCCAAGAATTTATCAGCCGAAGTCACCTTTGTCTTTCATCTTATGAAGAGGTGGGAATAGGGGAGGTGGAAAGTAAATTAACACTTTTTGCTGTCCCTTAATATTTCAGGGGATAAGTATATATATAAAAAAGACTTCTTATCTCTATCCCCTAGGGAGATTGTCAGGGTTTTTAATACAGTATTCTATGAGGTTTGGATACGATGCTAATGAGCTTACTGAACTGTATTCACTGTATTGAAAACTCATTTGCTTCCTCCTTTCTATGTTTAGAAATGTTTTTGAGACCAGTTGCTAGATTATTCATTTTCCCCTCATTAATGTAAGAAAGAAAGTATGTTTATGGTCCTGAACTTTGTGAGTTTGGTGTGAGGAAATAAACAGTAGCTTTTAAATATGTATGTTGCTCTTAATCAAAAGAAAATCTTTCATAGGTTGATAATAGAAACATTCAGCACATTACTTTTGAGATGACATTTTGATCATGTATGATTTAATTGGAAAATATGTGTATTAAATTTCTGTGAAAATATTCATGAGAATATTAGAGATACATTTGGATGTGAGGATATTTAAAAGTAATAGTATTTTTCTGGGCTCAAAATATATTTCTGAACAATTAAATTTGAAAATCTCTACTATAAAAATCTCTAATACATTTTTATTAAAGGAAAGAAAATGATACCAAATGTCAAAATTTATACTCAAAATAATATATTTTAAAATAAATCTTTTATATCCTTATCCTGTAATTTCTGTACTTAATGTATTATACCAAATGTTATTACTCTTGCTTAAAGAAACCTTTGAGAGAATCTTGAAGGTGTTTTATTCAGAGTTTATTAGAATTACAAGTAAAGTTTTCTTTTATACTGAGTGAAATATATGAAACAATTATTAAGCATTTGTAGCAAATCAAAATAAAGGTGATTCTAACAAAAAATGGAGCATTTTTCACCTTGTAATATAAATTAAAAATTAGATGAAATTGAGCAAGAGTATCTTTTCTTTATACAACTTTCCACTTGGTTAAAAAAATTACAGCTTCAGTTAAAAGTGCATACAGAGTTTATGAATTTTTGAATTTCTTCTTTAAGAAAAAGCTTGTTGATCATCAGAGAAATGCAAATCAAAACTATGAGATGTCATCTCACCTCAGAGAAAATGACTCTTATTCAAAAGACAGGCAATAACAAATGCTGGTGTAGATGTGGAGAAAAGAGAACTCTTGTACACTGTCGTTGGGAATGTAAATTAGTAAAACCGCTATGGAGAACAGTTTGGAGGTGCCTCAGAAAACTAGAAATTGAGCTTCTATATGATCCAGCAGTCCTTCTGCTGGGTCTATACCCAAAAAAAGAGACATCAGTATATCAAAGAGATATTTGCACTCTCACTTTTGTTGCAGCACTGTTCACAATAGCCCAAATTTGGAAACAATCTAAGTGTCCCTCAACAGATTAATGTATAAAGAAAATGTGGCACGTGCACACAATGGAGTACTATTCAGCCATAAAAAAGAATGAAATCCTGTCATTTGCAACAACATGGATAGAACTGAAAGTCATTACATTCACTGAAATAAGCCATGCACAGAAGGACAAACATCACATGTTCTCACTTATTTGTGGAATCGAAATATCAAAACAATTGAACTCATGGACATAGAGAGTAGAAAGATGGTTATCAGAGGCTGAGAAGGGTAATGGGGGTTGTGAGAGAGGTGGAGATTGTTTATGGGTGCAAAAAAATATAATAAAAAGGATTTGGTGTTTGATAGTACAACATGGTAAGTACAGTTAATGTAGTTGTATGTTTTTAAATAACTAAAAGAGTACAGTTAGAATATTTGTATCATAAAGGATAAATCCTTGAGGGGATGAATACCCCATTCTCTATGATGTGATTATTATGCATCCCATGCCTGTACCAAAGCATCTCATGTACCCTATAAATATATACATACCTACTATGTACCCACAACAATTAAAACTTAAAAAAGAAAAAGAAAAGGTTTGTCTCGGGGAAATTTCAGTAAATTACATATGAAGTTTGTTGATGATGGGGGCTGAGTATTAATGTTTTGTGTCTACCACATAACCTCACAGAGTCATATTACTAGTAAATATCTGTTTTTTATTGATTCAGTTAACCAGAAATTTATCTGCCATTATTATTTTTAAGAAAACACATTAAAGCTCTGCCTTTTAAAACTATTTTTTCTTGATGTTGTTTTGTGTAACTAAATAATTTGTCACTCTTTTGCTGTGTTTTTTCTTTTTCAGTTACAATGTCTATGGGATTTTGTCCAGGTTTCTGAGCGCAAGCTTCCACTTTTGTCTTTCCACTTATTTTCAATTGCCCATAATTTTACTTGCATTTCATAAACATCTTTACTTTACCACAGTTCTATCTCTCTTTATTAAACTTTTTTTTTTTTTTGCTTTAATCTCAGGAGAGCCTCAGAGAAGAAATTCAGTAGTTTCCACCAATAGACTCATTCTTAGAAATTAATTAATAATAAAATGTCGTTTTACAAAAACCTGTTATATGTTCAGAACTACGTTATATATTCCCATAAATCTGGAAGCCAAATTATTTCCAACATTAACATTTAACTACTTTTTTTGAAAATTTTTTCTTGTGAATTATTTTGTTTCATACTTGGTTTTAAGCCCAATTTTTAAATGAATTGTCATAAGGTGGGTTCCCAGGAAGCACACTCTGAGATGGAAATAAATGAGCCAGCATTTTATAGGGAGTGCCCTTAGGCTCACCAACAGTGGGTAGAAAGGCGGGGAAACAGGAACGAACAGGAGAAAATGGAGGGTGATGCAGTCACACAAAAGCTTCAGCCCATCTTAAGGGAAGTTCTGAAGCTGGGATAGCCCTTGACAGTAGTCCTCACATAGAACCAGGGGTTGGGTTTTTATACTCCACATGAACCAGTCATTGGATTTGTGCTGTCCCAGAGAGGGAATATGTCCTTGGATAAGGGAGCTATCTTCAGCAACAGCACCCCAAGAAGGGGTGACAGCTAAAGGCTGTAGACTGGCGGCACTCCTGGCACAGGGGTTGGAAGCCTTCTTTACTGAAAGGGGATAGGATGGTAGATCTGATAGCATCCACTACACTAGCCTATCATGAGAAGAGGTTGACACGTTTAGTGAGTGCAAATTCAGCGGCTTTGAGCTGAGGAACACTTGTAACTTGGCACACGTAATTCAGTAGTTGCTGCTTTCTTTGCCTACCTGCTTGAATTCCTGACATTTTAGTTTTCTTTGCATATTTCAAAAACCAACAAGTGATGTGCTTTGTTTCCTGATATTTTGTGTTACAAATAAATATGAAGACTTCATAGATTTAAATGGCAATGGGTCTGTTATATTGCTATCTATGTGTAGTTTTTCTTAAAATATTATTGTGGATTTCAATATGGTTTCTCTGATGACCTTGTTTAATTTGAATGGACACTTTTAATTAGAGCCTGCAAAATTCTAAATGTGTCATATGGTTTGCATAAAGATTTAGAATAAATGTAAGGATAATTATTGTCTGTGGAATAGCTAAAAGAATGTTTAACTAGCCAACTATCAAATGTGATTCAGATGTTAAAAAAAAATTAAAAAAGCAAAACAAAACTGAAGCAACAGTAATCGGTTTGGAATTACATGTAATAATTCTTTCTGAATTTTTAAGTTTCTGTAGAACTTGTGGTAAAATCTTAATAAAAGTATTAAAGACTCCCTCCTTAAAAAAAGTATAGGCATACTTGTCTTGTTGCACTTCACTTTACTGTGCTTTGCAGGTACTGCAGTTTTTACAAATTGAAGGTTTGTGGCAACCCCGTGTCCAGCAAGTCTGTCAGCACCATATATTTCCCAACAGCACGTGCTCACTTCATGTCTCTGGGTCATGTTCTGGTAATTCTAGCCATATTTCAATATTTTTTATTATTATGTCTGTTATAATTTGTGATCAGTGATCTTTGATGTAAATATAGTTGTTTGAGGATGTCACAAATTATGCCCAAATAAGATGGTGAACTTCATCAATACATGTTGTGTGTATTCTGACTACTTCACCATCCGGCTGCTCCCCAATCTCTTTCCTGCTCCTCAAGCCTCCGTGTACCCTGAAACACAACAATATTGAAATTAGCCCAATTAAAAGCCCTACAATGGCCCCTAAGGGTTCAAGTGAAAGGAAGAGTCACATGTCTCTCACTTTAAATCAAAAGTTAGAAATGATTGGCCGGGCGCGGTGGCTCAAGCCTGTAATCCCAGCACTTTGGGAGGCCGAGACGGGCGGATCACGAGGTCAGGAGATCGAGACCATCCTGGCTAACACGGTGAAACCCCGTCTCTACTAAAAAATACAAAAAACTAGCCGGGCGACGTGGCGGACGCCTGTAGTCCCAGCTACTCGGGAGGCTGAGGCAGGAGAATGGCGTAAACCCGGGAGGCGGAGCTTGCAGTGAGCTGAGATCCGGCCACTGCACTCCAACCTGGGTGGCAGAGCGAGACTCCGTCTCAAAAAAAAAAAAAAAAAAAGTTAGAAATGATTAAACTTAGTGAGAAAGGCATGTCAAAAGCCACTTGTACCAAACAGTTAGCTAAGTTGTGAATGCAAAAAAGAAAAAAAAAAAGTTATTGAAGGAGATTAAAAGTTCTGCTCCAATGCAACCATGAATCATAAGAAACCTTATGGCTGTATGAAGAAAGTTGTATTGATCTGGGTACAAGATCAAACCAGTTATAACATTCTCTCCAGCTAAAGCCTAATCCAGAGCAAGGCCTTAACTCTCTTCAATTTCTTGAAAGCTGAGAGAAGTAAGGAAGCTACAGTAGGAAAATTACAAGCCAGCGAAGCTTGGGTAATGAGGTTTTAAAAAAGCTGTCTCCATAACATAAAAGTGCAAGTTGGAGCAGCAAGTGCTGACAGAGAAACAACAACCAGTTATCCGGAAAATAGAGCTAAACTAGTTGATATAGGTGTCTGTGTTAAAAAGTGGATTATCAATGGGGATGCAACAGTCTTCTATTGGAAGAATATGCCATTTAGGACTTTCATAGCTAGAGAGATGTCAATGCCTGGTTTCAAAACTTCAAAGGACAGGTTGAGCTTCTTGGTAGGGGCTAATGCAGCTGGTGACTTTAAGTTGAAGCCAATGCTTATTTACCATTCCAAAAATCTTAAGGTCCTTAAGACTTATGCTAAATCTACTCTGCCTGTGCTCTATAAATGGAACAAATAAGCCTAATGACAGCACATCTGTTTACAGTGTGGTTGATGAAATATTTTAAGCCCGTTGTTGAGACAATGCTCAGAGAAAAGGGATTTCTTTCAAAATATCATTGCTCGTTGACAATATACCTGGTTACCTAAGAGCTTTGAGGGAGATGTACAAATAGATTAATGAGTTTATGCCTGCTAACACAACACCCATTCTGCAGCCTGTGGATCAAGGGGTGACAATGATGCTTATTTATTTAAGAAGTATGTTTCATAAGGCGATGGCTGCAATAAGTAGTGATTCCTTTGATAGATCTGGGAAGAATAAATTGAAAATCTTTTGGAAAGAGTTCATCATTCTAGATGCCATTAAGAACACTTATGATCATGGGAGAAATTCAAAATATGAACATGAACAGGAGCTTGGAATAAGTTGTGGATGACTTTGAACAGTTGAAGACTTCATCCAACAATTGTGGATGACTTTGAGGAGTTCAAAACTTCAGTGGAGGAAGTAAATGCAGATGTAGTGGAAACAGAAAGGGAACTAGAATTAGACGTGGAGCCTGAAGATGTGACTGAACTGCTGCAATGTTATGATCAAACCTTAATGGATGAGGAGTTGCTTCTTATGGATAAGCAAAGAAAGTGGTTTCTTGAGAAGGAATCTTGAGAGAGTGTGGACATTGTTTAAATGACAACAGGGCATTTAGAATATTACATAAACATAGTTGATAAACCAATAGCAAGGTTTGAGAGAACTGATTCCAATTTTGAAAGAAGCTCTACTTTGGATAAAATGCTATCAAACAGCATTGTGTGCTACAGAGAAATATTTCATGAAAGGCAGAGTCAATTTGTGTAACAAAATTTTGTTGTCTTATTTTAAGAAATTGCTATCATCACCCCAAACTTCAGCAATTACCACCTGATCAGTCAGCAGCCATCAACATCAAGGCATGACCCTCCACTGGGAAAAAGATAATGGCTCACAGAAAGCTCAGATGATCATTAGCATGTTTTAGCAATAAAGTATTTTTAATTAAGGTATGTACATTGTCTTTGAGACATAATGCTATTGCACAGTTAGTAGACTACAGTGTAGTATAAATATAATCTTTAATGCTCTAGGAAACCAAAAAATTCATGTGACTCACTTTATTTCCATATTTACTTTATTACAGTGGTCTAGAACTCAACCTGCAATATCTCTGAGGTACTTTCGTATGGCGTTGTAGATATCAGATATAACTTACTCTACCATATGTTTGGAGCAGGCACTTAAAAATACTTAAAAACCTAGCCAGTCATGGTGGCTCACATCTGTAATCCCAGCACTTTGGGAAGCTGAGGTGGGCAGATTACCTGAGGTCAGGAGTTTGAGACAAGCCTGGCCAACATGGCGAAACCCCATCTCTACTAAAACCATGAACATACCTGGGTGTGGTGGCACATGCCTCTAATCCCAGCTACTCAGGAGGCTGAGGCCGGAGAATTGCTTGAACTCGGGAGACAGAGGTTGCAATGAGCCAAGATCGCACCACTAAACTCCAGCCTAGGTGACAGAGCGAGACTCGATCTCAAAAAATAAAAATAAAAATAAAATAAAATAAATCTTCTGTGTGGTAAATAATGATGCTTTTTTCTGAAGTTTAGATTCTGAAATGTGGGAAATTGGCTTTGCTTCTAGCTCATCTTAAGTCACTGAAGAAATTAAAGAACACCCTGGAAAGGCATAATTGCAACAATGTTATTATATCTACATATAATATGTTATATATTCACTGTCTGATAGAGATTAGCATCCACATGACATTGGTGATTTCAGATCTCTAGTTTTAGAGACACAATTCATGTAAATTTAAAAGCACAGAAGCAATTCATTCTTATTATATTACATATAATAATAATGAGGACGTGAAATTATTTCTTCAGTAACCTTTCTACCTTTTGTGCTTACCCTTCCCGTTGTCAGGATTTAACTGCTGTTATCAGTTCTCTGGGCATCCTTAGACTTAGTGGTCTCCTTCTAAAATATATATGTATTTGTGTGTGTTTATAGATTCGAAACATTTACTTAGATGCACGCGTGCGCGCACACACACACACACGTATATGCACACACACATAGGTTGATTATCCGAGTATCCTTAATCTGAAAATATGAAATCTGAAATGCTCCAAAATTTGAAACTGTTTGAAGTTCAAAGGAAATTCTCATTGCAGCATTTTCAATTTTAGATTTTTGGATTAGGGATACTCAACTGGTAAGTATAATGTAAACTTTCCAAAATTTGAAAAAGTTGAAACCCAGAACACTTCTGGTTCCAAGCATTCCAGATAAGGGGTTCTCTCTGTCTTTCATATATATCTATATATCCATACACACAGTCATCCATATCATGTCACATATAGTTTCATGAACTCTTTTCTCTCTTTCTCTTTGACTTAGTATTATGACATAGATATATGTTCATTCCAGCACGTTGAAATAAAACTTATTTTTTAAAACTGCTGCATAATATTCTATAGGGTAAAGTTACCATTTATATATAAGCATGTAAAAGAATGTAAATTAAGTGTTATTTAAGATATATTTAACTTGTTACAGTAAATTAATGTTATTAAATAGGTAATTTGTATTATTTTATTTATTCCTTTTTTCTCCATATTTGATTATTATATTTTGCAAAAGTTTAAATATTTCATTTTTATTTTGATATTTTGAGTAGAATGTTAATTGTAAAATAGATGTTCTATTATATATTTTAAAGTAACTTTCTGTTCTTCTTGTCTATATTTTCCTTTTCTCTAAGGAAGCTTCTTCTGTGCTTTTTCTCTTTTCTGAGAATGCATGTTCTTCTACAGCGTTGTGTAAGAGCAAATGCCAGGTTCATCATAAATAGGTACAGTCTTATAAATTAAAGTCTACCTCTAAATATAGTTTATATTTTGGGTTGAACTTCCCATTTTTGAAGCATACATGATAAAACTCTGACCTACTACAGCACATTCTTCCAATTTCTAATCAATGTCCATTCAACCAGAGCACTAACTGCTTCATAAGCTAAATTAGAGTGCCTTCTTATTGCTGATAATTCTTGGTACAGCCTCTTAAGCATCAAGTGCAGATTTCAAGAGAATCCGTCCCTAGACAAATTCAGCGTTATCAGCCTGAATCCAGACAGCTTTTGCTTCCTTTTGAATGCTACTAGCCTGTACTTTTCCATCTCTTTCATTTGTGCTGCCTTTGTGAATCCACAAAATCACATTCAGAACAGTAGTGGAAGAAAGAGCACAGGGGTTAGACGCATGTTTCTTTACTAAAGCACTTCAGCCCTTACAAATTTATCTTCCTTGTTCAATTCTCACTGAGAACCTCATCTATGTCTTGTTTGCCTGCAGTCAGAAACTCTTAAATGATAAGCCTGACAATGTATTTTTCTATCATTGTCACATCAGGTGCTAACAGAGTTCTCCCTTTTGGAATCAGATACACTCTCTAAAAATGAATGACTTAAATCTTGGTCCATCCTGTGACATTTGTTGAAATATTTCTAACATCAGCCAAATATATTCTTGGTACCACTGGCTCTTTTGGATCAAAGATTTGTCTCTTGATAAGTGAATTGTTTTATTATATCTCTTTGAGGTTAAGCAAGTTATTTTGTTGCCAAGTATGTATATATTATTATTCATTTTAAATTAATACATCTCTCTTAGGTATCTACTATCCCCAAGATATTATGCTAAGTGCCAGGGGTCATTTACTTCTAGATCTAATGAAACCTTTAGATAATTTTTCATGTCCCAGCTGAAATTCCTCATCTTTCATAAAGATTTGTCTCTTGATAAGTGAATTGTTTTATTATATCTCTTTTAGGTTAAGCAAATATTTTGTTACCAAGTATGTATGTTATTATTCATTTTAAATTAATGCATCTCTCTTGGGTATCTACTATTCCCAAGACTAGAGGTGGAATTGTGCATGAGCTGAGGCTCCAAGTCCCTGGTGTGTGCTCCATTGTCCCACCTGACTAAAAGGAAATTCCAAGATAAAAAGAAATTCCAAGATAAAATTAATAGATATTTCAAGATGGCAAGCAGGGGCCATCAAACCCTGAGCATGGGACACTTCTAAGTTCAGGGCCCTTTGTAATTAAACCAGTCACTTGTTCATGAAGCTGGTGCTGAGTATATGTGTGTTGGTGCACACATGCACATGTGTGGTGTGTGTGTGAGGATGTATCTTAAGGGGGGCACATATTAAAAGCTTAGAATAGTCACTGCATAATTCTATAGGGAATCAACATGTGTTGAATGGTAAATAATACATAGTTCCTTCAATAATGCTGTGTTTCATGAGTGTCTTTGGAGGTAAAGCAGAATAAGTGGATGACAGAGCCACATTATGATTACTGTGGGCCCTGGGCACTTTCATTTTACTGGACCTCTTTCTCCATAGTACAAAACTAAAATGTATCATTTATAACTGCATTGGTATAAAGGTGACTATGTTAATATTATACATGAAAATATTTTTAAACCTTAAATTTTTTTCTTCTGATTTAAAGATATTAAAACATATATGTGGGCCTCTAAAAGTATTGTGGGTTTTAGGCCCAGTGCCTGATGGATAAGTTGGCACCTGTGGATAGTGGGTATCAGTCAGAAATGGGACAGTACTTGAAGTATAGGATCAGGGGAAGGGATTCTGGAGAGCCAGTGGGGACAGCATGATACCCTGGCTGGGTGAAAAGGGGTAAGGGAAGGCTTGAGGGAATGATGAATTGGGAGCCAGAGTGAAAGGAGAGGTAAGTTGTCAAATGGAAGTTTGGGGTCAGATGGAGAAATAGGCTAAGTCTTTTGGTGTTGAATCACTCAAAAATAAAAAGGTTACCTGTTCTTGTCTAGAGATTAAAATTCAGTCATTTGCCACATGACTGTTTTATTTTTATGTTTAATTTTATTCATTTGCTTTGTTATATGTACCTTATATTGTCATCAATAAATTAATTATCTAGCAAATAAATTCTAGGAAAACATTTTAGATTATCCTTAAACTTTGAAATGGAAAGAGCTCTAAATTATATTATTTCCATTCTAATTTTTTGACTGAGATTAACAACATCAATGAGAAAAGAAATATTTGTTTTTTTTCAGTTGGGACATGAAAGTATAATCAGTGCACCAATTTTTCGCGCACAATAACTTAAGGGTTTTGAATTCAGCACATTTATACTTTATAAGTGCTAATGTTTCTGGAATTATTTTAAGCAATATAGCATCAGATTATATATGAGCTATTTTATAATATTAGAAGTCATATTTAACTACAGGTTAAGTGACTACATTAACAGGGAATACAATTATTTTAATGGATTTTTAATTAAATGCTTAAGTCCTAGATAGTCTAGAGGTGCACTTTCAATTAAATTGATCTTTCTTGGAGGTTTGGTTGAAAGCTGTTGGCAAGAAGAAAAAAAAGATTCTGTGTTTAGTTTTGGTAAACATTAGACAAAGAAAGGTATAAGAACAGTGGAATGTAATTTAGTAATAGGTGAAAAACATAAACAGACATCTCACTAACTGTATAACTTGTCTATAACTGTATAAAATGTCTATTCTTAGTAGTAATAAAGTACAAAGAAAGGTACCAATTTTACTACATAAATTAATTAGCAAAATATTGCATTGTTTTATTCATTTTATCTTTTTTTATGTTAATTCTACATTTATTATGTGCTTACAATGTGCTAGACTAGAAACCTCATTCCTTTTTACAGTCTGAGATTTTAGATTTTTACAGTCTGAGATGATACAGAATAAAAAGAGAAATTTCAGATTTACCTTCTTAGATTATTTTTTTTTTTTGGTATTAATTGTTTATTTTAAATGTGCATAACGAGAATACAAGTTGTTTTTTTCTTTTTTTTCTTTTATATGCAATTTTTTATGTTTTAAATATCTCTTTTTCTCTGATTCAAAAGCCATATAATTATGGATTTTCTCCCTTTTCAAATGTCGTGTAATGTGGTTATGTCACATAAATACCAAAAGACAAGCGGGAGGAGGAAAAGTAGCAGCAGGAGGGATAAGAAGACATAGGAAAGATAAAACAGCAAGCTCCCTACAGCTGAAAGTATTTAATCAGAGTCTGAATAGCCATTTGTTTAAAATGTTGATGAAGGGACACCTATAGTGTACCTTTTGGAGTAGTTTATCTTCTAAGGTCCTTTCAAAGCCTACAACTGGATAAATCAGTGATTTCTAGTGTTATTAATAAAAATGCTTACTAGGGGAGAAAAACAAATGGCATTAGAAGTGACACAATTTAACTATCTTCACGAACATGTAATGCAAATTCAAGGTTTTGTAATATAAATAAAGAGCAAATTTCAGGCATCCTTTTTATTTTGTCATTAAACCTTAGGCTGTATTTGAGGCATTAAGTAAATGGAAAAAATAGTTTCTTAATTATTTGAGAACTTTTAATACACAGCTACCTTAAATCTTACAGTTTAGATCTTTTTCTAAGTGTGATCCTTGGCATATAGTATCAGAATCATCTGGAGAGCTTGCTAAAATGCACATCCCAGTACCCTGAAACGGCTGGATCACAAAATGTGGAGAGTAAGTCCTAAGAATCTTCATTTTAAACTAATTTCCCAAGTTATTCTTATGCACCCATGTTTAAGTACTACTTATTATGCTCTTGAAACTCAAAGTGTGATCCATGACCAGCAACATGAACATCGCCTGGAGTTTGTTAGAAATGCAGAATCTTAGGCCCTACCCCATACCTATAGAATCAGAATAATCATTTTAACAAGACTCCTAGGTATTTGGGGTACATTTTAAAGTCTAGCAAGCCCTAATTAGACAATATCCAAAGAGTGACAAAATGAAGTCAAAATGTGACTGTTTTGTCAAGTATATAACCAGTGGTTTACTTCCACTCAACAAATATTCATTGAAAATAGACACTGTAGGCCAGGTGCGGTGGCTCATGCCTGTAATCCCACCTCTTTGGGAGGCCGAGGCGGGCAGATCACAAGGTCAGCAGATGGAGACCCTCTTGGCTAACATGGTGAAACCCTGTATCTACTAAAAAATACAAAAAATTAGCTGGACGTGGTGGCGGGCGCCTGTAGTCCCAGCTACTCGGGAGGCTAAGGCAGGACAATAGCATGAACTGGGGAGGCCTCAGAGCTTACAGTGAGACGAGATTGTGCCACGGTACTCCACCCTGGGTGACAGAGTGAGACTCTGTCTCAAAAAAAAAAAGTAAAATAAACATTGTAACAGCTAATATTTGAGAATAAATGAAAGTATATTCTCATGAAATCAATAATCACAAAATCATTTGGTAAATAAGGGATGTTTATTTTAATTCTCTAAAATAATTTTACAAAGAATAAACAATTGACATTTTTCACTGATTTAAGAATGAAACAGATTATGTGTACTAGAAGAAAATGATGTGAATTTTTAATTGTGAGTCCCACTTTTATAATTTTATATATTTTAATTGGTATACAACAATTTTATTGATGCTCTCAGTCAGTACATTCTATGTATTTGGTAATGTGATAAAGTGAAGATCTGGGGGCAACACCACAAAGGTATTATCTAAGTGGTAGGGAACATGCCACTTTTAGAATGGCTATATAAGCTCCAATCAGATTGAAACTCTCACAAATAACAATAAACTCAATATTTGCGTATTTGTTTATTATTATTTTTTTTAAATTACATCACAAAAATAGACTGTAGAAGGAAATCAAGTTGGAAGAAGAGGGAGATTGTAGAAGGAAATCAAGTTGGAAAAAGAGGGTACAGTGATTTTCCCGTTTTTAAGTGTTTCAGCCTGCAGACAGACTCCTATCCGCACCTTGTGGGCAGCTATGATAGTGACACCAAAATTAGCAGAGGGTTTTCCTCAAGTATTAGCAGAGTACTGATCAACACATGCATGTGAGGAAGTCACACAAGGCTGGAGAAAGGAGTACTCAAAAGTGTTAGAGAGAAAAAACAGTTGACAATAATGTTCACATAAAGATAAAGATAGGAATCATCCCTCTTCTCACCAACCAGACTAGAAAACCTCACAACTCACAAAACACTGGGATGAATAGTCAATTACATTCCTTGGTATTATTAGCCTTTGACTGAAAACTGTTCATGTCTTATATACCAAGTCTGAAAAGCAAGACGCAAAAGGATCAAACTGTTTCCAAGTAGAAACTACATTTGTGAGCAACGCTCAATAATATTTAGAAGAATACAGAGCTGTCCAGCATTTAACAAGGTAAAATTCAATGTCTGGAATCCAATAAAAAATTAGTAGCATGCAAGGAAGCATGGACGCATGACTCATCATGAAGAGAAAAATCAATAAAAACTGAGGTCACTGATGTGTTTTTTTAATCTAAGAGTGGAGGGAAAGTAGTAAGATTTCTTTAAAATAAGCAAGTAGAAATTCTTGCTATCTTTTCTTAAACAAACAGAAAAAGAAAACATAGTTGTTTCCTATCTCCTACACTTTCCTGGAAATTCTATCCTCTAACTTGTGAAAAAAATAAGAAATCTTACAGGATAGGAAGGTAATTTGAGGAGTATGTCAGATTTCCCTAAATAATATGTCTTTAGGCATTCAGAATATACAGACCTCTTATTTCTGACTGCAAAAATAGCTAGTTGATTATTACATTTTGCTGAAAAGGATACTAAGCTTATAGTTGGATAAAATTCACCAAACATTGTAGAGGTAGAGGGGGAAAGAGAGAGAAATAAAAGAGGGAGGGGAGAGAGCAGACTGTATGACTAGTAATAACAGAGCAAACTATTTTGAAATATAAAATAAAAGTTAAGTAGTCAAATGCATGAGCATAAGTTGGAAAGGTATATATGGATTACTGAAGAGGAGAAGTACATGCCTAGCCCTCATAAGACAACCTCTCTTCCACAGTTAGAATCTCTGTGCCGCCAATGATAATCTAGTATCCCAAAAGGAAAAACAATATGTAATAAATGTTATAGAACATGAAGTATCATGAAATCAGCCATGAAAATCGAGAAGTATACATGATTCTGTTTGTTTTGGTACATGGAAATTATTTCTTTTCATAAAAATACAAACTAAAACTACAGGATGGTGTAAGTAAAATCATGTGCAGAGGTCCATTATGGTTATATCGGCTTTCCCACCAACTCTCCCATCCATCTTAGTCATTCTTTGTCTCTCACTGTGTGAAGAGGATGTTTCTCTTGTCTAGTTTATCATTTGACACTTGATTGGTTAGTGGCTAGAATTAGATAACAAACCAGGCATTTGGTGGGATAAATGGAAGGAGAGAGAGGGGAGGGGTTCTGTGTAAAGGAAATTGTTATCAGAACTTCCATAGACATTTTATCATCTAGCTGTTTATGCTATTTGAATCTAAGCAAAGCAAAAATTATTAAACCAGCGATGGTCGTAAACATGAACAGCATGCTTATTTTAAAAAATGTTGACCACAGACTCAAAGTTATCTGATTTTTTATCTTAATTCAAATCTGAGATCCATCACTAACGGGACTTGTGCATATCTCCTAATTTCTTGAAGTCTTAAAATCGTTTCATTATCTTTAAAATTCATAGTAATTCTTATCTTTTAAAGTTTCAGAGAGGACAAAAGGGGACAAAATTAATTAAAGTCAAACAAGGTAGGAAGCCAAGCCATGCCAGTTCCCTATCTGCCACTCCTCTTTCTTAGATTACCCAGAATGTAGAACCATTGGCCATAAAATAGTCTGTAGATAGGAGGCCTGATGGAGTAACTGTCAATAATGCTTACCTGCTCTGATAAATATTTTCACTGTCATGGCATATGGGAGCTCCCAAAATATTACCCAAAGCATACAGTTACTGGCTCAACAGAAACATGAACAATGACTTAGAGATATCCTGAGAATAGTAATTCCTGTCTCATAGGGTTTTAGGAAGAACAAAGAAGTGGCTTGTCTTATGTCAGGAATATGGAATAGCAGATGCATTTCTCTAAAGATGCTCTTTGAGTCATCCAGGATGGTGGGCTCATTTCTGAGATAACCCTGGATTAATTAAGACTCTTTGTTGTAACTAAGTGAAATTTACTTAACATCGGCTTACATTGCTGCTGCTACTGTTTTTTGGGAGGAAGTACTGTAATATGTAACTGAAAAATGCAGATATTACCCAGCTTTCAGGCAGAATTGTATCCAGGCACATAAACGCTGTCTTCAGAGGGCTGCCTCTTTTCATTTCCCAATTCTACCTTTCTCTAGGTTGTCTTTATTCTCAGGTAGACTCTCCCTATGGTGATAAACATTCCCTGGAAGCTGGAAGTTTTCACTGTCTCTGTAATGGATGATTCCAGAGAAAAGGTAGTGGTGTTTGTTTCCTAACAGCCTTAGCAAAAGTCCCTGGTAGAATTTTACTTCATTTGGCTTGGGTCACATGCCGTTTCTTGATCTACTGCTTGTGACTAGAAAGATGGAGTTCTCAGGTTGTCTCAGCCAGTGCCCACCCTATGGTTTTGTGGTGCTTCTGGGGCATGGGAATGGGAATAGCCCCCACTTCATCCCAGCATATGTATGAGGAGTTCTATAATCAGAGAAAAGAAAGGAGGAAAAAAGTTCTATGCAGGTAAATGCATTACTGGAACCTTTCAGAGCTAGTATTCATTCATCATTATTACAGTTTCTATCAAACTTCTAAGCATGATATAAACTGTAAGGTTTCTGTGTGTTAAGAAATAACCAGGTCATTTTAGTTAGTTTGACCAGCTTGGTTGGGATGTGGAGTGGAGTCAGTTAGAAGGAGTAAGGTCAGTTGGAGAGATGGAAGAAAAAGAGGTTGATTCCTGAACACCATTTCTGACTTTCAATTCCCAGCTTATGGAGCCTCATCCTGCTCCTCCAGCTCCCCAGTGACCCAGAGCTGTACAAAGTTGCAAGGCTGTCCCACCTACTATGGACCAAGCACTGAAATAGCTACTAGAAACACAGTGGTAAGAAAAATGAATACCATCTCTGCACTTAGCAAACTAAGGAATATAGTACAATAGTTGTTGTTTCCTGGGTTGGGTATTTGTGTCCTTGCTGTTCTTTAGAAATCACCTAAAGACACATCAGCATGATATCTTTTCTGTCCCCCTTCTGAGTTAACACAAAGGATCAAGCGGTTGAATCAGGCTCAAGAAGGCAGAGATCTGCCCAGAATTATGCTTTCCTGATAATTTCAAGGCTACAAGGAATCAACAGGCATTGATAGAATAGGAAGAAGACAGGAACATCCTCTACTATTCCCTAGGTCCTTCCATTCTGCAACAAACATGCTCTCTCTAACCCCAAGTAGTAGATGATCATGGGTGTGATTTTTTTTTTTTTTTTGAGACAGAGTCTGACTCTGTCCCCCAGACTTGAGTGCAGTGGTGCAATTCCAGCTCACTGCAACCTCCCCCTCTCTGGTTCAAGCGATTCTCCTGCTTCAGCCCCCCAGTAGCTAGGATTACATAGGCATGCGCCACCACACTCAGCTAATTTTTGTGTTCTTAGTAGAGACGGGGTTTTGCCATGTTGCCCAGGCTGGTCTTAAACTCCTGACCTCAGGTGAATTGTCCGCCTCGAGTTCCAAAATGCTGGGATTACAGGTATGAGCCACTCCACCTGGCCCATGGGTGGGATTTCTTTCTTTCTTTCTTTTTTTTTTTAATTATACTTTAAGTTCTAGGGAACATGTCCACAATGTGAAGGTTTGTTACATATGTATACATGTGCCATGTTGGTGTGCTGCACCAGTTAACTCGTCATCTGCATTAGGTATATCTCCTAATGCTATCCCTCCCCCTCCCCCCACCCCATGACAGGCCCTGGTGTGTGATGTTCCCCATCCTGTGTCCAAGCATTCTTTTGTTCAATTCCCACCTATCGGTGAGAACATGC
>NW_012116143.1:2965709-2990539 GCF_000951035.1 Colobus angolensis palliatus | reverse complement strand
TTTTCGTTCCATATGAACTTTAAAGTACTTTTTTCCAATTCTGTGAAGAAAGTCATTGGTAGCTTGATGGGGATGGCGTTGAATCTATAAATTACCTTGGGCAGTAAGGCCATTTTCACAATATTGATTCTTCCTACCCATGAGCATGGAATGTTGTTCCATTTGTTTATGTCCTCTTTTATTTCATTGAGCAGTGGTTTGTAGTTCTCCTTGAAGAGGTCCTTCCCATCTGTTGTAAGTTGGATTCCTAGGTATTTTATTCTCTTTGAAGCAATTGTGAATGGGATTATTCTGCATACTACTGTCAAGAACTGTGCAATGTTTGAGATTTTACTCTACTTTTATACTGACAAGCTTTGACTGTTTCACAGTTGCTGACAGAAGATATGAGATTCCTGGGTCAGAAACAAAAGACATTTTACTCATGACAAAAGGAGCAGCCAGGCCTTCATTTGTTTGTGTGAATTCCCCGTGTTCCCCCAAATCTCACAACAAGGACACACAAACAGCCCATTATGAATGCCTGCACCTGCAATTAGTTACATTATATCAGCGAAACACTGAGCTTAGGGCATCTACCGCTTTTATAGTTAGTGGAAACAAGTGTATTCTTTTTTGTCAAAGGAGATGTTAGCTCAATTCTCTGTGGAACTATAGCCCTGAAAAATGGCTTGGGTAAAGATGATCAGAGCCCTGAATTCTTAGCATACCCAGCAAGAATATGTAGGGATAACCAGGGCCTGTGGCAGATTCTTTCCTAATATATACTTTATTTTAGAATACACCAATGTATTATCATTTGAGATTCTCAGTGGTTTGAGAATTCCGTTTCTCTTCTGTATCTTTAAATCATCTCTCTGCTGGTCCTTTTCAATGAGTAAACTTCTGCAAGTGTCATTCACCTTAAAAAAAAACTTCCCCTCTTCCACTACCACACTCTACTGTACAACTACAGCTTCCTCTCCTTAACAGTCAAACTTATTACAAGGCATGTCTTAATTCCCTGTCTTTCTTCCTTTATCTCCCACTTCTTTGTCAACCCAGCCCACTAAATCTGGTACCAGTGGAACCACTCCACTAACACAGCTATATGTACGAAATAAATTATCAGTGTAGTAAAATATAGTATACTATATTATATACTAGTATATAATATAATTATATGTAGTAATATACCTATATACCATACTTATTATACCATATATACCATATATAACTCTATATAGTCTGTGTATATATATTTATATAAAACTATATTAATGGAGTGGCTCAATTGGCACCAGATTTTAGTAAATATATATATATTTTTTTATAGTAAATACTAAAATACACTAAATTTATATTTATATAGTAAATATATATTTAGTGGGTGTGTATATATATGTATTTTGTGTATGTGTATATATATATAGTAGAGAAAGACAGAGAGATCACTGTGGTGTGGCATATAGAAGATATTGGAGGGTCCCATGGTGAACATGGAGAGAGCTGTTATTAGGTTACTGCAACCATCAATGTAGTTCAAATTAGTGTGGTGACAGTGGAGATTAAAAATGGATGGACAGATTTGACACATCTCAGAAGGTAACTTTGATACAGTGAAATTTGGGATTAGATTGGTTGTGGATGAAGGAGGCGAAAGTGTCAAGGATGACTTCTAAGTTTCAGACTTGTATATGTAGATAGTAGTTGAAAAATCAGCTCACACTTTTCCCCTGATCTTAGTCCATATATTCAACTGCCTAATAACATCCCCGGCTTTTCATCTCTTTTGATAATTCAAAAGAAAATGGATTTGGTGATCAGGCAAGGCAGAGATAAAACCAGAAACTTTAAACTGATATTTCATCATCGAATCAGAGCCACATTTACACAGGTGGAGAGAGAGGACCCAGTATGTATTTAAACTGTTGTTTTTATGTAGTTCTGAGCAGATAAGTATCCTCCTTTCCTCACTTACTAGAGGATGCCTAACTAGCCTTTATTTTATTTATTTATTTATTTTTTTGGCTGTGAGGGATAATAACAAGAAGATAACAAAATTTGTCTTTGACTTATGTACTTGCCTGTCAAAATATTTATTTCTAAAACTGATCTATTCATCTAATATGCAGTGTTTCTTCTCTTGTGCTATTTTGGTGAATGCCACAACCATCTATCCAATTATTCAAGGCAATTGACTCTGACTCTTTCTTCTCCATCACATTCACTTAATAACCAAGTCATACTGATTTATTCTCCTTAAGTTCTTTTATATCTGCTACATCTTTCTATTTCTTCTGCTACTAGCTTACGTCCTCATTATCTTTCATCTGGATTTTGGCAACAGTTATTGGTTGGCTTCTCTGCCTTCACTCTGCCACCCCTCTTATCTATTCTTCACTCTGTTAGTGCCCACTGCCTATAAAGTAAAGCCGTAACTCCTTAATGTAGTATAAAAGACTTTCCATGATCAGGCCCCTGCCACATCTCTAGCAAAATCTTTTTCACTTTAACTCTCCCTCTAGATAGACCAAACTAATTGCATATTCTATGAACATGTGTACTCTCCTCCTATCCTTAGCACAAGATAAGCCCTTTAAGCTTTGTTCCTTCATAGTACTGTCATTCTCTTCAAAAATCCTATTTGCCTCTTTTCTAAACTAAGTGGTTTTTGTTATTGCTTGATGAATGCCTGTGCTAGAAAATTGGCAACTTTTTTTTATTTGCAGCAATAGCAGAAATTAGGAAAATAAAATCCACAGAGTTACCAGCATGCATTTATTTCCTACTTAATTAGATCTGACTTGCAAGATACCAGAGATTGCAGCTGCCAAGAAAAGAAGAAAAGGAAACACACAGGATAAAGGATGAGATTTAAAAAAAAAAAAAAAGTAGGATGATTCACCATGAAGAAACCATTCAAGAAGCCAACTTTAGTATCCCTGCCACTGTCAGGTGTTATCATGACTTTGTACAGGCAGTTTTATAAACACTGAGCATGTGCAATCAAGATGAACCAAGATGAACCATCAAATTCATTACAATTTTGACAGAATATAATATCTCCAATAAATTCTGTAGAGAACAACTGGAAAGTATTACCTTTATATACTTTATGGAATACAGATTAAGTCATTTTACAGATTGGAGGACAACAAATCTTTTTGAAAAGTAGATGTTACATTTAAGCTGCACTTGGTGATTTTCTCCCACTGTAAGCTGCTCCAGTTTACAGCATGCATCAGTAAAGATAATTTTGTTTACAAGCAACAGAGTCATTTAACTAAAAAATAATTAAAGGGAGTTATTGGATCACCTAACAGAAGTTCAGAGATAGGGAGGACTTCAGGCATAGTTTAATCAGGGCTCCAACTCCAGTTCTCTGTAATATCTTCAGTTTTGTCCCATATCGATTGGCTTTATCTTTAGTGTAGCTTCACTCATGGAAGCAAAGTGGTTATGCAAAATGGCTCATATTCATATATTATAGTTTCCAGAGCAAGAGAGCATCTATGTCCCAGGATCCCCAGCCTATATGTTGAGCTTACTACTGACTGGATCTCATCTGAAGTAATGCATTCCTCATGAGAGAGTCATATGCTAATGAAGGGACTACCTGATCCAATTACTGTGGTAAATATAGATGAGATTATGCCAAATAAAGCCCATCCTGGATTTGGAAGAGGGGCAGTGTTTATCAATCCCACATAAACTACATGATATCTCTAAAGTGAAAGAGGTAAAATTTCCCTATAGAAAATCTGGGAACACCCAGGTTTATTTAATATGAAGGAAGGAAAATGGATGAATCCCAAACAGGTAACCAGTCAATACTTATTACAGACACAATTCATATTTGCTCCTCAGCAGATTTAGAGATTATTTTGTAACCAGATGTTTCAAGCTACTTGTGAGTAGTCAAAAATAAATGTCAAGAGTCTACTGTGAGGGTGAAAAGAGGGTAAACAGAGCCAAGGAGCCCAATTCTGAGAAATTCCATCAGTGAGTATAGCTGCATTAGAAGATTGAAAGGTGTGGATGACTCTTGAACTAATCATTCATTCATTCATTCATTCATCCATATGACATATATAGGGTGTCTAATCTATGCCAGAAAATATTTAAGGCAATGGGATCTTTAACCCCTTAAGAAATTCATTCTATCAGGCACTGCAGAATTTTAAGGAAGAAAGAAGCAATTTTGATATATAGAGTGATTGCCACTATAGTAGAACACAGGAAAGTAAGGCCACATGGAAAACCTAGCAGAATCTTCACCAAACTCTTCAATATTTCCTCCAAACCTAACACTTCTACAGTGCAATCTCCAACATAAAGCACCCTAGGAGCACTTATTTTCAATCAACAGGTATCTGAGAGTAGTACATTAAAAGGCAAAGGAAGAATAATTTATGTTACTCTGGTTCTCAGTTAAATGGTTACACAATCTAAAAGAAATAACATGAAATGATTTTGGTTGTTTAGAAACAATACAATCTCAGGGAGCTCTTAAGTGCAAAATACATTTGCTAATAATGTGCGTTCTTTTAAGATATTATATTGTGTGACCATCTGAGGAAATAGTTTTGAGGGATACATAGAGCAAAAATATTTAGAGAAAGGACATTAAAAGGAAAAATAGCAGACATAGTTTATTCTTTTTGACAGTCTTTTGTAGCATAGAATCATGAAATCTTGGATCCACATCACAGCGGTAATGTTGAGAAAATTCTAATCACTTTATCCTTTTTCCCAGCAGTGTCCTGGAACTCCAATTCTAAGAGCAAGGCTTTCCATAAGCATCTAGCATGAAGATATAACTCAGAGAATTGTTGAAAAATTGTTCTTCACATGAAGTATACTTGTTAATAACATTTTAATGTAATACTGAAATTTCTGGTTTTTAACTTTGTTGGGCAGAATCTTGATAGCCAAGAAAATCACTTGTGACAGTCCCAGCATAAGGGTCTAATATCATAGCAATTTAACCCAGTTTCATCCTATATCAGAAGTATTCGATCAGAAAAGAAGTAACATTTCCTTCAGGTTAACAGAGGTAGATCATTTCTCATAACAGATAATGTTAAAATTGTCTTGAAATTACATAATTTTGCTTACTCTAATACATATATGTATTTAAATATGTTGGTCTGAGTATAGATTTAGGAATTTGGACTGAATTGGCCTAATTTAATTAAACAACTGAGAAATTGAGCCAAATTATGATATTTGTGATTCATGTGACATTGATGGTTAAACAGACTACTTTCTACACTCTTGCCAGTTGGAATTTATGGTCCATAGGCCAATACATCAGAATTACCTTGGATCTAGTTAGAAATGCAGATCTCAGACCTCAGTTGCAGATCTACTAAATCAGCATCTGCATTTTAACAAAATCCCTAGGTAATTAAAACACTTACTGCACCAGGCAATCTTAACTCTGGCTACACATTAGAATCACTTTGGGTGCTTTAAAAATGTTTTGATACCCAGGCCTTAGCCATGCCCAATTAATTCAGACCCTGTAAGTGTGGGACCCTGGCACTGGTATTTTTTGATGCTTACCAAGTGGTTCTAATGTGCTGCCAAGTTTGAGGACTATTGATTACACAATGCCCAATCAGTAAATTCAGTGTATTCTGAAAGGGCAAAAAGAAAAAAGAAGTCAAACCAATTGCTTAGTATTTGGTCCCACTCTATAAATGATTGATTTTTTTTTAACTTTTAATAAGTTTGCTTTGCTATGGTGCGAACACAGCCTATTATGTCTCAACCTGCCCAGAAATGTATTGTATTTTAAATCAAGAAGAGGAATGCTTTACCATCCAAATTAAATAAAAGGAGACTTAGGTTTGTTTTTCAATTTTACTTCCCTTTGCTGACCTTATTCTCCAGCCTGACAGATCTAAATGCTAAATTTCAGACAAATCACTGTACTTTTGGATTGTCCACTCTCCTCTCCACGCACTCAATTCTCATTTTTCCCCTAAACCTAATGGACTTCCTGCCTCTGAATTTCTATATTGTTACTGCTCCTGCCATGCACTCTCACTTCATGGTCTTATATTGTTAGCTATACTAGTTAGTGGAATAAAAACAGTGTTTAATTTCTACATATAATCTCAAGCATTACCATATACCAAAATCTGAGATATGAATAGGAAAAACATCACAGCACAGTACATGTGGCCATCACTATCATCTCATTTTATAGATGAGGAAACTGAGTCTCAGAGAGGCAAGGTAACTGGCTAATAAGTTTCAACACTGTTTTTTTTCCAAGACTATTTGACTCAAAATACAGAGAAAGTTTGTTTTGCGTGTGTGTGTGTGTGTGTGTGTTATGCATGCTTATTTCAACTATGGTATAGTACTTTAATTAAAATTCTAGGACAGATTAAGAATATAAACATGTTAGGCTGGGTATAGTGGCTCACACATGTAATTCCAGCACTTTGGGAGGCCAAGCCGGGTGGATCACCTGAGGCCAGGAGCTGGAGACCCGCCTGGCCAACATGGTGAAATCCTGTCTCTACTGAAAATACAAAAATTATCCAGGTGTGGTGGTGGGCACCTGTAATCCCACCTACTCAGGAGGCTGAGATAGAAGATCACTTGAACTCCGTGGGTGGAGGTTGCAATGAGCCAAGATCGCACCACTGCACTCCAGCCTGGGCGACACAGCGAGACTCAAAAAAAAAAAAAAAAGAATATGAACACATTAAAACATATTAAAAAGAACACTCATTCTCAAAATCTATGCCCACTCTTATCTTTGGAATGGACTCAGTGATTTTTCTTATTTTCACTAACTTTGTTTCTTTTGTCAGAAAACTATTGAAGTTTGGTGAGTGGGTCAAGGGAGGTGGTCATACTATATTGTTTTCTTTAAAATTTGTTTTCATTACATAAGTAACAACTGGATAACATTTTCCTGTAAAACATTAGAACATCGTAGATATGACTAAATCATTTTGTCCAACATAGCCCCATGCATACCCTGCACTAAACCCATTTGAATACATTTTCTCCCCCCTCAGAAGCAGCATCCTTTAAGACATTTTCAATGTATTTAAATATATATGGCACATTGCAATAACTCTTGAGAATGACAAAATCATTTGTGATCTAAAGTTTAGTGTGCTCGAAAATTAAGAGTTGTACTTATGTCTAAAATTTTAAAACCTGGGAAGGATATCTAATTAGGGGTTTAACAGAATTAAGATTCAAAATTGTATCTTAACTCCACAGAATAATACCCTAAAGTCAGAAAGATAAAAATTTAGACAGCATAAATATTGAACCCTGCATAAAAATACAAGTAACACATAGAGAATTCTGGTTTAACATTAGTTTATATGAAAAAGACCTAGAGGTTGGTTATCACAGACTCAAAACGTAATAAAAATCCTAGCACTTTGAAAAGTCAGTAATTCTTATCTTTAAAATAAGATTCCTTTGAAAATATCAGAAATTATACCAGAATATCTACTTTTTAAAGGAAAGTACTAAATTGTGTAAAATAGTGAGAACTAGTAGTTTTTAAGTATCGGATTTATTTGATGACTTATAACTTCTTTGTGTATATTTTGTCTCCTTTATTAAAAAAATTCAATGCCAAGTAAAAGAAAACTCTTTTGCTTCCCTCAGGTCATATCCTCTAGTCTTTATTACAGTGCAAAGCACTCATTACAGATCATAGGATTTTAGCCTGAAAAAGTGCTGTGATGAGTCATTGCAATAGTAATACTTCTCCATTTTGATGTCTTCTTAAATAAGGATTTTGCCCTATGGAATTTACGCTGCTTGTTGTAATGCTGATTGTCTAGTAGATTGACTATATTTTAGTGAAGAATGTTCATTCCTAATATTCTTGCTGGAATATCTGAGATTGGGAGCAGGGAAAACTATCCATTAGCAGGCATTCTATCCATTAGACACATGTGTTCCTATGCTAAATCTCCACCTTTCTGAAAGATGATTATTTCTTTGAAACTTGTCAAAAGTCATAGGTTTTTATTTAAAAATAAATCCCCAAACAAGAACATTTAGAATTTCTTTATCCACCAGCTACCTGAAAATACCTCCCTAGGTTTATGGCTGTCTTCTTTTTGTGATTTTAGATACGCAAGTACTGATTACACAGGGTACAAGGAAGTGTAGCTTCTGAGAGAGAAATTGATTTTTCTTTTCTAACAGAAGATGAACATCATAATTCATTTATCATGACCTTGGCTGATCTTAAGACATAGGTGATCATGAATCTTGACCTCTTTCTATATTTTCTAAAATTAAAGTAACCACTCATATAAACATGGTATTTCCGAAAATGGCATCTTGACTGAGAAGGAAGAAACTGAATCAGTGACACAAATGCATATTTTTAAGAACACCAAACCATGGTTTCATTTTAATTTATCTGTCTCTGCCCTGATGTTCATCATAGCACATGAGAAGAGATTCAAGGTCTTGACTCTATTACTGGCTTTATTCAGCAGTGCCAGACCAATAATAGGTGTTTATCTACCAGCGTGTGTTGCTCCTGATAGAGTAGCTTATTGTAATTCTCCCCTCCAGTTTTCCTTCCCCAAGGAAATACCTATATCTCAGATCTGTCTAATTAACCAATATTTGAAGAATAGAAAATTATGAGCAATCCCTATGCTCATCATTGATGGGCTTTAAAAATCTCAATAAAGTTTCTAGGTACATTTTCTTGTTTACACAATGAAACAAAATGGATCAAACAAGCAAAGATTTGTGGCAACAGAGATGGTGCCTTTGTACAATATAACACATACTGTGTATCAAAGAAATATTGTGCCACTTCTTCGAAGCTGACATTGGAATGACATTGTAATCCTGATCATCTGTCTTCCTCCTCTAGATGTCGATGAATGTGCGGTGGTGAATGGAGGCTGCCAGCAGCGCTGTATTAACACTCTGAGCACCTTCCACTGGGAATGTGATACAGGATGGAGACTGCATGCTGACGAACGCACCTGCATAAGTGAGTAAATATTAGAACCAGCTTGAAGTCGTTTTCAGTGAAAATCGACCTGCCCATGTAGAGGCAGGAAGGAAAGGTTTTTCTATTGTAAAAATATCTATAGAAGCTGACAGTTTTTAGTACAATTCTACCCCTTAGGAATTTTTTTTAAAAGATATTTTGCTATTAAAAGACTACCAGACAAAAAATGAGGAAGGAGATATAGAAATTAACATTCACAAGCAAACCTTGAATCCCCAAATATGTGAATATTTCTGTAACATATAATTTCTACCATATACAGTAGAGTACACATTTGTTAGTTGTTGCTTATATACAAGCACAGCATAGAACTACAATAAAGTGAAGATACTGGGCCATTATAATTACTAGCAACAATGTCACTCATTTTAGACTAGACAGAACTGAACTCAGAACACCCTGATTGGAATTCAAGCCCCAGCAAGATTACAGCAGATTATATGCCAAGGATATTAGGATTGTTCAAGCACAGTCAAAACTACACACACGAAATCTGAAATTCTGTATGCTCATTGTGCATCAAAATTTCTTAATACTATTTGGGGGTGGTAGGATTATTATTTTTGTCTTTGTATTTTTCTGAATTTTCTAAACTTCTTAAAATGAGCATATGACACTTTCATAAACAGAAAAAAACAATAAACTTTAAAAATGCTATGTTTCCTGTATGACTTGTAAATGTTCCTTGTGGTTTTAACTGAAGTAATTTACATAAATTTTTTTTTTCATTAAGTGATGATCCTCAGATCACATAAAAATGCATTCTAACTTCAGGTCCCTTTTGAAAATATTGATATTAAAAAAGTAGCACTTTGTACAGCACAATTTAATTGCTGGCTTTTTGTTTATAGGGTTTGTTAACTAGTTCATCCATATAAAATTGTTAGTATCTTATAATGTAGTATATAATTACGAAACTTGGAATTGAAATCAGCCAGTTTCAACTAACTGTTTAACATATACACCTCCTTCTTCTTCTTAGCATATCTTTTGAGAAATAAGAAAAAAAGGCAATGCAAACAGGTAAAGATGTCCTATTCTTAGATCTGATTTTGATATGAGAAAACAGGTTCTGAGAGAAAAAGAAAAAAAGTTCTTGAATTCAAGTGAAGATACAAACAAAAGTCATATCCTAGGCTTCAAGGAGGTCAATATCATAATGATTGTATTGACAGCAAGCACAGGTTGGGGGACATTAATATATGCATATTTAAATCAAAACAACCCTTTCTTGTTGTGGGATTACTGGTTTTAGCTGGAAGAATCCCTTTCCATCTTCATTTCCAATCTGCAAAGTCTCCAACTGGTAACATCTTTAAACTGTCACTATAACTTCTCTCAATCACAAAATACATAAGAGCAGCAGGATTATTTATACATGCAGATGGGATATTATCAGTAAAAGTTTACCTGGTAAATTTTTGTTTCTGATACAAAAATTTTTTGCAAAGTAGTGATTTATATGAATCTACAATATCTGGTCTTTGTGATAAGGCAAAATAAAAACTCTAGTCACCAACTAAATTGTGTTTATAGGTATAATTAATTTGGCAATTCCTAGTTATTTCTTAGGAAAATCATTACACTCTTCCTTTGTTCCTTTCCATCACTGTCCTTGAATTTTTCAATTTTTTTAAGGACATCAGGTCAAAAGTGGAATTGGACAAGGATTATCCTTTCTATTTCTATTCCTTAAAAGCTGATCATTATTGTACATATACATGGGCACTATGATAATAGCTTACTTGCAGCTCCATATGCTGATCTCCTTATGCAGAATCTTAACATAGGGAAAAATTAAATTTATATATGCATACGGATACACGTATATATCTCCCATTACGTGTGTGTGTGTGTGTGTATATATATATATATATATAGAGAGAGAGAGAGAGAGAGAGAGAATTAAGCTAATAAGAAATGCAGATTTCATGACTTTCATGATTTAAAGTGTTTAACCCCTCGATATCATTCTACAGAAGTTACTGGACTAAAAGCCCAGCACTTGACCCTTGAAAAAATTTTGATGTCCTTTCCACTGAATACACTGAAGTTTTGGTTTCAAAGGGTGGGCTTAAGAATTTCAGCTGACACAGTTTACATTTACAGCAGTCTTTTTAAAAGGAGCCCAACAACAACTTAAGCACTTTATACTGAAACATAAATAATGTGTAAGATTAAGAACAATAACGATTTGCTTATTTGTTCTGAAAGAAAGGGTTTATTGCAAAGAATTGACTTTCAGGCTGGTCTGTATCCTGGGCTATCTCGTAAAAGGGGTAAGTTTTTTTTTACTTTAATTTATTTATCTATTTTTGAAATTTCAACTTTTATTTTCGATTCATGGGGTACATGTGCAGGTTTGTTACATGGGAATACTGTGTGATGCTAAGGTTTGGGGTGCAATTGATCCATCACTCAGGCAGTGAGCATAGTACTCAACAGGTAGTTCTTCAACTCTTCCCCTCTACAAGTAGTTCCCCATGTCTATTGTTCCCATCCTTAAGTCCAAGTGCATTCAATGTATAGCTCCCACTTATAAGTGAAAAATATGTGATATTTGGTACTCTGTTTTAGTATTAATTTGCTTAGGATAATGGCCTCGAACTACATCCATGTTACTGCAAAGGATATGGTTTTGTTCTTTTCCATGGCTGCATAGTATTCCATGGTGTATATGTACCACTTTTCTTTATGCGGCCCACCACTGATGGGTATCTGGGTTGATTTCATGTCTTTGCTATTGTGAATACTTCTGCCATGAACATTCGAGTGAACATATCTTCTTGGTTGGAGAATTTCATTTCCTTTGGGTGTATACCCAGTAATGGGATTGCTGGGTTGAATGTTAGTCCTACTTTTAGTTGAGATATCTCCAAACTGCTCTCCACTAATAGCGATATTTTTTAAAAAACAAAACCATTGAATTATCTCACATTCCCTTTGAGATTTTTTGCCTGGTAGAAAGCTGAATATGGTGGTTGGTGTTTAATGGGAGATTGTAGTAGATGGAAGCTTATTATGATTCACAATAGCATCACAGAGAAGAAGATAAAGTTATGAAATGTTGTGATTTCACCACATTAGAGTACTTGAAATTAAGTGCCTCCATTTCTTCCTTCCTCTTTTCCTTCTTTTCTTTCTTTTTCCCCATTCTGCTTACTAGTCATAGGATGAGACTAGTGTGACTTTTTGAGTTACAACCTCTGGTGCTTTTTGTACTTTATCTTAATCAAAACTACAATAAAGTAAACTCTCCACACACAGACACTTACAGAGTTTCAGATGGCTTCATTTCAAAAGGGTCTTCTTTCTCAGGGCGGTGCTCTTGTGGTGGTGTGTGTGTGGTGCTGACCAGTCAGCCTCCGTCAGAACAAAGAAGCAGCACAGAGTGGTGTAAGGGAAGGAGTCCATGGCAGCTAGCTAAGGTGGCAGGAAGTATGAGTGCACAGGGCACGTGGCTCACCATACAAGTTGCTTGGACTGCTGATACAATGGGATCACAATAAATCTGGGGATCTTGGTTTAGTGGACCACAGTTCAAACCCATGGATTTGTCTGCAAATTTTTGAAATGCATCATTGCTTTGGAGGCCAGGGCCTTTCCTCAGATTCTTTAAGATGTCTATGGCACCCCCAAACTACCCCACATATATTTTTGTCATTATGATGTCACTTCTTAAAAAGTATATAGGAGAAGGATCTCATGACATTGTTATATCATGATATTGTCTCATGATACTGTCATATAGTCTGATGCAAAACTCTGCAGTGAATGCTTCTCTCAACAGCTTTCTTTATAATGGGATTTGAGACTTGGAGCCTCAGTCCCTGTCCTTGAGAAGCACTGCTCCTGACCCACTGTCATTTCTCCTGAAACACAGCATCAGGAAAACCAGCCTGAAGGGATGCCCCACGTGTGAGGAGCATCATAGCAAGTGAAAGTAGCTGCACTTTGCTGATGGAAGGGTGCAGACACAGCATGGGGAAGCAGACAAAAGTGGAATTCTTGTCATATTTGCTTTGCTATTGGTGTTCTCCCTTAGCATGCATATTATGGAATCATATTTATATTTTTAAATTTTCTTTTATGTGAAGAGCAGCAGTTTAAAAGATGGAAAATAGATTTTAGCAATCATCAGAAAGACAGAGAAATTTATGTTCAGATTAGTGAACACTGAATCTCATCTATGTGGTCTAGGGACTGTGGCAAATTCAAGTTGGCATGTGACCTTAAGCAAGTCATTTAATCTCTCTACACCCTGGCTGCCTCCTGTGCAAAACAGAAATTGGACAAATGGGCTTAAAATTCATCACTAAGGTGTTATAATTTTATAGTTTCTAAACTATAGTTTCATAGTTCATTATAAACAATAGTTTCATAGTTCATTATAAATCATCTGCTAACTTGAATTTTTAAAAATTCTACTGAATCAGGCATAACTATTTTATAGAGCTCTAATTTTATTTAAAAAGTGTTGAAATAACTCAGACTCTATTATAGAGTATAAGCATAAAAGCGGTGTGAGAATTTTAACCATGTTAGCCAGGATGGTCTCGATCTCCTGACCTCGTGATCCGCCCGTCTCGGCCTTCCAAAGTGCTGGGATTACAGGCTTGAGCCACCGCGCCCGGCCCAGGCTCAAAGTTTTAGTAAGGACATCTTTATTTTAATCAAGCTCTTGCTTGTACACCTACCCTCTCCTTGCCCCCCAACTTCTGCTTAATTATCATTAAAGTATCACATTGACTGCACCATGTTTCACACTTGACCACAAACAAAATATCTAAAATCTTTAGATTATATTTTCTAGGTCATCTTTCTTCTTCTTTTTATTTAGTGAGACTGAAAAGGGGTCACTGGGTTCCATTGTACAATGAACAGCACATTGGACTTCTAAAAGAAGACCATTGAACAAAAACAGATCCTAATCATTCCCTGCAACTGGAAATAAACAATTCTTGTATCAGAGACTGAAGTAATTAAAATGTTCTTTATCTAAGGTTTCTCTATGCAGACATCAGATTCCACTTGTTTTTTTATGAATGCAGATGTTAATAAACCTATGTACTGAAGTCATGAAAGAGCAGTAAGAGAACGATGCAAGCATTAAAACTTTGAATCATTTAATTATTTCATCCCTCTGGGAAGGCCAATTTCAGCAAATACATCAAGGAAAGAACATGATTATGAATGGAGATCTGAACTGAGCATGTTTCACAAGGTTGTTATTAAAAATAAAAATTCAAGAAAGATTTTGTGAGATATATCAAATTATAGCCAAAACCTTACAAGTTACTTAAAATGTAAACTACACAGTTAAATACTGAAAATATGGGTAATATAAATTATTTTAGCATGTAACCCCTGACTCGTAAGAAACATCCTCTAATAATGAAAGCAGTCTAGTCTACATTACCATTACTTCTCATATTTAGCTATATCTACTAGCCCCTGCCTCTCAACTATGAAAAACCCACCATTTAACAACTATGGAAAGACAATGTGTTTTGTAAAGGAGAATATCAACAATGTTTCAAAAGCTAGAAATACTAGAACAGAACAACTTTAAGTTTTCTCTAACAAGCAAATCCATCTGGGTGAAGTCCTTATATTTTTTATATTCTAATAGGTTATATTTAAGTAATACAACGTTCAAGGGAATATTCTATTTTGCAAGTATTATGTATAAAAATAGAAGAGTAAAATGAAGATAGACTAGAGGAAGGGTGAATAAAGGAGAACAGAGGAGAGACACAGATGATAACTCCAGGTCAGAACCCTGGTAACCAGAGTGTAAGTACAGAGAAGCAGCAATTGAAAGTGAAAATTGCACTGTCATGAACTCAAAAGGAATATTTAGAAAAATTAGTGGTTAACAGCAATCAAGAAGAGAATGGAAAGATTCCCCTTAAAGTTGACAATTAAAAGGTCATCGGTGTCTTTCATTTAGTCTGAAACCCAATTATATATTTATAAGTCTATATATTATGATGTATTATTAAACCAACACAAATAAAATTGCTTGATATTTCAGATAAAGAGAATGCCTTTGGCTGTCGTAATCAGAGAAGGAATTACAGGTCATTTGACATGGAACATAGTAAGTGTAGCTTTGATAGGCAGAGACTTGGGGGTGAGCTAATTTCTAGGCTAAGAGTAAAGCAAAGTGCAGAAGCAGAAAAGGGCATGGCTTACTTAGAGAACTGAGAAGAGCCAGGTTTTGTTGGAGCATATCACAGAAATGTAGGAGATAAGTGATAAGACTGAAATGACAGTAGATGATAAAAAGTAGATTTATTTCTTCAGTACCTACCTTAAAAATACATTGTTTTAACACTTAGCTGTGTTTACTAAAATGTAATGTTAAGAATTTATTTTAGGCCGGGTGCGGTGGCTCAAGCCTGTAATCCCAGCACTTTGGGAGGCCGAGACGGGCGGATCACGAGGTCAGGAGATCGAGATCATCCTGGCTAACACGGTGAAACCCCGTCTCTACTAAAAAAAAAAAAATACAAAAAACTAGCCGGGCGAGGTGGCGGGCGCCTGTAGTCCCAGCTACTCGGGAGGCTGAGGCAGGAGAATGGCGTAAACCCGGGAGGCAGAGCTTGCAGTGAGCTGAGATCGGCCACTGCACTCCAGCCCGGGCAACAGAGCGAGACTCCGTCTCAAAAAAAAAAAAAAAAAATCTTTGAGCTTGAATAAATTTTCTTATATCAGATTTTTATGAGTTTTACATGTTAAAATAATGCTAATTTTTAAAAAAATTGAGAAAATTATTAGATGTGGTGGTCTTCACACAATGAGTTCTTTTGTTTTTGATCTCAGTGTTCTGATCACTGATGTCTCAGTTTTATTTGATAAGAGGAAGGATTCTTTCCAGGGAATGCAAAGAGATTGCCCTCAAATAGGATATGAAAGAGGTTAAAGACTTTCATTGTAACTACCTTTCAATTAGTTGCATTATTTATGAAGACAAATTAGAAACAGAATTCATTTCAGATGACAGCTGATGTCTTGAATAGGGCCATGTCAGGTTAAAAAAATTGTTTAGTTTGTCAGATTGATGGCATCTCTCCATCATTATCAGATTCATCACCCTCTCAAGATTAAGCACTTTTGTGTGGTAGATGATAAATTTAATTCCTAAAGTTAAATTTAAAGAACACTTTTTATCTGCCCGTCTCATTCTCAATCTGTGGCCTTAGGGAAAAATCATGAACTTAAGTTTTTTATCCAGAGCATTGAATGTTAACCCAGTTTAGTAACTTTTTACAACCACTTGAGTTTCAGGAACACATTAAGAAATCTTCCCTTTTTTTCTGTAGTTTTTGTACAATTAGGACACTCAGGAAGGTAAGACTGACAATTTTAGATAAAGACAGATTGAGCTTTGAATCTGACTATATCACATAAGAGTTGTATGATCTTGGCCCAGTTACTTGGTGTCCCTGATTTTCAGAGTCCATATCATCTCTATGTCTATATGAATATCTGTATCTACTAAAATGAGGATAATAATTCACAAAAATCATATTGTACATTGTGAAAGAGCATATACCTTATAAAGAAGAATATATATGTAACATACTATAATGGTCACCCATGGGGAATGGGGAAGATTGAGAGTGGGTTCTGGGGTTAAAAGTGAACAAATAAGAGAGGCTCTTAAAAGGACCAGGGAGTGATAAGGAATGTCTTTGTGGTGTGATGAACTCCACCTTCTGTATTGGAGATTACAACAAGACAAAATAATGAAATGTTTGTATAGTGGTCTTCACATTTGGTAACTGCCTTTTTGTACTTCTTTCTCTTTATGTGACAAGTATCTTTACATGTCTCCCTTCAGAATAATTTTTAAGATATTTTTCTAGTTCCTTTTATAAAATATATGGCATTAAATGATAAAACCCTAATATTAAGCACTATTTAGTTTTGTTTTCTTGTGTTTCCCAAGTAATCCCATAGTGCATTATAGAATGCTCAACATATAGCATAAACTTACATGTGAAGAGATTAAAGTGGTAACTGACACACAGTGAATGCGCAATAAATGGTAGCTTAGATTAATGACTTATGTATCTACTCCCACATTATTTCTCACAACCTGAACACCCATTCAATACAGAGATACTGAGAATGGGAGATTCTTCATTGTATGCCACTAGAAATCCAAGACTTTAGCTTTAAATTATTCATTCATGAAAATATACTATGGAATTTAGGACTGAGAGAAAAATGATGCTAATCTGAAAACAGTATATCTTGGGAAAAAAGTTCCCCCTCTTTCAGAATAACAATGTTAACTTTACCACATAGTTTTTGTTTATTTATTTATTTTTAGTTTTTTTATATTTTAATTTTCTTGGGTATATAGTAGGTGTATATATTTATGGGGTACGTGACATGTTTTGATACAGGCAAACGATGTGAAATAAGCACATCATGGAGAATGGGGCATCCATCCTCTCAAGCATTTATCCTTTGAGTTACAGACAATTCAATTATGCTAAGTTATTTAAACATGTACAGTTAAGTGATTATTGATTATAGTCACCCTGTTATGCTATCAAATAGTAGGTCTTATTCATTCTTTCTGTACCACCCATCCCCACCTCCCCACCTCAGCCTTGCACTAGCCTTCCCAGCCTCTGGTAACCATCTTCCTCCTCTCTGTGTCCATGAGTTCAATTGTTTTGATTTTTAGATCCCATAAATAAGTGAGAACATTCAACATTTATCTTTTTGTGCCTGGTTTATTTCACGTAACACAGTGGTCTCCAGTTCTATCCATATTGTTACATATGACTGGATCTCATTTTTTATGGCTGAAGAGCACTTCACTGTGTACATGAATCATGTTTTGTTTATCTATGCATCTGTTGATGGACATTTAGGTTGCTTCCAAATCTTATATATTGTAAACAGGACTGCAACAAATATAGGAGTGCAGATATCTCTGTGATACACTGATTTCCTTTACTTTGGGTATATACCAGCAGAGGGATTGCTGGATCATATGGTAGTTCAATTTTTAGTTTTTTTCTTTTTTTTTTTGAGGAACCTCCAAACTGTTTTCCATAGTGGTTGTATGAATTTATATTCCCACCATCAGTGTACAAGGGTTCCCTTTTCTCCACATCCTCGCCAGCATTAGTTACTGCCTGTCTTTCGAATAAAAGCTATTTTAACTAGGGTAGATGATATCTCATTGTAGTTTTGATTTGCATTCCTCTGATGATCAACTTTACCATGTAGTTTTTATATATACAAGGTGTTATGCTTTGAGCTAACGACATAACTGCTTAATAACTCAGCTTCTCCATATGTAAGATGACAGTTGAGGAAAAGTAACAATATAAGTGAAATATTTAATTCAGTGCCTGACACAGAGCAAGTAAAAAATATTAGGTAATATTATTAGTGTAATCCCATACCTTGGAACTTGGCTATAGCCATAGAACTAAGTAAAATTATGAAGGTTCAGAAACTATAAGTATAAATTTGCTTTGGTGATCACATTACTTCTATTAGGCATTTTTGTTAGTAGTTGCTATGGTGTGAATGTTTGTGGCCCTAGTATTCATATGTTGAAATCCTAACCCCCAAGTTTATAGTATTTTGAGGTGGGAACCTTTAGGAGTTGATTAAGTCACCAGGGTAGAATCCTCATGAATGGCTTTAGTGCCATTATAACAAAGAGGCCTGCAGGAGCTTGTTTACCCCTTCCACCGTATGGGGACACAGCAAGAAGGTACAATCTACGAAAAAGAGGTAAACTTAGCAGACACCCAATCAGCCAGTGCCTTGATCTTGTACTTCTCATCCTCTAGAACTGTGAAAAAATATTTATAAGCTGCCCAGTCTATCGTATTTTGATATAGCAGCCAAACAGACAAAGACAGTAGGTTTCTAAAGCATACATTCACTGACTGTTTTAGCAATCCCCGCTTTTCTTTATATATATTTTTTGAGTTTTAGAGCAATAGTCACAACTATATTTTGAATGTATAGTAACATATTCCCATTCTCATTTATCCCTGGGTTGAAGATTTATATCTCCCTTTTTCCGAAAGCACTGGAGGCAGCAAGCTACAGGAAGCTTATGCATTTTTACAGGATACGAAGTGCAGAAAGACATTAAACATAAAATAGTATTGCCTGCATCTAAAAGAAGCAGAAGGAATAAGTGCTTGCAAATAGCAGACATGAGCAGAAAACTTAAATCCAAATTTAGTATCACAATTTAGCTTCTAGCTACTGACAATACAAGAATAACATGATTTCAGAGTTTGCATTTTTCTGACACAAGTCACAGAGACATCTTTTTTGGGGGGTGGGGAGAGAATTCAGTGATTTCATAATCTATTACTGCATACACATATTTTATTTTGCAGAGAAAATAGAAATTTTTAGCTAATGTACCACCCAACTTTTACTCCCACCCAGAACTTTAAAATTAACTCTAAGCTCTGCCTACTTTGCTCTTCGCTCTGAGGAAAAAGTGCTTCTGCTGTAATTTTAGGCTAATCTTCCCACCTCTGGATAGGATCTCATCTGCCTTCCTCCATAGAACATGGCTCCATTACATGCTTCTTTTCCCTCTATCATCTTCTTTATCTCTATCTTAAAATAAAACTTCTCTCTAAAACTAGTTTTGCCAAGGTTATTGATAAATTATACACTGTTAAATTCAAAGAGTACTTTTCATACCTTATTTTGCTTAATATCTAGAAAGTGATTATCTTGCCTTCTATCATAGTCTGTTTTCGGCTGCTATAACAACACACCAGAGATGGTGTAATTTATAAAGAACAGAAGTTTATTTAGCTCCCAGGTCTGGAGGCTGGAAAGTCCAAGAGCGTGGCACCAGCATCTGGCAATGGTCATCCCATGGCAGAAAGCAGAAGTGAGCATGTAAGGCAGAGAGTGAATGGGGGCCAAACTTATCTTTTTATCAGAAGCTCATTGCTAGAATAATGGCATTAATCCATTTATGAAGGCAGAGATCTTATAACCTAATCACCCCTTGAAGGTCCTATCTCCCAATACCATTACATTGGCAGTTAAATTTCAACATGAATTTTGGCAGAGACATTCAAACCATAGCACCTTCCTTCTTGACATTCTCTCTTTCTTGGATTATGGAACACAACTTTCTTTTGGTTCCCTTCCATCTCTGTGATGATGTACCTTCTTTCAGGGAGTCTTTTCCCTCCACTCATCCTCAAAATCTTAATGATTTTCAGTATTCTAAATTTGACTCTTTCTTTTCTCCCTCCTGTGTAACCTCTTCCACTTGCAAAGCTTTACCTATTACAAGCAGCTAGCAGGGAATGATGTCCAAATCAATATTACTAAACCAAATTCTTCTTGTCTGTTCACCCACAGACTCAGCTACTGCCTGCCTTCTTGAGGAGGTCCCCTTAGCAAGGAAAACTTAGTGCGTCCATAATTCAACACTTCTTCACTCCCACATGCTCCCAACTTTTCTCTACTGTTGTGTTCCTTTTGCTTAGTGAGTGGCAGCACCTCAGGCCACTTATTCTCCAGGCCAGTGTAGTACACCAGGAGTCACTATGGTTTGAATGTCTCTGCCAAAATTCATGTTGAAATTTAATACCAATGTAATAGTATAGGGAGATGGGACCTTCAAGAGGTAATTAGATCATAAGGTCTCTGCCTCCATGAATGGGCATCTCCTTACTCTGACTTTACAAATCTAGTTCTCCAGTAATACCAATAGGCTCTTCTTCTGTCACACTCCCCAAGAGCTATCTCTACTATGAGTGCTTACATTAAGGCCCTCATGATCTCTTACAGAAATGTGCAATTGCCTCTTAACCAGGGTTATCATCCATACTTACTCCCTTTAACTCATTATCTAAACTACTTCCAGAGCCAAAGATGTAATTTAAAAATTATTTTACTATGCTTAAAACCTCTTATTGTTTCTACATTGCTTTTAGAATTCACCCCAAACCCTTACTATGGCTTACAAAATGATTCAGAGTCTGACTTCTGGTTACTTCTGTCGCACATAACAAGTTTCTACTCCATACTTTATACTACAGGCTCTGACACCCAGAAAATTTGCAGCAGCCTAAGTGTACTCAGAGGATCCACATTCCTTACACTTTTCCCCTTAGTGTTCTACCTGCCAAACACACCTGCTTCTGCAACTGTTCATCCAGTAGTTTTGATAAACCTCAGCACTTTCCCTTCTCTTAAGTTCTCCCTTTCTCCACTTCTTTGTCCCTAACTTCTACTTGTGTTTCAAAGCTTGCTGTGGAATCACCTCTCCTGAGAAGACTTCCCAGATCTATTCACATACTCAAAACCAAATTTGCCACCTGTTTTTAAAAATTTAAATATTATTTTAATGGCAGTACACAATAAAGAGACACTCAGGCAAAAGCATAGCTTGTTGCCACTTAAAGCTCCAAATGAATTAGAGCTGCCATGCAGGGCTATACACTGAGTTATACCTGGGGCTAGGGTAACAGCAAACTAGAACTGGAGGAGGCAGCTTATGTATGGTAACAAGGTAGGGTCAGGCTAAGTTTCATCATCTATCTAAGGATTGGGAATAATTCCACAAGCCCAAGGATAGTGATATTATTCATGGGTGTTAGGTATCCAGTAAACTCTGGCAGTTGGGTATGTGTGTGGCATCCCAGGATTGTTAGATTCCCACCAAGGCAAGTAGTTGGGGTAGGGTCTAGCAAACTGCCTGTGAAGGGGAATTAAGGTTTTTAGCCATGATTCAAAACTGGATCAGGACAGCACTTTTGAAATATTATAATACATCACCACATAGAGCCAGGATGTATCTCTAAAATAGAACTTTTCCCAATGGGTTATAAAGCTTTCTCTTTTTGTGTGTCTCTCGTACTATACTTTAATCTCTTCTATATTCTCAATACCTAGAATGTGACTGAAATAAAGCATTTAATTTTGTTAAATGGCTATTCATTCAGTGTGCAAAATATAAAGGTCTTTGCAATTAGTTATGCTTTGTTTATAAGTAGGAGCATATAGTCTCTCTTGTGAACGTCTTCCCTTAATTTGATAAGAGGAATTATATAATACATGGCTTTGGCTCCTAGGAACCCCAACACTAAATTGAAGGCTTAACTTCAGGTTTTCTACTGAGTCTATATTCCTAATTTAAGAATCATCTAGACCCTACTTCACAACATGGTTCTTGTTTTCTTCAATGACTATTTTTGTACTTTTTTCCCTCGTTTTAAACATTAGCATTAGTTATTCTATTGTAGATGTGTTTTAGACTGCACACTGCCTCAAATCATATTTGGAAATAAATGGAATATAAATGTAGTAAAAATAAATTCAAGCTTAGATTTATCACCTGGTTCCTTGCAAAATACCAACAAGTGACATGATTAATAATAGTTTAAACTTCAGAGCCGGGTGTGGTGGCTCACACCTGTAATCTCATCACGTTGGGAGGCCAAGGCAGGTGGATCATGAGGTCAGGAGTTTGAGGCCAACCTGGCCAACATGGTGAAACCCTGTCTCTACTAAAAATGCGAAAATTAGCTGGGCGTGGTGGTGTGTGCCTGTAATCCCAGCTACTCGGGAGACTGAGGCAGGTGAATTGCTTGAATCCAGGAGGCAGAGGTTGCCGTGACCTGAAATCATGCCACTGCACTCCAGATTGGGCAACAGAGTGAGATTCTGTCTAAACAGAATAAAATATAAAATAAAAACCTTGAGATTTCCCTAAGATATAAACCTGCTATTCAGTTGGGTGGTTTGCATGTTGGTCTTTTGAAATTCTGAGTCTTTCTGTCATTGCCAGGGCACAAGAGAGATGGAGCGTGACAGGGGGATGAACCCTGGACACCACACCACAGAAACAGGTAGAATGTCTAGGGCTTCCCAGGGCCTAGAGCCTGGTGCTGAGAGGCCAGTTCATAAAGCCTGGAGCCTGGTGCTGAGAGGCCACTGTTATTAATGACAGTCAAGGGGAAAACTGTGGTTTGAGTCCAGGATATCATTTCCTATCAGAATAAGAGCGAGGAGAGGGACACGCTACATATGTACAAGGACTGAGGCCACCGCTCAGAAGTTTAGACTGAACACCAAATCACAAGCCAGTATACATGAATTCAGAAAATTAGTCTGAAAGATGGTATGATTAGGCTTTGTGTCCTCGCCCAAATCGCATCTTGAATTATAATCTCCGTAATCCCCACGTGTCAAGGGAGAGACCAAGTGGAGGTAATCAAATCATGGTGGTGGCTTCCCCCATGGTGTTCTCATGACAGTGAGTGCTCACAAGAGCTGATGATTTTGCAGGTGTTCCATAATTACTCCTGCATCCATTCTCTTTCCTGCTGCCTTGTGAAGAAGGTGCCTTGCCTCTCCTTCACCTTTTGCCATGATTGTAAGTTTCCTGAGGCTTCCCCAGCCGTGCTGAACTGTGAGTCCATTAAACCTCTTTCTTTTGTAAACTGCCCAGTCTCAGGCAGTTCTTTCTAGCAGTGTGAAATCAGACTAATACAAAAGGCATGGAAGAAGTGGTGTCAACAAGTATATACCCAAGTTAGGATTGAAAGTTGAGCTAAAGACAAGCAGGAAGCAGATTTTCATCTCTGACATTGAAGGCTTTTCAGGGAACATCACTTCAGTAATCATAAATAAGAAATATAACCATCGACCTGACCGTCAAGACTGTGTATCTCCTTCCCCTGCAGGCTTGCTAGTGTGAGTGGGCAAAGCCTGCTAGCATATGGAACATTCCCTAGGGAGGGAAGGTCTCCTCAAGACTCAGTCTTTCGGTTGACATCTTAATAAGACGCTGAGCAAGCATGGGCTAAGTACTCTGTCTTGAGACTTAACTGTAACCCAGAGATTCACATTCTAGAATTGAGATAATAGTAATTTGCAGATAATTTTGGCTATGTCCATTAGTAATAATAAATTACCCTGACTTTAAAAAATATTATCTCAAATCCACACAACAAATAAAGGTCGAAATACTATTATCCTCATTTTAAAGATATTGAAATGGGGTTACACAGAGGTTAATATTATAGCTGTGGAATCACAGACTTGGGTTTATAGCCCCACAGATTACTGCTCTTAAACCAATAAACATCGTAGGGAAGTGTATTCAAGTGTGTTTTATACTTTTTGAAGGGAAAAAAAAGATGGATAGACAGTTGGGTACATCTGCCATGCAATCTTTGCTAAAATTCTTTCTTCCAGGCTATAGGATATGGTAATTTAAGTCTTATTTTATCCCAAGTTTGGGAGTTTATGAAGATTCTCTCTGTTTCCTCTTGGAAAACAAAAAGTTGGCTCATTCTGTAGACTCCCCCACTGGTTTTGTCTGGACTGCGGTGGGTTGGCCTTCTGTCTGGGCAGGAATACAATCTGAATCTTAAGCTTTCACAACGGAATGTCAACCTTGTCTCCCCAGTGTCTGATGTGTAAATCTTATGGCTCTCACTTCAATCAACAATATAGAAATTCTGCACTACAGGTCTGTGTTAGAGGATTTGACTGTGAACTGAATGGGAGCCAGCACCCATCCAAATCTCCCTTAAGACATCCGATATACAGAGTGCATAGCAGAAAGATCATAAGCCTTGGCACCAAGAAGCTCTAAGTTAGAATCCCAGCTTTGCACCTGCTAGCTGTGTGAATGTGGCGATGTTGTTAAATGATAACAATGGCTAATATTTATGGAGTACTTGTTATCTATAGGAGCACAGTGTTAAGTGCATTACATCAACTGTTACATTTAAATTTTATGAAACCCTATGAGGTTGGGCGATATTGT
>NW_012116143.1:2950369-2965260 GCF_000951035.1 Colobus angolensis palliatus | reverse complement strand
AGGTCACTCACCTTGTAAGTGATAGATCCTGAATATGTCTTTTGAGCACCGATGACCAATTGAATCCAGTTGTACTAAAAGAAACAAGCAAACGAAAGTCATGCCTATGCAAAAGTAGGTTGCTTGGATTTTATTGTTAAAGCTTTTTAAGGAAGGGAAAGACACCATTTGAAATATAAACAGTTGTGTTAAAAGCATTGCAGTGTGTTGCAGTGTTGTGTGAAAATGAGTTAGGTATGTATAGAATCAAGGAGCCTGAGAAAACCATTATTGCATTAAGATGGAACTAGTGAAAAATTCTGGCATTTTGGGTAACGATAATAATCAAGGACTGAATGCTAAGGAACTGCAGTCCTTTTCCTATGAAAAAGTTTTACATAGACCATATAAAATTTTATAGTTAGATTTTTTCACAAAAATTTAAAATTAGCTTTATCAAAGTCAATACAATAATTTGAGTATGCATTCAAGGCGCAAGTTCTAAAACTTTGCTACATTGTTTAATCATAACCCAATGATTAATAATAAAAAACAGGTTCCATGACTTATTTGTATTTGGCATTGTTTAAAATTTGATTTGAAGGTTTTTATGGTTTAAAATTTGATTTGAAGGTTGTATGGTTTTGAGTTTGTTAAAACCTTCATCATGTAGGTTCTCAGCAAATGCGATTCATGGATTATAAACCAATAGCATGAAAGGTGCCTTGGCCTGTTCTGCTTGGTCATAATCCCAGTGCCCACATTCATTTATTTTAGAAGTGAATATAGTATGTTACTCAAACTTTTAATAATTGCAGTGGAATGGTTTGACAGATTTCCTGCTTCTAACATTTTCATATTGTATGTCAGAAAAATGTTCAAGATTTCTAGGTATCTCCTGGATTCAGGGGACAAATATAAATTTATTTTTATACTGAGCCAATTAATTAGGCCTCTTTTGTCTGTGGAGGATGACCTGATTTCTACAACTCACATTTTAAAAATTATTTAAGTTTGAAAACAGTCCAGTTTCAATCTGGTCTTATTTCAAAAAAAAAATGATTTAATAATATCTTATTTCTCATTATAACTTCTATGAGACCCTGTGGTGTAAGAACTACGTTATTTCATCTCTTAGTATTTCCATGAGACTAGTGAAGGTTTTGCTAAGTGCCATATCACATACATACCAGAACAGTGGATTAAAGCTAGGAAGAAAAACTGTGTATTAGGCCTCTGCAGCCTTACTCCACAGTGTTGAAACAGCCCTGCCTTTGTTACACAGTTGATTAAGCTCCTGGTATAAGGAATTTAAACTTGTATGGAATCGTTGAACTACAAAATTTAAGATGTGGAAGAATAGGCTTCTTTCGTTCCAGTGACTGACATATTTGCTAACCCTTCTCCTTGTAGCAAGCATAAATTAATAAGTGCAGAATCTCGAATTCATTAGGATACATCTTGCATTGGAAGCAAAAATTATGAGATCAAGAATAATTGATATTCCATGTGACCCATTAAAACAGGTCTTATTTAAGGCAATACTATTTAAAATTGTATCTCTTTTAAGTAGGCTAACCTGAATGTAGACACCCTTTTTTGCACTTTACAGCAAAACTGAGCAATTCCCTCAACCATCCCGATCAGAGGACCTTGAACTGAGAGCACATGTTTAATGATGCCCGGACTAGCTATTGATTAAACACTGACAATGTTCAGAGGAATTGAGAATCAAAAAGCCTCCCCCATGGCCAGCTCTGCCATGCTCACTTCTTAATAGGTGGCAAAGGAGGATTCTAAATGAGATCTGCGCCCTGCGCATCCTCAGAACTCCACAGGCAGTGGGATTAATTTCTGCTTTGCAGTTTTTTGGAACTACTATGTCTAAAATGTCCATCCTTCTCCAGAATTTACTACAGATGTCCTTCCTTTTTTATTTTTTATTCCTCTTCTTTGAAGAAAAAACATTTTCATATGAATTTAAAGCATAGAACAATATCCTTTCAAATGTGGAATGAATTAAAAGCTCACTGTTAATTACTATATGAACAAACAAAAGAACAAATCCTGGAGAATAATTCAGTCTGAAATATCATTCTCTAAATAAAGCAAACAACAATATAAAAAAAAGGCTAAAAGAAAATAAAAAGAAGAAAGGTTTCAGACAGGACTAATATTCTCATTGGCATTGCTCCGTTGAGTTGGTTACTGCCCAGAGGCACAGATATTTTTAGGATATCTTTTGTCTGGTAGAAGATTATGCCCAGAACTGTGAAGTAACGCTGTTTCTACAGTTAAAAAAATGTAATTTCCAATGGTGGAACCACCCAGCTGTTTTACCTTCAACAAACATCGATGGAACACCTACAGAGTGACAGGCACGTTGCTTGGTACTTTCCCTTTTAAAGTTATTTAATCCCTTCAACAATCCTGTGAAATACTCATTATAATCCTTTTAAAGATGTGAAAACTGAAGCTCAGAGGAATTAAATAAATCCTCCATTATCAAACAATCAGTAAATAGGTGAGAGCAAAGTCACACTGCTAGAAACTGTCAGAATAAGGATTAAAATCCAGATATCTTGATTAATATTATATTGGGACAATTACCGTATAATACCTTCCTTGGCTTAATAATGCACATTTAATGAAAGGTTCTGTGGAAAACTCAGATTTTTTTAAAATCGTTGTTTGCTCTTTTACTATTTTATTTCTGATTTTCTAAGGATTATATCCTTAGGGTGAATTTTTTTTTTTTAATTACAAAAAAGGATAAATAAGGATAGAATAAAGCAACCATAATCCCACCACTCAGGAGCAACCATTGTTAATATTGCACTTATTTTGTTCCAGTGTTTTGTCTACATATTTGTTTCTTCATAATTGAAACTATGCTACCTTTTTATATATTCATATATACACAGAACACATATTTTACATTCACACGTGCTTCTCAATATACATTAAACTGAAACTATTTATTAAACTCACTCTAATGGTGGTAAATACCTTTTGGTATGTATTTATTTATATAGTCATGTATATCATGGTATCTTTTTTATTCTCTTCTAATCAATATAGATATTAATTTTAATTTGCATATATCATTTAGATATCTTGTTTCCTTAGGATGATTTTAGCCAAAGGGATTAAAGTTTAAAAGAGTTAAAATAATAGATCTTAAAAAATGTTGATACCTATTGTCAAAATGTTTTTCCAAATTTTAAGACAATTTATTGATCCATCATCACTATATAATACTTCCTGTCTTATCCTCACTGGCATCAAGTTTTTCTTTGTCCCTTTCAGTCTTTACTAATTTGATAAGTAAAATTATGTATATTCTTTTACTTGTTTCAGTAAGTTCCAATTCTAAAAACACATTCATCATTTGTATACCCTTTTATGAGTTTGCTGCTAAGGTACTTTGCCTGATTTTTTCTTAATTGTGAATTTCATCTTTTAGAAAGTTTACATGTAAATTACATATTATATAATATGTATAACTTTATAAAGCAAGCATAACAATTCTTTGTCATCTTTGCCACAAACATGTCGTCATGGTTTGCTATTTTTTAATTGAGCTCATATTTAAGCCATTTTTTTTAGCATAAAAGCAATATGGTGAGTGAAGTCAACAAGATGGTGGAATAGAAGGAAACGTGCTCATGTTCCACGACAAAAGTAAGAATTCTGTACCTATCTACAGTCAAAAGTTTCTCTGCAGGAGTTTTAGGATTCAGATAGGAATTTCTGAGACTCTGGTGAAGCCCAAGACCTAGGAGGGTCATTTTGAGAGGGCGGACCAGCACTTAGCTGGCTGATCTTCCCACTTGCTCCCAAGTTCAAGCCCAGAAATGGCCTAGTCCCCCAAGGGGGTTTGCTACAGCCACTTTTGGCCTTGAGTCTGCAACCAAAGCCATTTGCCAAGAGGTCTAGAAAGAATCATACATACTAGTGCCTTGGTGGGAAGGCTTGCTGATATTGGTTTTGGCAGTGAACCTGAAAGTTGCCCTGTGGCTCTGTTCCAATACTCCTTGTCTAATGTCTCAGCTCAGAGGTTCTTACACAAGGACCTAGAAGGGGGATGCCTATATCTCACAGCCTGGAATTCTGCTGAATCTCTCTGATGGGATCTCCAACCTTTATTGCATAGCAGATCCCAAGGGGACCCAGTCTCAGCACTAGCCCCTCTCAGTGCAGTTGGGGAACTCTCCAATCTGTGCTGAGGCCTGCTAGGAGATACCTGTCTGGGCCAACAAGACAGGCTCTCCAGTGACTTCCCACAGCAGGTCTCAAGGGGGCCCAGTCTTAGCTCTAGTGCTTCTTGCTGCAGTCGGGGAAAAATCCCATCTGTACAGCAATCTGCTAAGTGACACACACCCCTCTGAGTCAATGATACCAGGCTCACTAGACACCCCCACAGCAGATTCCAAGGAAGCCACTCTCAGCTCCAGATTCTCTTGTTTCAGTTCAAGAATTATCCCGTCTGCACTGAGACCTGCTGGGAGATGTGTGCCTGTCTAAGCCAATGAGATAGGATCTCCAGATTCTGTCCTACAACAGATCGTGAACGGGCCCAATCTCAGCTGTGGACCCTCCTGCTGAAGATGTACTCTCTGTACAGAGAGTACAGAAACAAGCTGGGAGGCATACATATCTGGGCCACAGGGGCAGTCTCCTGGACTCAGATCCCGGCCATCTCTACACAGCCCCAGTACTCTCCTTGGGTCTTCCCCAGCTCCACTTAGCCAGAAAGCCGCATCAAAATTGGAGCCCTCATGAGACTTGTGGCAAACTTGGGCATAGAACTTCCTCTAGCGTTGGGACAGATGCAGTGATCACAGCCTCTGGGAACATAAGAGTCAGGCCACTTAGAATTTCTAGAAGGCCTTCTGAAGAAAAACAGACACAAACAAATCCAAATTGCAAAGACTGAAATAAATACCTTATCTTTCAATGTGGAGGTATTGTCACAAATCAAGAACATTTAATATGACCTTACCAACTGGACAAAATAAGGCATCAGAGGCCAACCATAAAGTAATGAAGATACATTAACTCTCAGACAAAGAATTCCAAATAGCTGTTTCAAGGGAACTCAGTGAACTAAGGAAGAACAAACAAACAACAACAACAACCAAAAAAAAATTTTTGAAAAAAATAACAGAGATATTGAAGTAATTTTAAAAGTCAAACAAATCTTGGAGGTTCAAAATACAATCAATGAAATAAAAAATACAGTGGAGAGCACCAACAGCAGAACTGATCAAACAGGAGAAAGAATCAGTGAGCTCAAAACAGACTATTTAAGAATACACTGTAAAAGGAGAAAAAAGAATGGAAAGGAATGAAAAAAACTTACAAGATCTATGGGACAAAATCAGAAGATAAAATGTTTGGGTTATTGGAGTTAAAGAGGAAACAGAGAAAGATAAAAGGTTAGAAAGTTTATTTGAAGAAATAATAACAGAAAAATGTCCCAACCTGGAGAAAGATATAAATATCCAGGTACAGGAAAGTCAAAAGTCACCAATCAGATTCAACCCAAATAAACATATGCCAAGAGATATCCTAATCAGACTCTAAAGAATCAAAGACAAAGAGAAGATCCATCAAGAGAAAAGAAGCAAATAATATATAAGGGTGATCCAGCATGCCTGGCAGCAGACTTCTCAGCAGGAATCTTACAGGCCAGGAAGGAGTTAGATAAAATATACAGAGTGCCGAAGGAAAAAAAATAAATAAATAAACAAACTATGAATACTGTATTGAGCAAAGCTATCTTTTATAAACATATGAGATATAAATGCTTTCCCAGATGAACAAAAGCTAAAGGAATTTATTACTACCAGAACATTCTTACAAGAAGTGCTAAAGGAAATTCTTTAAACTGAAAGAAAAGGATGTTAACATGATTGTTATACTAATATTGTAATTATGGTATGTAAACCACTTAAATCCTTCATAAGAAGACTAAAAGACAAAACTATTAAGATAATAGTAACTACGACAATTTTAAAGAGATGGACAATACAAAAATGTAAATGGTGACACCAAAAATTTTAAATATGAGAGGACAAAGAAGTTAAAATGTACAGAGTTTGTTTGTGGTGTCATTTTTTCAATCAAAAAGTTAAGTTGGTATCAGTTTAAAATAACTTGTTATAACTACAGAATGTTTTTTCTAATTCTCTTAATAATGTTTTTTCTAATTCTCATAATAATTACAAAGCAAAAACCTGTAAAACATACACTAAAAAAAAAAAAGCCGGGCGCAGTGGCTCAAGCCTGTAATCCCAGCACTTTGGGAGGCCGAGACAGGCGGATCACGAGGTCAGGAGATCGAGACCATCCTGGCTAACACGGTGAAACCCCATCTCTACTAAAAATACCAAAAACTAGCCGGGCAAGGTGGCGGGCGCCTGTAGTCCCAGCTACTCCGGAGGCTGAGGCAGGAGAATGGCGTAAACCCGGGAGGCAGAGCTTGCAGTGAGCTGAGATCCGGCCACAGCACTCCAGCCCAGGCGACAGAGCAAGACTCCGTCTAAAAAAAAAAAAAAAAAATATTACCAGAGAAAATCACTTAGCCACAATGGAAAATAGTAAGAAAGAAAGGAGTTAAAAATAAACAACTATAAAACAAGAAACAAAATGGTAGTAGTAAACCTTTACCAACCCCTAATAACACTGAACGTAGAAGAACTGAATTCTCTAATTAAAAAACATAGAGTGACTGAATTAATTAAAAAACAAGACTCAACTATACACTGTCTTCAAGAAACTCACTTGACCTCTAAAGACACACATAGACTGAAAGTGAAGGGATGGGAAAGGGTATTCCATATAAATGAAAACCAAAAAAGAGCAAGACTAGCTATACTTGTATCAGATAAAATAGATTTTAACTCAAACACTAAAAAGAGACAAAGAATGTCATCATAGAATGACAAAGGAGTCGATTCAGCAGGAGTACATTACAATATACATACACCCAACACTGGAGCACCCAAATATATAAAGCAATAATAGATCTAATGGGGAGAGAAAGACTGCAATACAATAATTGTGGGGGATTTCAACACTCGACTTTCATCAATGTACAGATCGCCCAGGCAGAATATTATCAAAGAAACATTGAAGTTAAATTGTACTCCAAACCAAATGAACCCAAAAGACATTTACAAAACATTTTATCCAATTATTTCAGAATACATTCTTCTTATTAGTAGCTGGATCATTCTCCAAGATAGAATATATGTTAGGCCACAAAACAAGTCTCCACACAAAATCATATCACGCATTTTTATAGACACATCAGAATAAAACTAGAAATCAATAACAAGAGGAACTTTGGAAACATAAAAGTATATAAAAATTAAACAACATGCTCCTGAATGATCAATGATTCAATGAAGAAAATAAAAAGAAAATTTGAAAATTTCTTGAAACAAATGAAAATGGAAACACAGCATACCAGACCCTATGGGATCCAGCAAAAGCAGTACTATGAGGAAAGTTTATAGCAATAAATGCCTATGCTGAAAAATATAAAGATTTCACATAAACAACCTACCTACACCTCAGAAGCCTAGAAAAGCAATAGTAAACCAAACCCAAAATTAGTAGAAGAAAAGAAATAATAAAGATAAAAGCAGATATAAAACAATTGAGAATAGAAAACAATATAAAATCTCTATGAAATTAAGTTCATTTTTACGAAAAGATCAAACAAAACTGACAAAATTTTAGCTATCCTAATTTTAAAAAGAGAAGATATCAATAATTAAATCAGAAACAAAGAAGGATACCTTCTTTGCAAATATTCCCAACAAAATACCAGCAAACCAAATTCAACAACACACTAAAAAGATCATTACCATGATCAAGTGAGATTCATCCCAGGGATGGTTCAACACACAGAAATCAATAAATGCAATACATCACATCAACAAAATCAAAGATAAAACCATATTATCATTTCACTAGATGCTGCAAAGACATTTGATAAAATTTAACATCCTTCATGATAAAAGTTAACAAATTGAGCACAAAAAAGAAAATATTGCAGCACAGTAAAGGCCATATATGACAAAGCCACTGCCAATGTTATACTGAATTGGAAAAATTGAAAACCTTTCACTAAGTTCTGCAACAAATAAGAATACCCCACTTTCACCACCTTTATTTGACATAGTACTGGAACTTCTAGCCAAAGAAATTATGCAATAGAATGAAATAGAAGGCATCCAAATAAGCAAAGGGGAAGTAAAATTATTCTAGTTTGCAGATGACATGGTCTTTTATACAGAAAAATCTAAAGACTCCAGAAAAAAAAAAAGCTCTTAGGACTGATAAATGAATTCAGGAAACTAACAGGATATAAAATCAATGTACAAAAAAATAGTAGCATTCTATACACTAACAGCAATCAATATGTAAAATAAATCAACAAAGTAATCCCATTTACAATAGCTACAAAAAATAAAATCTCTAAGAATAAATTTAACCAAAGAAATAAAAGATCTCTACAAGGAAAATTATAAAAGACTGATGAAATAAATTGAAGAAGACACAAAAAAAATTGGAAAGACATCTCATGTTCATGGCTTGAAGTAATTAGTATTGTTAAAATCTCTGTACTACTCAAAGTGATCTAGAGATTTAATTCAGTCTCTATCAAAATTCCCCTGACTTTCTTCACAGAAATAAGAAAAACAATCATAAAATTCACAAGTAACCAGAAAAGACTCTGAATAGCTAAAGCACTTTTGAGAAAAACAGAACAAACCCAAAAGCTAGAGGCAGCACATTATCTGATTTCAAAGTATACTACAAAGCTTTAATAGCCAAAACAGCATGGTAGTATCATAAAAACAGACATACAGAACAATGGAAGAGAATAGAGAACTCAGAAATAAATCCACACTTAGAGTCAACTGATTAGCAAGAAAGGTGCATTTGGGAAAGGAGAGCCTGTTTAATAAACTGTGCTGGGAAACTGGATATCCATACGCAGAAAAATGAAACTAGATCCTCATCTTTTACCATTTACAGAAATCAACCCAAAATGGATTAAAGACTTAAATCTAAGACCTGAAACTTGATATTAGTAGAAGAAAACATTGGAGTAATGCTACAGGTCATTGGCCAGGACAAAGATTTTCAGGGACAGACCTCAAAAACACAGACAACACAAACCAAAATTCCCAAATGGGATTACATCAAACTAAAAACCATCTGCAGAGCAAAGGAAATAACGAACATAGGAAAGCAACAACCTACTGAATGGGGAAAAATTGCAAACTATCTACTCAACAATAGATTAATAATCAGAATATATAATGCATTAAAACAACTCAATAGCAAACACCAAATAATCCCATTAAAATATGATCAAAAGACTTGAATAGACATTTCTCAAAAGGCATACAAATGGCCAACAAATTTATGAGGAAATGCTAAACATTAATCATCAAGGAAATGTAAATCAAAACCAAAAGGAGATATCATCTCACCCCAGTTAGAAAAGCTATTATCAAAAAGACAACAACAAAAAAATCAGACACTGGCAAGGATATGGGGAAGAGGAACACTTACATTGCCAGTGTTGCTGGCAATGTAAAGGCGTATAGCCATCATGGAAAACAATAGGGAGGTTCCTCAAGAAAACAGAACTACTGTATGATCCAGTAATTCCACTGCTGGGTACATCCAAAAAAAGGAAATTGGTATATTGAAGAGATATTTGTATTCTCATGTTTATTGCAGCACTATTCACAATAGTCAAGATACAGAATCAGCCTCAGTGCCACTCATTGAATAAATAGATAAAAAATGTGGTATGCATAGACAATGGAATATCATTCAGCCATAAAAAAGAATGGACTCATGTCATTTGCAGCAACATGGAAGGAACTAAAGGTCATTCTGTTAAGTGAAATAAGCCAGGTCTAGAGAGACATATATTGCATGCTCTCACTCATTTCTGGAAGCTAAAGAAAAGTGGATCTCATGAAAGTAGAGACTAAAATGGTGGTTACCAGAAGCTCAGAGGGGAAAGGTGTTGGACATATGAAGAGAATTTGGTTAAAGTTGGATATAAATATACAGTCAGATAGAAGGAATAAGTTATCATATTTAATAGTACAATTGGGAAATTATAGTTAATGATAACTTATTGTATATTTAGAAGGGAATAATTGTAATGTTCTTAACACAAAAGATAAATGGTTGAGGTGAATGATATCTCAATTACCTTGGTTTGATCATTATACACTGTATACATGTATCAAAATATTGCATGTGCCCCTAAAATATGTACAAATATTATATATCAGTAAAAAATTAAAACACAATATGTATGTATGTGTGTTTATATATGTACGTGTTTGTGTATGTTTATATATATGTATGACAATTTAGAATATATAAATTTAAAAAATTTAAACAGGGGAAAAATCATCAACACTACCACTCAGAGTTAACCACTGTTTTACATTATACTAGGTGGGAATTGGGGTACTTGGGCCTGGATAGATCTATGGGCCAGAACTACAAACAAATCTAATAAAGATGCCATGTACTTCCAGCACTTTTGCTGTCTATCAAAAGAAAAACTTGAGACAAAACAAGAATCAACAGTTCATTTGGGCAAAGAACAATTCATGAATTGGGAAGCACCAAATTGAAAGGAGATTATGGTCTCCACTCTAGTGCCTTAAGCAGCAAGTTTTTATAGGCTGACCACAGAAGCAAAGTAAAGAAGTTGGTTGGTATATTAGCCACAGCTGGGTGTTTACCTGATTTGGCTATGGTTCAGTGGCAGGTCACAGTTAACAAATCAGCTAGTTGATTATTGTGGTAAGGTGAGGCTCGGTTCAGCTTTTTCTTTAATCAGTTACAAGAAATGTCTCCAAGTTTAACTTTTGATTTGCTTACATAAGAGCTCTGGGTACAGAGACAACCTCAAGCTAATGGTGTCTTTCTTATTTGCTTTACTACTGTCTGTCTATCATCACTGTATCACTATAGGGTTGTAAGAGCTTTCGAACTAGGGCTGCATTTCCTCCCTTCTCAGAAGATGACATTGTACCTCAGTCTTCTGGATTGTAATGAAATGTAAAGCAGGTGACTCCAAGGAAAAGAGATGCATCAAAATATTCCAGTTCTCTCTATTATCTAATCCTAACAATGCCACATTTCACAGTCCCTGACATAAATGTTACCTGACAGTGGATTTTCTCAGGGTCCCAGAGCTGGTATAGAAGTTCTTTGGCAGCTGGGCTGGTAAACACAGAAGTTTTCTAGCAAGGATGTCCAAAGAACTGTTCAAATAAAGATAAAACTCTGACTTTTTATCTGATTTTATTCAGGGCAAAAAAATTAAGGACCCATGGTGACATCAACTCAATGTATTTTTAAACTCTGGGACATGTGTAAATAATAATTTCCCTGACATTATGTAGAAATGCATACTTTTTTAAAAGAGTCCTAAAAGTATCAGTCTCAAAGAGAAAATTCTGAAGATAATTTTAGACCAGAATGATTATCAATTTTCAAAAAGGACCACTCAGATTATACAGAATTCCCTGTGTTTACTGTACATGTAACAATATCTTTTTACACGTACAAGCTTCTTAAATTTCTTAAGCAGTTTCTCAAGCAATACACATAAGCCTTGAGGAGACAGTGTCCTCAGTCTGTTAATCTCATTTGCTTCCCACAAGGAAGAAAAATGTCAGAGTTGAAGAGTTTGAGTTGTGAATTAACATATCCTTTTTCTTTTCCAACAGAAACGAAATCAGACTTTACAGGATTTTTAGAAACTCTTTTTAAAATTTAATACATTAGTCCCTCCATATCCTCAGGGGATTGGTTCTAGTATCCAATCCCAAGATTATGGATAGATAATCCATAGATATGGATATCCCTAGATTATTGATCCTGGAGTCCCTTATATAAAATGGTGCCGTATTTGCATATAACCTATGCAATCCTTCCGTGTACTTTAAATCACCTCCAGATTACTTATAATATGATGTAAATGCTATGTAAATAGTTGTTCTACTGTATTGCTCAGGGAATAATGACAAGAACAAAAGTCTGTACATGTTCAGTACAAATATAATCATCTATTTAAAAAATGTTTTCTCCATTGGATGCAGAACCCAAGGATATAGAAAAATGGCTATATATGTTCTCTTCCTGCCATTATATATTTTATAAAATTATTTTTAATGACATGTTCTGCTTTATATCATTTTACTGATGATTAACCTGTTTGTGGACTGTTTTGTCTGTTTTCTCTCTGTCTTTTGTATAATGAATAGTCACTTATAAGCACATTTATAGCCAAATCTTTGAATATCTTCAGGGTTATTTCCATAGATTCAATCAGCACACATAGGATTACTACTACAGAAATAATCCTATTACAAATTGTCAAAGTATCTATTTAAATTTCCATCATCAATATATTAGAAAAATCTATTCATTTTTCTTTTTTTATTTTTCAGAGAGACATGATCTATGTTGCCTTTTTTACGTTCTTCACACAAAACCTATATACTGCCTATTATACTTGTTCCTCAACTTGAGATGGGACTATGTCTGGATAAACCCATTGTAAATTGAAAAAACTGTACATTGAAGATACATTTTCACAGCCCCTGTACATTTTTGACTTATGATATTTTCAAGTTATGATGGGTTTATCCAGATGTAGTCCTGTCATAAGTCAAGGAGTGTGCTGAAGGTGTATCACCTTGTCAAGCCAAACGATTGTAAATCAAGCCATGTAAGTCAGGGACTGCCTGTCTTTTATTTTATCATTTTCCCCAATATAATAGGTGTCGTAGGTTGGATTTCCTAGAAAACAGACTCTAAAATTTTTGTACAAGAGGTTTACTGGGAATAACACAAGTGAGGGGTTAGAGAAGCAGGACGAGGCAGGGGGAGAAATAAAACTGCAGCACAATTTCAACAAGGGCTCTGTTGATCTTTATGGAAACTCAAGAGCTGGGAAGCTGCTTCAAAATCATCCTGCCTTGAATTAAAGGGGATAGGACTTCATATGCTTGTAACACCCTGCAAGTTGTCCTAGGATGGGTGTGACCTTGGATGAAGAGGCTGTTTTCAGCTGAAGGCAACTCTTGGAGAAAGATTTAGCCATGAGCTGCGTGCTGCCAACAGGGCCAGCACTTGAGAAACGAATGATGTTCTGAAGAGAGAAATTGAGTGATGTGCCAGAGCCCCTTCCACAAGAGATCCACTTACTTTCTATAATAACTAGTGGAAACACTTGTGCCACTCGGATCCACTTACTTTGTATAATAATTACTGGGAACAGCACCTCTAAGATTCTGGTTGGTTTAGTTTTCAGGAAAATTTACAAGAGGAAGGTTAGTGAAGTGAACTACATACAGTCCCAGCCAGTGCATCTAGCCTTGAGGCTGCAACTGACACTAAACATATCTCATTACAAGTCTGTATTTCTCTTACCCTACTTCTATTACTGACTGTTCAGATAGGGCTCACTGAGAAATAGACTGAGATGTGCATACAGGATGTTTACTGAAGCATGTGTGCTTTTGGGAACAACACATATGAGGGGGCAGGGAAGCAGAATTGGGCAGAGAGATGAGTTGAATTGAAATGCAGTTGCAACAGACCTCATCCAATTATGTGAGAACTTCAGAGCTGCAACAGCTTTTCAGATTGACCCTACCATGGCACAAGGTAGTGGGACTATATGCTCTTGCACTGGATTGGTCATTAGACACAGGCTGTTCTAATGTAAGGATAGTGTGGCTCTCTTTAGTTAATGGCATTTCCTAGAGAGAGAAAGTAAGCTGAAATCTGTTGGTTGTCATATCATAGCAGCTGAGGGAATGAGCATTTCAGTCCTGAAATGGAATCTAAGCAACACATCATGGTATCTATTACAGTAGTTAAAAATGGAATCTCGGCCTAGTGCAGTGGCTCACACCTGTAATCCCAGCACTTTGAGGGACGAAGCGGGTGGATCACGAGGTCGAGATATCAAGACCATCCTGGCCCACATGGTGAAACCCTGTCTCTACTAAACATACAAAAATCGGCTGGCGTGGTGGCGTGTGCCTGTAGTCCCAGCTACTCGGGGGGCTGAGGCAGGAGAATCGTTTGAACCCGGGAGGCAGAGGTTGCAGTGAGCTGAGATCATGCCATTGCACTCCAGCCTGGCAACAGAGTGAACTCTGTCTCAAAAAAAAAGCATCTCATTATTATCATGTATTATTTGATATGTCATTGAACCACATGACTTCTTTTTGAATTGCCAGAATATTTCTTTCATTTTTCTGTGTTAATAATGTTATGTATGTTGAAGATATTTGCTCTGTTTTTCAATTGTCATTCTTTCTTTTATTTTTTAATTTATATGGGTACCTAGTAGGTGCATGTATTTATGGGGTACATGAAATACTTTGATGCAGGCATGCAGTGTGTAACAGTCACATCATGGTCAGTGGGTATCTTCGTTTTGTTGATACATCCATGTTTATATTTTGCATGGTATATTTCCTTCCCTTTTGCATTTCTTTCTACCATTTGAGCTTTAAGAATTCTTTATCCTGATTATAAATAAATACAGATTATTTTATTTAGTAATTTGATAGTTTTACTTTACTATATTTAAATATTTTCTACCATTTGGAATTTATTTTTGTTCATGGTATAAGGCAAGAACATAAATTACGTGTGTGTGTATGTTTTCTGGATAGTTCAACAATTATCTCAGCACCATTCTTGAATGATCCGTCTCATCTTCAGTGATTTTATGCTTCCAATATAATATATTCAGTTCTTTATATGCCAGGTTTTGTCTATGCAATAGTCTATTTATCATTAACCTTTTTTTTTTTTTTTTTTTT
>NW_012116143.1:2944691-2950189 GCF_000951035.1 Colobus angolensis palliatus | reverse complement strand
TCAGGATGGTCTCGATCTCCTGACCTCGTGATCCACCCGTCTCGGCCTCCCAAAGTGCTGGGATTACAGGCTTGAGCCACCGCGCCCGGCCTATCATTACCCTTTTTATACATATGTCAAAAACACATTGCCTGAATTATTATGGTTTTATAGTATTGCTTACTATCCAATTGAACTAAGCCACAGTGTGATCAGCTTGTAGATACAGGAGTAGATTATTATTATCTTAGATGCCTAAATTTTTATGCCTTTTTCGTTTATGCAGAAACATCCATTTTTCTTCACTTCTGACCATCTGTTCTATGCATTTTGCCTTTTAACATATGTTTAAATGATGTTTGACAGTGTCATATTCTTGCCTTCTTTCTTCTCCTCACCACCGTTTTCCTTTGCAGATTGGCAACTTTTTAAAACAACCATTGAGCTGCATGTTTCTTTTCAAATTCCTTATCTCTTCTATCCCAGGCCTGAGAACATGGTACAATATAAATAAATATTTTTGAATGTTGAATGAATAAGATTATAATTTCATTTCTGTGTTATCTCTTTGGTTCTTGATTTCTCTACATTAAAAGTCATATCTAGAATACCTCACAAAGTGGTAGGAAAGTATGAAAAAAATTACATTGAAATACACTGAAATAGCATATGGATATGTACTTTTCATTCTTTTTTTCTAAAGAGAGGTCATTCATGAGACTTTCAATATTTAGGCTAGATTGACTTTCAGGGACATTATAGAGCCTAACTTTGAAGAGCCCAAAATATGGTTGAAAATTTTGGCGCTCATAGTGAAAAATCTAGATAGTCACTGCTTTTGTTAATTAGCTTTTTATTCTTTCCACACAGGTACTAAGTGAGGAACCAGCTATATAATTTATAGGGACAAGTACCAAAATGAAAAGGTTGGGTTCCTTGTTCAAAATTTATTAAGAATTTCAAGATGGTGATAGCAAAGCATTTAACCAAGTGTGAGACCTTTTGCAGCTTCATAGTTTGAGCACCCACAAAGCTGGCCCATGACTAAATATAAACCATATACACTATGCTGGGTATTAGTGCTGCAGTGGGGAGGAAACAAATATGGTTACTTCCCTTGTGGAACTCACAGATTCAATGTAGACAAAAGCAGAAGAGTGACAATTTATTTCCTCAATAGTTCCTTACTATCTTCACTAATTCAAAAGTGGTTTTAGAAATTTCACTACTTTGTACTTATTCCCAATCTCCAACATAGTTTTTCAACTGCCATGTCCTTGGATAATCACTTAGCAGAATTTATTAAATGACAACTGTTTGCAGGAAACTATGAACTAGGTGAAAATAAAATTAGAAACATTTTTATTATTAATAATATTATTTCTAATAAAGCAGTATAAAAGCCCTTTGGGAAGGGTATTTTCATATCTGTAGTGGGCATATATGTGCTACAGCAGCTGGAAATTTTTTCTGTCGTTACTGAGTTTTGAAAGGATATTTTTCTCAAAATGTGAGAAGCCCTGCCAGTAAGGAAGAAATGCATCTTATTAGAATGAGAATGTTGTAGATAATGATTATATGGTTTGTCCTGAGATTTAGATTACTGTATATGTGATGGTTCTCTTTTGGGGAGGGAGATAATGTCAAAATATGTTAGCCAAAGACCTTCAGAAGTAGGTAGGAAATAGGCAGAAATGTATTCCCGTTAGCAATTGATTCCTCAGCATGCTAGTTAAGCCCAAACAAGCACAGGATTTTTTGACATCTGTTTTATTTTGGTTCTTGCCTCTTCCAGCATTCAAGCTGTCAGCTCGTGCTCTGTTAACAATGGGGGCTATGAGCTGAAGTATATTCAGATCACTGATGAACACTACAGGCACTGGTGCCTTCCACACCACCAGCTGACATGAGATGGCAAACACTGTGAAAGGAAGGCCCAGTAAGCTCATATTACCTGCTGCAAAGGAACAACATGTTGAGAGCAATAAAACTTTTGCCAACAACATGTACCATTTTGTAAGATTGTGGGTTTGAAAGAATATTTTTCCCCTACAATCTACTTCATGGATTGCTTTTGATTAACAGCTGTTTCCTTTTTTCTCTGAATCCATTGGTGGCTCTAAGTTCGTATTCCTTCTCTTTGGAGGGAGGGCACCTGACTATAGCAATATGATTCATGGTGGTGAGCTATGGCAGAATTCAAGAATTTAAAGTGATGTTAAGTATCTCCTTGAGTTTATAAAAATCCCAAACAAAGATTTCTGGAAAATGCATAAATGCACAAACTAAGCAGGATGGGTGAGGGCTTTTATTCTCCACTATCAAAATGATTCTTCAGCATCAATATGAATTTTGATACTGAAGACTCATTAGAAACACTGTATATATTCATGGTAGTGTTTTGGATTAAAAGTATGCCTTCTCTCTTTTATTTTTATTTAATTAATTAAAATTATCTGAAAAGAGTTGGAAGGCTAAGTTCATATCCCCAGTAGAGGTGGCAAGGTGGGGCAGCTTTAGACCTCCTCCCATAACCTTCATCTGCTCCCCAGTGGCACCCACCAAATGATAAGCACATTCATTAGCATAAAAAGTACATTTTTATCAGTCCTAAGTAAAATGTAAATAAAATAGTTTTTTAAAATGTTGACATCTTTATTAATCTGTAGCATACATTCGAAATATAAACTGTGCTTGCTAGAAAAATGCGTCTTCAAGACTGTACTCCTTTCTGAACAGATTTTTTTTTTTTAAAGATCCTTCTGTATAGAATTTCTGGGACTACTGCTGCTCATTCTCCAGATGTTTACAACTTTCTGTCTCAAATTACATCTTTTGGACTTTTTTTTCCAAACTCCCCAACGTTTTCTTCTCTTTTATTCTCCCAATCAGTGTATCTCCACCCTGGCAACAAAGCTCTCCTTTACAAATCCCCATTGGGACCGTAGTTCTGTATCACTGCTCCCCCTTTTAATGCCTTCTTACTATCAAATATATGGTCTGCATACCCTAGGGTTTCCTAAATTAGGCATCATTCTTATGCCACTTGTAGTTATACAAAAGAAGGACAGTTTTAATGAAGCCATGTTTCATTCCACCAGGATTGTAAAAGTATCTTCTTATTCTCAGACCCACCAGTTTAACAGGCCCAAAGATACCTGCTTATTGTTCTCATTTACCTTTTGTTTTTTATACATGAGATTGAAATTTGTTTATGTATTTCTTGCCCATATGAACTCTCTTTGTACTTTATTGCCCCTTTATATCATTTTGCCATTTTTTATGGACATGTGCTTTTTGTTAATATACAGAAGCTTGTTATATATTCTAAATATTAATGAACTCCTTAAATGTTAATATATTCAAATACTTTCCACAGTTTAACATTTGACTTCTTTACATAGGTGATGGAAATTTTTCTAGCCATTCTAAAGTTTTTTTGTGTGTGTAATGTCTTTTTCTTCACATTTTTCTCCAAATAGAATTTTTACTCTAAAATACTTCATATTCACCAAAATATGAATCTTAAAATTAATTAAAATGCAGAAAGCTTTAACAATAAATTTAAAATATTTAAAACTTCTTTGTAAAGATGAAACTATAAAGTTTTCTTTCAATGTTTTAAGTATATATAGTGTTCCATTGTATAGATTGTCATCATTTATTTGACCAATATCAGTTAATGAAAACTTAAATCAATGTCCTAGTGCATATTCCTCCAACAGTGGTCAGATTTTTTCTTAGAATAAATTTCTAAATGTGGAATTATTGAGTAGAAATCATGTAATTTCTCAGGCTTCTGAAATTATTTACTAGTCTGTCCTCAAGGAAGGATGACCCATTGACAGTTCCACAATCATGTAAGAGGGCTAGCTTTTTCATATCTCCCAGCACAGAGGACTTTCATTGTTATTTATCTTTGCATATGGATAGGCAGAAATCATTTTTAAAAATTATTTATAAATGCAAAAGTATGATGGGGAGAGTAGAAGTACCCAAGTTTAGGAAGCCTTGGAAGTCAGTTTGAGTGGACTGGATGTGGAAGAAAAAAATGTTAGAGAAGCTTATCTCCGTTGTCAGGTTGGAAATGATACAGTAAAGTGTGCGTTTTAGGAAAATTAATTTGCTTGATGGTTAAGGAATCTGTTGCAATGTTTCAGTTATGATTAAATAAGTTTTAGCAAAGATGTAACAGGAAGAGTTATAACTAAGTTTAGGAAGAAACTAGAAGATGTAGTGAGAGATTAAAAGTAAAGACAAGAGATTTTAAGGGTTTCCCATTTGGGAGTGAGGAATGACAAAAATATCATTGTGATGACTAGGAAATTGATAAAGAGAAGGTTATTGGACTGATTAGTTAAGATGATAGTGGTGAGGGAAGTGAAGGTAGGAGCCAAGAGGTTTGATGACCCATTAATCCAGATCTGGAAAGAATCCTGTGTTTTCTATTTTTGTGATATTTCACCTAAGGAAATGTTCACCTGAATCCTTTGATAATTACAGAAACTATCTGGAAGCTGAATACATGACATATTGGAAAATTAAGGTCAAATGGTCTTTGGTGACCTATTGTACCTTTTGGGAATACATCAACCATTTGTATCTACCATTGCCCTAATAGAATTTCCTGGCATGCATGTTTTCAATATTAGTATGTTTGCAAACACTTTAATACATGGAAATTATTGATGGCAGATACCAGGCTACAAAAACACATTGAAAACAATTTGGCCTTTTTACACTTTAACATTTTCGAAGCCAAAAATTAAAAATCTGACATCTATATATGAACCTGAAAATGTGACTTTTCTAGAAAAATCTAGTTCCTAAGTTGCAAACCAGTACTCCACCATTCCTCCTGCACTGTTGAAAGAAAAACTCTTGTAAAATAATATCCACATTTAGGAACACTAAACAATAAAGACTTATATCCATTGTTTTTCTCATTTTTGAAATAAACTAATGTTATCAAATTCTCTCCAGATTATTTGTGTTCCAAAACCACCACCCACTATGCCTCTTCCTTAAAAACATTCTGCACAATGCTGGAAATGTATTTTCCCCAGCCAGCACTCCAACTGGGTATTTAGGGTTGGGGCTGCACACATAGTCAGTTTCAAATAACTGACCCCCATTGTCCCTGCTACTATTGTTCTCAACCTCCTTTCTTCCTGTATGAATGCTCCATAATTGTGGGTTGGGTACAAAATTCTAAAACCTGTTTTTTTCTTATTGGTAAAATTGGAATATTAAAAAACAAAAAAGCTATTATGGACATAGTGGTATGAAGGACTGTGGAATCGGAGAGATCTGGCTGGAATCCCAGCTCCCCTACTCACTGTCATGTTAAGCAGCTATTTCAACTCATTGATCCTTCCTTCCTTCCTTCCTTCCTTCCTTCCTTCCTTCCTTCCTTCCTTACTTCCTTCCTTTCTTCCTTTCTTTTTGTATTATACTTTAAGTTCTAGGGTACATGTCCACAATGTGCAGGTTTGTTACATATGTATACATGTGCCATG
>NW_012116143.1:2932106-2942826 GCF_000951035.1 Colobus angolensis palliatus | reverse complement strand
TAATCATGTGGTTTTTGGTTTTGGTTCTGTTTATATGATGGATTACGTTTATTGATTTGCATATGTTGAACAAGCCTTGCATCCCAGGGATGAAGTCAACTTGATCGTAGTGGATAAACTTTTTGATGTGCTGCTGGATTCTGTTTGCTAGTATTTTATTGAAGATTTTTGCATCGATGTTTATCAGGGATATTGGTCTAAAATTCTCTTTTTCTGTTGTGTCTCTGCTAGGCTTTGGCATCAGGATGATGCTGGCCTCATGAAATGAGTTAGGGAGGATTCCCTCTTTTTCTATTGATGGGAATAGTTTCAGAAGGAATGGTACAAGCTTCTCTTTGTACCTCTGGTAGAATTCAACTGTGAATCCGTCTGGTCCTGGACTTTTTTTGGTTGGTAGGCAATTAATTATTGCCTCAATTTCAGAGTCTCTTATTGGTTTATTCAGGGATTCAACTTCTTCCTGGTTTAGCCTTGGAAGGGTGTATTTGTCCAGGAATTTATCCATTTCTTCTAGATTTTCTAGTTTATTTGCATAGAGGTGTTTATAGTATTCTCTGATGGTAGTTTGTATTTCCGTGGGATTGGTGGTGATATCCCCTTTATCATTTTTTGTTGTGTCTGTTTCATTCTTCTCTCTTTTCTTCTTTATTAGTTTTGCTAGCAGTCCATCAATTTTGTTGATCTTTTCAAAAAACCACCTCCCGGATTCATTGATTTTTTGAAAAGTTTTTTGTATCTCTATCTCCTTCAGTTTTGCTCTGATCTTAGTTATTTATTGCCTTCTGCTAGCTTTTGAATGTGTTTGCTCTTGCTTCTCTAGTTCTTTTAATTGTGATGTTAGGGTGTCAATTTTAGATCTTTCCTGCTTTCTCTTGTGGGCATTTAGTGCTATAAATTTCCCTCTACACACTGCTTTAAATGTGTCTCAGAGATTCTGGTATGTTGTGTCTTTGTTCTCATTGGTTTCAAAGAACATCTTTGTTTCTGCCTTCATTTCCTTATGTACCCAGTAGTCATTCAGGAGCAGGTTGTTCACTTTCCATGTAGTCGAGCAGTTTTCAGTGAGTTTCATAATCCTGAGTTCTAGTTTGATTGCACTGTGTTCTGAGAGACAGTTTGTTATAATTTCTGTTCTTTTACATTTGCTGAGGAGTGCTTTCCTTCCAACTATGTGGTCAATTTTGGAATAAGTGTGATGTGGTGCTGAGAAGAATGTATACTCTGTTGATCTGGGGTGGAGAGTTCTATAGATGTCTATTAGGTCCGCTTGCTGCAGAGATGAGTTCCATTCCTGGATATCCTTGTTAACTTTCTGTCTCATTGATCTGTCAAATGTTGACAGTGGGGTGTTAAAGTCTCCCATTATTATTCTGTGGGAGTCTAAGTCTCTTTGTAGGTCTGTAAGGGCTTGCTTTATGAATCTGGGTGCTCCTGTATTGGGTGCATATATATTTCTGACAGCTCTTCTTGTTGAATTGATCCCTTTACCATTCTGTAATGGCCTTATTTGTCTCTTCTGATATTTGTTGGTTTAAAGTCTGTTTTATCAGAGACTAAGATTGCAACCCCTGCTTTTTTGTGTATTTTCCATTTGTTTGGTAGATCTTCCTCCATCCCTTTTTTTTGAGCCTATGTGTGTCTCTGCACATGAGATGGGTCTCCTGAATACAGCACACTGATGGGTCTTGACACGTTATCCAATTTGCCAGTCTGTGTCTCTTAATTGGATCATTTAAGCCTATTTACATTTAAGGTTAATATTGTTTTGTGTGAATTTGATACTGTCATTATGATGTTAGCTTTTTATTTTGCTTGTTAGTTGATACAGTTTCTTCCTAGCATCAATGGTCTTTACAATTTGGCATGTTTTTGCAGTGGCTGGTACCAGTTGTTCCTGTCCATGTTTAGTGCTTCCTTCAGGAGCTCTTGTAAGGCAGGCCTGGTGGTGACAAAATCATTCAGCATTTGTTTGTCTGTAAAGAATTTTATTTCTCCTTCACTTGTGAAGCTTAGTTTGGGTGGATATGAAATTCTGGGTTGAAAATTCTTTTCTTTAAGAATGTTGAATATTGGCCCCCACTCTCTTCTGGCTTGTAGAGTTTCTGCCAAGATATCCATTGTTAGTCTGATGGGCTTCCCTTTGTAGGTAACCCGACCTTTCTCTCTGGCTGCCCTTAACATTTTTTCCTTCATTTCAGCTTTGGTGAATCTCACAATTATGTGTCTTGGAGTTGCCCTTCTCAAGGAGTATCTTTGTGGCATTCTCTGTATTTCCTGAATTTGAATGTTGGCCTGCCTTGCTAGGTTGGAGAAGTTCTCCTGGATAATATCATGAAGAGTGGTTCCCTTCTCCCCATCACTTTCAGGTACACCAATCAGATGTAGATTTGGTCTTTTCACATAGTCCCATATTTCTTAGAGGCTTTGTTAGTTTCTTTTTACTCTTTTTTTCTCTAAACCTCTTCTTCTTGCTTTATTTCACTCATTTGATCTTCAATCACTGATACCATTTCTTTCACTTGATCAAATTGGCTACTGAAGCTTGTGCTTGTGTCATGTAGTTATCGTGCCATGGTTTTCTTCTCCATCAGGTCATTTAAGGTCTTCTCTACGCTGTTTATTCTAGTTAACCATTCATCTAATCTTTTTTCAAGGTTTTTAGCTTCTTTGCGATGGGTTCGAACATCCTCCTTTAGCTTGGAGAAGTTTGTTTTTACTGATCATCTGAAGCCTTCTCTCAACTCGTCAAAGTCATTCTCCATCCAGCTTTGCTCCATTGCTGGTGAGGAACTGTGGTCCTTTGGAGGATAAGAGGCACTCTGATTTTTAGAATTTTCAGCTTTTCTGCTCTGTTTTTTCCCCATCTTTGTGGTTTTATCTACCTTTTGTCTTTGGTGATGGTGATGTACAGATGGGGTTTTGGTGTGGACATCCTTTCTGTTTGTTAATTTTCCTTCTAACAGTCAGGACTCTCAGCTGCAGGTCTGTTGGAGTTTGCTGGAGGTCCACTCCAGACCCTGTTTGCCTAGGTATCACCAGCAGAGGCTGCAGAACAGCAAATATTGCAAAACAGCAAATGTTGCTGCCTTATCCTTCCTCTAGAAGCTTCGTCTCAGAGGGGCACCCGGCTGTATGAGGTGTCAGTTGGTCCCAGTTGTCTCCCAGTTAGGCTATTCAGGAGTCAGGGACCCACTTGAGGAGGCATTCTATCTGTTCTCAGATCTCAAACTCTGTGCTGGGAGAACCAATACTCTCTTCAAAGCTGTCAGACAGGGATGTTTAAGTCTGCAGAAGTTTCTGCTGCCTTTTGTTCAGCTATGCCCTGCCCCCAAAGGTGGAGTCTACAGAGGCAGGAAGGCCTCCTTGAGCTGTGGTGGGCTCTACTCAGTTCAAGCTTCCTGGTCGCTTTGTTTACCAACTCAGGTTTCAGCAATGGTGGGCACTCCTCCCCTAACCTTGCTGCCACCTTGCAGTTCGATCTCAGACTGCTGTGCTAGCAGTGAGTGAGGCTCCATGGGTGTGGGACTCTCCGAGCCAGGCACGGGATATAATCTCCTGGTGTGCCATTTGCTAAGACCATTGGAAAAGCACAGTATTAGGGTGAGAGTGTCCTGATTTTCCAGGTACCGTCTGTCATGGCTTCCCTTTGCTAAGAAAGGGAATTCCCCAACCCCTTGCACTTGCCGGGTGAGATGATGCCCCACTCTGCTCCATGGGCTGCACCCATTGTCTGACAAGCCCCAGTGAGATGAACCCGGTACCTCAGTTGGAAATGCAGAAATTACTCACCTTCTGCATCGGTCATGCTGGGAGTGGTAGACTGGAGTTGTTCCTATTTGGCCATCTTGGAACCTCAGCCTCCTTTATTTCTTTATCTGTGATTTGGAGATAATAATGATACATATGTCATAAGGTTGTGAATGAACCTTGAATAAGACAATGCATGTAAAGAGTTTAGTAAGTTGCTTGACTCTTGATAAATAGCTTGAAACCTAAAGCACAGAGTAGTATATTTTTGCTATAGTATTACAAAGATGTTTCTTGGCAAAGTCAGGGTTGGAATCCAAACATATCCATAACACAAAATCTGATGTTCAAAACTCATATACTGTATCCAGTACAACCGTCTCAGGATCTCCTTGCTGGCTCTCAATGCTTGCTTACTGAGTTTTAGGAATCAAATTCTGTACAACCAAAAACATAGACTCTAGTGTCATTTCTTCTATCTCCCAGGAGCAAAGCTTCATTTCCCCTTTAACATTTGGGTCTTTTTTAGTCATCACTGCCATCCCAATTTAATTCTGTCTTCTTATCATTTATCTTCTGAAGCTCTTATTAATTGGGTACACCACCCTTTATAATCTGTCTTTTAACCATCCTATCTTTACAGGTATCATGAGAGAGCTCAGGACCCTCTTCCACTATAGTGTAGGAGTTAAAAAAAAAAAAAAGGCTCTGAAGCCAGACTACTTAAGTCTGAAATTCTCTATTTCCACAAATCCCAGTTTTTAGCTTGGGGACCTTGAATACATTTTCTGCTTTCAGTTTCTTATCTGTGAAATCGAGATTAAAATTATACCTACCTAACTGAGTTGTTGATAAGATTAAATGAATGAATGCATATTAAGTACTTGCAAATAGCACCTGAAACCTATGAAGTGTATTATAAACCTATAAATATTATCTGTTGTTATTATTATTTGTTAAAGAATTCCAAACATAGCTCAGTTATCATGTCCAAATCCATCCTTTTGTTCCCTGCTATCATCCAATAAATGGATCTTACCTAAATGATGTATTGAATAAAATGTGAAAAGCCTGAAACTATACCTGGCACAGGGAAGCACTCATAAACTACTAGCCCTTTTTGTTGATTCTCAACCCCTTAGCACTTGACCTAATTTGCCCTAGACTTTCTTCCTGAAAGTCCCTTTCTTTGGATTTTGAGACCCTATTCATTCCTAGCTTTGGTTATTTTTCTAATACTTAATCTTCTTCTATATCTCTTCCTATGTGAATACACTTGTTCACCTTTCCACATCATGTAAACTTTTTGAGGGCAGTAGGAATATCTTATTTACTTTTTTCTCCTAGTATCTTGTACATAGTAGGAATCTAGGAAATCTTTTCTGACTTTAGTGTTTATAATTTTTTTAACTCTTTTATAAATTAATTTTTTGTTTTATTTTAAGCTCTGGGATACATGTGCTGAACGTGCAGATTCGTTACGTAGGTATTCATGTGCCATGGTGGTTTGCTGCACCTATTAACCCTTCATCTAGATTTTAAGCCCCGCATGCATTAGGTATTTGTCCTAATGCTCTCTCTCTCCTTTCCCCCCACCCCAGACAGGCCCCCGTGTGTGACGTTCCCCTCTCTGTGTCCATGTGTTCTCATTTTTCAGTTCCCGCTTATGAGTTAGAACATGCAGTGTTTGTTTTTCTGTTCCTGTGTTAGTTTTCTGAGGATGATGGTTTCGAGCTTCATCAATGCCCCTGCAAAGGACATAAACTCATTCTTTTTTATAAGAATTTGGTTTCTAAATTTTCTCAACTCCACTGAGGTTTTGCTGTACACAAACCTGAATTCAGTTTAGATTTTCATGCCACTCATAGTTGTTTTATTTCAAATATCTCAAATTGTAAAATCTGTCTTTCTAATGCTAATTCGTTATTTATCTATTTCAATTCCTTTCTATTTATTTACTATACTTACATGAATAATGTCTAACATTTATCGAGTGCCTATAATATTCCAGACACTGTGTTTGTTGTTTTACCTGCATTATTTCACTCAATATTTGCATAATCCCATGAAATATTGTTATTATGTTTATTTTACAGATAAAGGACTTAAGGCCCTAGGAAGTCAAGTTGTTGTCCCAAGATCTCAGAGCTACTGGCTCTGCCAGAATCAGGCTACAAATTCATGTCTCCTTGATCTTTTCTCTATGCCATTTTAAAAGTTTACCATATTAAAGGTTAACATGAATATTCTAGATGATAATTTTTTTTTTTTTTTTTGGGACAGAGTCTCTCTCTGTCACCCAGGCTGGAGTGCAGTGGCATAATCTCAGCTCACTGCAAGCTCATTCTCCTGCCTGAGCCTCCCGAGTAGCTGGTATTACAGGTGCCTGCCACCACGCCCGGCTATATAAAAAACCATATATATATATATTAGTAGAGACAGGGTTTCATGTGTTAGCCAGGATGGTCTCAATCTCCTGACCTTGTGATCTGCCCACCTCGACCTCCCAAAGTGTTGGGATTACAGGCATAAGCCACCACGCCGAGCCTCTAGATAATAATATAGTGATTCTGAGGAATACAATTTTTTAACAATATGTCTTTTCTTTGAAACTCTAGTTTCTACCCGTTGGTTCTCTAACTGCATTTATTAATACTTCTCAAAGCACATAGTCTCCTTGTACCTCAGAGAATGTGGCATTTGACGAACAGATTTCTTGTCTGGGCTGGCTGCAATTGTGTTGGAAATTGGCTCTGCAACTGGGCTGGACTGCAGTTTAGGAAACACGATTGTAGATGGTGAACTGTCACTGCTGGAGTGTGAACCAGACATGAATGCTAAGCAATAGTGTCCACAATTTGCAACCCAGGAACTGCCAAGTTGACAGCTAGACTAAACTGTAGCAGCACAGGAAAATGTGGCTAGTTTTTCCAGTCAGTCAATACAAAGTCTTATATTGTACTATAATGAATACAGTCTTACTGTCCCATAAACTGAGATGCTGCCAATTATGAATCTCAGTTAGATTCTTAGCAAGTATTTCATGTGTGAACACCCATGTAAGCCTCATAATGGCTCTAACTCTAGTTGGTTTGGATTAGCCTTTACAGTGAACATGCAATTCATCAAGTTTACAGAAACTCCAACAGCAGCTGCACATCTCTCCATGAACTATATAGGTTTTTTGCATTTTATCTGGGACTAGATGAAAGGGATCCATAAGGTTGTGCTAGAAATAAGTCTTGACTCTCTGAGGGACTTGAATAGATATAGAGTGTGTATGAAATGAATAATATTAGTAATGAGCAAACCTTGAAAGGAAAATCTAAAGGTTTGAGGGGGGTTCTGTTTCTTTTTAAGGAAGTTGTGCCAAATTATTGTTTTATAATATTTTTGCTTTGAGGATTTCTTCAGGCTTGGGATATTCATTTGTTATTTCACTAGACAGAACATCTGCTTACCTTCCTCACCGTTCTCTCACATATTTCTTTGTCATTCATTTCCTTCATGCAAGGGACTTCTGCAAGTTCCCATTATGTTCCAACCTCTGGGGCTGGAAATGAGGAGTTCTTTGATGCAAAAAAACAAATGTCTCTGCCCTCAAGAAGCTCATGGTCTAGTGGGGGAGACAATTGCATAAAAAGAGAATATACCAACACAGTGGTAAAGAAGTGCATATTATATTAAAGAAACCCCAGTGGGTAGTGTCTAAGCCACCTGAAAGGGGGTTCAGAAAAGACTTTTAAGAGAAAACACTTGAGTTGAACTTTAAGAGAAGTAGGAATCAGTCCAAAGAAGAAAAATGCCAATGTCTAGACATCCCCAATATATAGGATTACTGCACAGATAGAGAGCCCATTATAATTCAAATATCAACAATTAAAGAAGTTATTGGGATTTTAGAGTAGATATTTTTATTTGCAATATATCCAAATATTTTTTTCTTAGGACTAGAACATATTCTCTGGTAAAATGCCACTGTCTCTTCAGATATGAAAATGTGCATTGTTTAGGTACATGAGGGCTTTGTTAAACGTAGACACCTCAACTTTATGAGTAGAATCACTGGCTTTAGAGCGTCTTTGAAGATCAAAAAGTGAGAACTGAGAGAGGTGAAATTAAGAGACTCTGATCAGTGACACACCTTCGCAAATGCTCTGGGGCTTATGGAGGTATGCATGGAGGCTACCAGCATATGTTTTAAAGCAAGTGATTTAAAAAAGCATTACATGAGTGTGTTGGGAGGTAGTCATGCTGAGGTCAGAACTAGTCAGATCCTTTCCATGGCATCTGCAATCCTTTCATCTAACTTCCAAAAGAATGGTTGCTGGAAAACCTAAAGAAATGTTTAATTTTAATTTCTTTTTTTAAATTTAGAGATAAGGTCTCTCTCTGTCCCCCAGCCTAGAGTGCAGGGGGCAATCATCACTCACTGCAGCCTGGACCTCATAGGCTCAAACAATCCTCCTGCCTCAGCCTGGAGTACCTGGACTACAAGTGCATGCCACCATGCCCAACTAGTTTTTTAAAAATTTTGTAAAAATGGGGTCTCGCTATGTTGCCCAAGCTAGTCTTACACTACTGGCTTCAACTGTTTCTCCTGCCTTGACCTCCCAAAGTGCTGGAATTACAGGCATGAGCCACTGTGCCCAGCGCTAAGGAAAAATGTAATACAGCATCTTTTAGGAAAAAACATTCTGGACTTAACCTTGAAATGTGTGCTACTGATTTTAATAAAATAACATTTAGCTGCCTCCAGTGGAAACCTTGCACAGATTCTAAAAGAGGTGGTTTTTTTTTTTTTTTTTGCAATTTCAGAATGTAAATTGGCTATGATAGTTTGCAAGGTAGGTACATGTTCTATAAATAACTCAGAAATATCTCTCTGGCTCTTCATGCAGTACAATCTTCACAAAGTAGAAATATATGATGAAGGCTAAGTGAAATAAATATAATCATAGCCAAGTTTCGATTTAAAAAAAAATTAAATGTTTTTATTGGACTCAAAGGTATTTACAGCCCCTGCATGCCCCAAGCTTTATTAAGGTATCATTGATAAATTAAAATTGTGTATTTTTACAGTGTACAATGTGGTTTTGATACATGTGTATTTTGTGAAATGATTAAATCAACTTAATTAACATATCTATCACCTCAAATATTTATCATTTTTTGTAATGAGACCATTTATGACCTATTTACTTAGCAATTTTTAAAATTTACAATATATTATTATTGACTGTAGTCAACATAACTCTCCAGAAATTATTTATCCTTTCTAACAGAAATATCTCAACCAACATCTCATTTCTCCCTGACCTCCCTTCCCAGGCCCTGGAAACCACCATTCTACTCTCTGCTTATACAAATTCAAATTTTTTAATTCCACATATAAATAAAATAATACAATATTTCTTTCTGAACCTAATGTTCACTTAGTATAATGTCCCCCAAGTTCATCCGTGTTGCTGCACATGATGGGATTTTCTTCTTTTAAAACACTGAACAATATTCTATTGTGGGTGTGTTTTTTCCTTATTCATTTCTTTATGCATTCATCTGTCAATGGGCACTTACATTGAACATGGAAGTACAGTTATCTCTTTGACATACTGATTTAATTGCCCTTGAATATATACCCTGAAGTGTGAATAATGGATCATAAATAAATTCCATTTTTGAAATAAATTACCCAGTTTCAGGTATTCTGTTATAAGCAAAGAAAATGAACTAAGACAGATATTAACCTTTTATCATAAGTATAATTTGCAAATATTTTCTCTCATTCCATAGATTGTCTTTTCATTCTGTTCATTTTTGTTGTTGTTGTTGTTGTTGTTGTTTCTGTGCAGGAGGTTTTTAGTTTGACTCAGTCCATTTGTGTATTTTTGCTTTTTTGGCCTGTGTTTTTGAGGGCATATTCAAAAAATAACTGTTCAGACCAATGTCAAGAAGCTTTTCCTCTATGTTTACAGGTCAGGTCTTGTACTTAAATCTTTAATTCATTCTGGTTTGATTTTGTATATGCCGTGAGATAAAGGTCCAATTTCATTAGTACACATATGGATAGTTATTGAAGATACTGTCTATTCTCTATTAGGTGTTCTTGACACCTTTGTCAAGGATCAATTAACTATAAATTTGTGGATTAATTTATTGATTCTCTATTCTGTCCCATTGGTTTATTTGTGTATTTTATGCCAGTATTGTGTTGTTTTGATTAGTATATATTTGTAGTATATTTTGAAATCAATTAGTGTGATATATCCAGCTTTATTCCTTTTGATCAAAATTGCTTTGGCTATTGAAGGTCTTCTGTGGTTCTCTATGAATCTCAGGATTTCTTTCTATGTCCATGGTATGTATACATTTTCCTATATAACAAACATGCACATCCTGCACATGTATCCTTGAGCTTAAAATAAAATTTGGAAATAAAACAGTTAAAAATGTGGGAAATATTTTAAAATGCCATGAGAATTTTGATAGGAACCACATTGAATCTGTAGATTTCTTTGGATAGTAGGGGCTTTTCAGTAGTATCAATTCTTTTAATCCATGAACACAGGATATCTTTCTATTTATTTGTGTTGTCTTCAGTTTCTCTCATCAATGTTTTATAGTTTTCGGTGGACAGACCTTTCACCTCTTTCATTACATTTCTTGCCAAGTATTTCATTTTTTATTGATGCTATTATATATGGAATTGCTATCTTGATTTATTTTTTGAATAATTTGCTGATGGAGTATAAAAATGCAACTGATTTTTTATTCTGATTTTGCATCCTGCAATTTTATTTAATTTGTTTTTTAGTTCTAGCAGTTTCTGGTGGAGTCTGCAAGATTTCCTATATATAAGATCTTGTCATCTGCAGATAGAGACAATTTTATTTCTTCCTTTATATTTTGGATTTCCTTCCCTCCCTTCCTTCCTTCCTTCCTTCCTTCCTTCCTTCCTTCCTTCCTTCCTTCC
>NW_012116143.1:2926339-2931921 GCF_000951035.1 Colobus angolensis palliatus | reverse complement strand
TTCCAACACTATATTGAATAGATATGGTGAGAGTGAACATCTTTATCTTGTTTTTGATCTTAGAAGAAGAGACTTTAGCTTTTCATTGGTTCGTTTGATGTTAGCTGTGGGCTTGTTATATACAGCCTGTACTTAGTTGAGATATATTTCTTCTACACATAATTTGTTGAAAGTTTTTCATGAAAGGATATTGAATTTTTTCAAATGTTTTTACTTCATCTAATGAGGTGATCATATGGCTTTTATCCTTCAGTATGTTAATGTGGTACATCTCATTTGTTAATTTGTGTATATTAAACAATTCTTGCATGCCAAGGATAAATCCTGCTTGTCCACGGTGTATGATCCTTTTAATTTTACTAGTACATTTTGTTTGCTAGTGTTTTGTTCAGGATTTTGCATCTATGTTCATCAAGAATATTGGCCTGTAATTTTTGTTTGCTTGTTTTGTTTGTTTGGTGAGACGAAGTCTCTCTGTCACCCAGGCTGGAGTGCAGTGCTGTGATGTCAGCTCATTGCAACCTCTGCCTCCCAGGTTCAAGTGATTCTCCTGCCTCAGCCTCCCAAGTAGCTGGGATTACAGGTGTGAGTCATTATGCCCTGTAATTTTCTTTTATTGAAGTGTCCTTGTCTGATTTTTCTATCAGGATTATGTTGGCTTTATAAAATGAGTTTGGAAGTGTTTCTTCCTCTTCACCTTTTTGGAAGCATTTGAGAGGAATAGGTGTCAGTTTTTAAAATATTTAATAAAATGTACCAATGAAGCCATCAAATGTGGGACTTTTCTTTTTTGGAAAGTTTCTATTTACTGATTCAATCTCCTTACCCTATATTAGTGTGTTCAGATTTTCTATTTCTGAGATGATCCAGTCTTGATAGATTGTGTGTTTCTAGGAATTTATCCATTTCTTCTAGGATATTGCATTCATTGGACTATAATTGTTCATAGTAGTCTCTCATGATCCTTTGTGGTACTGTTCTATAAATTGTAATGTCTTCTCTTTCATTTATAATTTTGTGTACATATTCTTTTTTTGGTGTAGCTAAAGGTTCATCATCCTATCAAAACAGCAAATATTAGTTTTATTAGCTTTTTCTATTATTTTTCTAGTTTTAATTTAATTTATATCTGTTCTGATCTTTCTCATTTTCCTCCTGCTGCTGAATTAGGGCTTACTTTGTTGTTCTTTTTCTATTTCCTTGATGTATAAATTAGGTTATTTATTTGAGATCTTTTTTCTCTCTCAATGTGTATCTTTTTTGCTATAAACATATCTGTTAGCACTGCTTTTGCTGCATGCCCACATGTTTTGTTAAGTTGTGTGTCCATTTTCATTTTCCTGAAGATTTTTTTTATTTCCCTTTTCATTTATTCTTGACTCATTGATTGTTGAGAAAGGTGTTGTTTAACTTCCACATTTTATGAATTTTCTAATTTTCTTCCTGTTAGTGTTTTCAAGTTTTAAAATATTATAGTCAGGAAAGATAATGGATATGATTTCAGTCTTCTTAAATTTCTTAATACTTGTTTTATGACCTAATATGATCTACTTGGACAGTGTTCCATATGCACCTGAAAAGAATGTGCATTTTGCTGCTATTGGATAAAGTGTTCTGCATATGTCTAATAGGTCTATTTGCTCTATAGTGTTGTTCAAGCCCACTGTTTTCTTATTGATTTTCTATCTAGATGATCTATCCATTGTTGAAAGTTGGCTATTGAAGTCTTCTATTATTGTATTACTGTCTACTTCTCCCAGCATTCATGTTAGTGTTTGCCCTATACATTTACATGCTGCCTTTTTGGGTACATGTATATTTATAATAATTCTGTAATCTTAGTGAGTTGACTATCATGACCTCCTTTGTATTTTGTAATAGTTTTCGTCTTAACGTCTATTTTCTCTGATATAAGTATAGCTGCCTTTGTTCTCTTTTGTTTACATAGAATATCTTTTTCCATTCCTTCACTTTCAGTACATATGGGTTTTAAAACTCAAGTTAATCTCTTATAGGCAGCACATAATTTAATCTTATTTTTTTATTTATGTAGCCACTTTGTCTTTTGATTAGAGAATTTAATCAATTTACATGTAAAGTAATTATTGATAGGTAAAGACTTACTACTACCATTTTGTTAATATTGTCCTGACTACTTTGTTCCATTCTGCCTCTCTTGTCTTTCTTTGTGATTTGTGATTTTCTCTAGTGGTATTATTTGTTTCCTTTTTCTTAACATTTTGTGAATTTTCTACAGTTTTTTTTTTCTTGTAGCTACCATGAGGCTTATGTAAAACATCTAATAGCTATATCAGGCTATTTTAAGCTCATAACAATTTAATTTCATTGGCATTCAAAAACTACACTTTGCCTTTTCCTCCCTCCATGTTTGATATTATTTATGTCTCAATTTACATTTTTAATTTATCCTGTCCCTTAACAAATTATTATAAATACAGTTATTTTAATACATTTTTTGTATTTATAAACCACCAGGTTTATTTACATACCACCATTACAGTATCAGAGTAGTCTGAATTTGACCATATTCTTACTTTATAATGAGTTATACTTTCATATTTTTCATGTTGTTGGTTAATATCCTTTTGTTTTAACTTGGAAAATTCACTTTAGCATTTCTTATAAGACAGTTCCAGTGGTAGTAATCTCACATGGCTTTTCTTTGTCTTCGAAAGTATTTACTTATTTCTCATTTATTTCTGAAAATTAGCTTTGCTGGATGTAGTATTCTTTGTTGACAGGCATTTTCTCTCTCTCTTTCTTTCTTTCTTTCATGTTAACATATTGAATATATCAGCCCACTCTCTTCTCACCTATAATGTTTTTGCTGAAAAACTGCTGATAATCTTATGAACATTTCTCTTGTTTTCTAACTTCTGTCTTACATTTGACTTTTGAAAATTTTATTATTATGTGTCTTGATGGAGATCTCTCCATATGTAATCTATTTGGGTTATTTGGGCTTCATGGATATGGAGGTTCATTTTCATCTCCAGATTTGGGAGGATTTTTTATCATTATTTCTTCTGGCTCCTTTATCCTTCTCTGCCCCTTCTTGAACTACCATGATGCATACATTATTTCACTTGATCTTTTCTCAGAATTCCTGTAAGCTTTCTTTACTCTTTTTCATTCTTTATTTCTTTTCATTTCCCTGTCTGGGTAATTTCAAATATGCTTTCTTTGAGCTTGCTGATTCTTTCACTGCTTGATTGAGTCCACTGTGGAAGTTTTCTATAAAATTTTCAGTTCAGTCATCGATTTGTAGTGCCACAACTTTTGTTTGGTTATTTTTTATGGCATATCTTTGTTCTACTTTTTATTCTGTGCATGTATTGTTTTCCTAATTTTATTTTTCCTTTTCATTTGTGTTCATTTGTAGCTAAGTGGGCTTCTTTAAAATTATTTTTAATTCTTTGTCAGGAAGTTTACCAACCTCTATTTTTTAAGGATCAGTTACTGGTGCTTTACTTTTTTTCCTTTAGTGGTATTATGTTTTCCTGATGTTTATGATTCTGTGGACATAAATTAGTGTGTGCACATATGAAAAAGTAAGCACCTATTTTAGTCTTTACAGACAGGCTTTGAACAGGAAAGTTCCACTAGTCAATTTATCCAAAGATTCTTGGAAGACCATCTTGCAGGGCTCATGGGTAGACTTACTGCTGGAGTCCTAGGGCCTAGTGCAGGGTCAGAAGCTTGGCAGGCCTAGCACCTGGGTCCACAGGTGTAGGCTTAGTGCCTGGGTCCACAGGGTTGAGCCCAGAGCCTGAGTCCACTCTGGAGTCTGGACCTTGAATCTGCTGGGGTGGGTTTGAATTCTGAGTCCCTGGGACTCAGCTTGTGGCTGAGATTCACTGAGGTGGGCTTGTTTACTGGGTCTGTGGGAGTGGTCATATTGGAGTTTGGATCCTCAGGGGCAGGCCTGGAAGCTATATTCACAAGTTTTGAGTTGGTATGGACTATCCTGAAGCCAGAGCTACTGGGATTATAGCTTGGCACCTAGGTCCATAGGGGCAGGCCCAGGGCCTGCTTCCATGGGAATAGGCCTGGAGCCTAGGTCCACAGGGGCTGGCCTAGTTCCGGATCTAGCCTAGAGTCCGAGTTCACAAGGGTGGTTCTGGAGTCTGGGATTATAGGAGCCAGCCTGGTGCTAAGGTCTACTGGGGTGGACTTGGACCCTGGTGTACTATAGCCAGAGGCTTGAAGCCTAGATTCATTAATGCTAGTCTGAGGCCTGAGACAACCAATGGGGCTAACCTGGCTCTAGGGTACATCCTGAAGCCTAGGGCTGTAGGGTCCTGCCTGGCATTGGAGTGGGCCTGGAGACTTTGCCTGTAGGTGCTGGTCTGGAACTTGGGGCTATGGCAGCCAACCTGATACCAGGGTTCACAATCTCACCAACATCTGTTATTTTTTGACTTTTCAGTAATAGCCATTCTGACTGGTGTGAATGCTGTCTCATTGTGGTTTTGATTTGCATTTCTCTTGGGATTAGTGATACTGAGCTTTTTTTCATGTGCTTTTTGGCCACATGTATATCTTTTCTCCCATTCTATAGGTTGTCTGTTTGCTCTATTCATAGTTTTCTTTTGTTGTGCAGAAGCTCTTTAGTTGAATTAGACCCCATTTGTCAATTTTGACTTTTGTTGCAATTGCTTTTAGTGTCTTCATCATGAAAATCTGTTACTATGTTCAGAAAGGTATTGCCTTGGTTGTCTTCCAGTGTTCTTATAGTTTTGGGTTTTACATTTAAGCCTTTAATCCATCTTGAGTTGATTTTCGTATATAGTGTAAGGACGGAGTACATTTTCAATCTTCCACATATGGCTAGCCAGTTATCCCAGCACTAGTTATTGAACAGATCGTCCTTTTCCATTGCTTATATTTGTCAGGTTGGTCAAAGATCAGATGGCTGTAGATGTGTGGCCTCATGTGGTGCTTTCCTTCTCATATTTATTCTCCTTGGGTTCATTGAGACTTTTGGACATGTGGATTTAGTTACCATCAAATTTAGAAAATGTTTGATCATTACCTATCAATACTTTTTCCTTCTCTTACTCTGTTTTCTCTCCTTTAGATATTCTAGTTACGTGACATTTTCTTCTTGCTAGTTTCCACTGGTCACTGGGGCTCTGATTGTTTTGTCTTCATTAAACTTTTGTGAGATAATTTTAGATTTGCATGCAGTTGGAAGAAATAATATAGAGAGAGTCTATGTATGATTTACTCAATCCCCTTTAATGCTAACATCCTGCAAAATTATAATACAATATAACAACCAGAGGGGGCGGAGCAAGATGGTCGAATAGGAACAGCTCCAGTCTCCAACTCCCAGCGCTAGCGACACAGAAGAGTGGTGATTTCTGCATTTTCAACTGAGGTACTGGGGTCATCTCACTAGGGAGTGCCGGACAATCGGTGCTCGTCAGCTGCTGCAGCCCAACCAGTGAGAGCTGAAGCAGGGTGAGGCATTGCCTCACCTGGGAAGTGCAAGTGGGAAGGGAATCCCTTTTCCTAGCCAGGGGAACTGAGACACACAACACCTGGAAAATCAGATA
>NW_012116143.1:2871831-2921269 GCF_000951035.1 Colobus angolensis palliatus | reverse complement strand
GTTGATGGGTGCAGCACACCAACATGGCACAAGTATACATATGTAACAAACCTGCACGCTATGCACATGTACCCTAGAACTTAAAGTATAAAAAAAAAAAAAGAAACAATGTAACAACCAGAATGTTGAAATTGGTGTAATCAAGATACAGAATATTTCAGTCATTGCAATGGTCTCTCGTGTTGCCATTAATAGCCACAATCACTTTTCTCCATCCCTACTCCCTCCTTAACTCCTGAAAGCTACCAATGTATTCCCCATTTATGTAATTTTGTCATTTCAAGAATGTTATATAAATAAAATCATACAGGATATAACATATGTGGACTGGAAGTTTTTCATCCAGCATAATTCCCTGCAGATTAGGTTTTTACATGTAGCAGTTCATTTTTATGGCTGAGTAGTATTCCATGATATAGATGTATCACAGTTTGCTTAAACATTTTTCGTTTGGATTGATATCAGTTGCAGCTGTTATGAATAAAGCTGCTTTTTTCTATGAAAAGTTTTTAATACTTTTACATTTAAGTTAGTGATCCATCTTTAGTTTTTTGTCAAGTATGAGATATATTCTTGCTGATGCATTTGTTGAAAAGGTTATCCTTCTTTATTGAATTCCTTTTGCACCTTTCCCGTTAATCAAGTGGGAATATTTCTGTGAGTTTTCTTATGGGCTCTCCATTGTATTCCATTTATTGATGCATATATCTCTTCACCAATATGACATAGACTTGATTAGTCTTGAAATGAGGTAAATGATCTTACCTTATTCTTATTTATTATAACTGTTTTAGCTTGTACTTTTTGCTTTTTCATATATTTTTTGGAAAAACTTGCTTATATATACAAATAATGTTGCTTGGATTTTGATAAGAATTGTATTAATGCCATATATCAATTTTGGGAAAATACTCATCTTTTTATTACATTGAGTCTTCCAATCTACAAATACAATATATCTCTCAATTTACCTATCTTTAATTTTATTTATCAGTATTTTATAGATTCTAGTATAGATGATCTATAAATGTCTTGTTAGATTTACATCTTATTTTTTCTCTTTTTGAGCTATGGTAAATATTATTGCCTTTTAATTTTATTGTCCATGTGTTTGTCACTAATATATAGAATATAACTGATTTTTTATGTTTATTTTTTATTCTGCTAACTTGTTGAACTCATTTTTTAGTTTTGGAGTTTATCAATTCCTTAAGATTTTCTGACAATTATGTTATATGCAAATTGAAACCATTTCATTGCTTTTCTGATCTGTTGTTATTTTATTTATTTTTCTTGCCTTTATACACTGGCTAGAACTTCCAACCCTATGTTGAATAGAGTTATGAGAGTAAATATTCTTGCCTTGCTGTCAGTCATAGAGGGAAAGAATCTGGTCTTTTACCATTAAATATACAGACAGTCCTTCATATCTGTGGCATTTTATCCATGGATTTAATCAAAAATGGAACAAAAATTTTTAAAGAAACTGAATGGTTGTATCTGTGCTGAACCTGTGTACAGAACTTTTTCTTGTCATTATTCCCTAAAAATGCAGTATAACAATTATTTACATAGCACTTATACTGTTCTAGGTATTATAAGTAATCCAGAGATGATTTAAAGTATATGAAAAAAATGTGCAGAGGCTATATGCAAATACTACATCACTTTACATAAAGGACTTGAGCATCCATGGATTTTTGTATTCATGAGGGGTCCTGGGACCAATCTCCCACGGATATTGAGGAACAACTGTAATGTTAGCTTTAGGTTTCTTGAATATACTGTTTGTCAAGTTGAAGAACTTTTCAATACTCTCATTTTTTTCTGAGATTTAAAAAAAATTATGAATGGGTGTTGAATTATGTCAAATGGTTTTTTTCTGCATTGATTAATTATTGTATTAATTGTTTTATTTATTCTATCATTATGGTGAATTAGATTGACTGATTTTTTAATATTGACCTGTTTTGCATGGTACAATAAATTCCATTTGATCATGTTGCATATTTTTTGTGCATATATATATATATATAAAAGTTTCATTCATATTTTGTTAAGGATTTTTGCATCTTTATTCATGAATGACCTTGGTGTATTCTGATGATACACAAATCATCACTCATAAGAATTTCTTTCTTCTTTCTTTCTTTCTTTCTTTCTTTCTTTCTTTCTTTCTTTCTTTCTTTCTTTCTTCTCTCTGTCCATCTGTCTGTCTTTTTTCCTTTCTTTCTTTCTCTCTTAATATCTTTGCCTGATTTTGGTATCAGGAAAATACCAGCTACACTGTTTTCTGGAAGAAATTGTAGAACTATTATTAATTGTTCTTTAAACATTTGGTAGAATTATTTGGTGAAACCATCTGAGTCTATATATTTTTCTTTTGAAACTATTTAAATGATGAATTATTTGTTTCATAGTTATAGGGCTATAAAAATTGTCTATTTCTTATGAGTGAGTTGTGGTAGCTTATGTTTTTTGAGAAATTAGCCCATTTTGTCTAAGTTGCCAAATTTATGTGTTTAATTATTTGTAGTAGTTCCTTATTATAGTTTTGTTATCATCAGGGTCTGTAGTAATATCCCTGTTTTATTTCTGATATGGGTAATTTGTGTCTTCTCTTTTTTTTCATTGTTAATCTTTTGCTGTCAATTTTATTGGTATTTTCAAAGAATCAACTTTGTATTGCAATAGTGTTCTGTATTGCTTTTCTGTTTTCAATTTTATTGATTTCTTCTATTATCTTTATTTCTTCATTTTGCTTTCTTTGGGTTGATTTTGCTCTTCTTATTTTAAATTCTTAAAGTAGAAGTTAAAATTATTGATTTAAGACTCTTCCTCTTTTTCAATGTAAGCATTTAATGCTGTACATTTTCCTCTCATCACTGTTTTAGCTGTGAGTTCAAATTTTTAATATTGTATTTTTATTTTTATTTAGCTAAGTGTAAGTGTATGTATTTTTCCTTGACACTTCCTCTTTGACTCATGAATTACATAGAAATCTCCTGCTTAGTTATCATGTATTTGGAGATTTTCCTGTTATCTCTGTTATTGATTTGTCATTTGATCCCATTGTGGTTTGATTTTAATTCCTTTACATTTTTTAGGTTTGTTTTATGGTTCAAGATGTAATCTATCTTGGTATATATTCTGTGAGCACTTGACGAGAATGTGTATTCTGCGGTCACTGAGTAGAGCAGTTAATGTCAAGTAGATCCTATTGTCTTATGGTATTGAGTCTTATGGTATTTTTAATTGGTACAAGAGTGCTGTTGAAGTTCCCAACTGTAATTATTCATTTGTCTATTTCTCCTCCATTTCTAACAGATTTTTCCTCACATATTTCACAATTGTATTTGTTGGTGCACATGTATTTAGGGTTGTTATCTCTCATTGGTAGATTGACTCCTTTATTATTATAAAATGTTCCTTCCTATTTCTGGTATTTTTTTTCCCCCTAAGATCTAATTTATCTGATATAGCCACAGATACAGCTGTGCCCCCACCAAAATCTCATCTTGAATTCCCACATGTTGTAGAAGGGACCTTGTGGGAGATAATTTAATCATGGGGGAAAGTCTTTCCCATGCTGTTCTCACGATAGTGAACAAGTCTCACAAGATCTGATAGTTTTATAAGGGGGAGTTTCCCTGCACAAACTCTCTCTTTGCCTGCTGCCACCCGTGCAAGATGTGACTTACTCCTCCTTGCCTTCTGCCATGATTGTGAGGCTTCCCCAGCCACATGGAACTATAAGCCCATTAAACTCTTTTTCCTGTATAAATTGTTCAGTTTTGGGTATGTCTTTATCAGCAGCCTGAAAATGGACTAATACAGTAAATTGGTATTCATAGTGGGGTGTTGCTAAAAAGATACCCAAAAATGTGGAAGCCACTTTAAAACTGGGTAATGGGCAGAGTTTGGAACAGTTTGGGGTGCTCAGAAGAAGACAGGAAAATGTGGGACAGTTTGGAACTTCCTAGAGACCTGTTGAATGGCTTTGACCAAAATGCTCATAATGATATGGACAATGAAATCCAGGCTGAAGTAGTCTCAGATGGAGATGAGGAGCTTGTTGGGAACCACAGCAAAGATGACTCTTGTTATGTTTTAGCAAAGTGACTGGTGGCATTTTGCCCCTACTCTAGAGATTTATGGAACTTTGAACTTGAGAAAGATGATTTAGGGAATCTGCTGGAAGAAAATTCTAAGCAGCAAAGCATTCAAGAGTTGACTTGGGTGCAGTTAAAGGCATTCAGTTTTATAAGGGAAGCAAGCATAAAAATTTGAAAAATTTGCAGCCTGACAATGTGATAGAAAAGAAAATCCCATTTTCTGAAAAGAAATCCAAGCCAGCTGCACAAATTTGCATAAGTAATGAGGAGCCAAATGTTAATCTCCAAGACAATGGGGAAAATGTCTTCAGGGCCTGTCAGAGGTCTTCATGGCAGCCTCTCCTATTACAGGCCTGGAAGCCTAGGAGGAAAAAGTGGGTTCATGGGGTGGGCCCAGGGTCCCCATGCTGTGTGCAGCCTAGGGACTTTGTGCCCTGCATCCCAGCTGCTCTAGTGATGGCAGAAAGGGGCCAAGGTAGAGCCTGTTTAACCTGTTTTGATTTGGAGAAGCACAGAAAATGAGGCATACAGAGATTAGTATAGAGAAGCCCTGTATTTGGCAAGCAATCTGCCTGTGTGGCAATAGAGAAGGAGAGAGCTTTTAGACTATGAAGGCTGGAAGTTTACAATGGGTCCTTACCCTGACCAGAACTTCCTAAAAAAAAAATTAGCAAAGGAAATAGTAAATGAAGTAAATATATACTAGTAAATAAAGGCTGCTATTAAATAAAGGCTACTATTGAAGAATCTGAAAAGCATCAGTATAAATTTATTGTAAGAGAAGAGTATAGAAGTGGGAAACAATATTTACCATCAAATAAAAAGTAATTGCCAATAGGAAAATTTTGCACAGAACACATTAAAGAAAATCCTTTGAAAAATTCAAACTAAAGAGACTTTTTATAAAGATCATATATAAAAATAAACAAAAAATGATAATTTTGAAAAAGAAGAGCAATTAAGGGAAGTTAGCTCTTTCAGATATTAAATATTTTATAAAGCCTAATATTTAAATTTATGCAATATTAGGATACAGTGAGAAAGAATAAAGGAATAAAATAGAAAGTATAAAAATTAATATGAATATATACATACATTAGCATATGATAAAGATGATATCTAAGTTTTCTTGGGAAATTGGATAGCCACTTGGAAAAACTTAAGTTGAATCTCTACTTTATATCCTAGCAAGATATACCTACAATGGATCATATTTAATGTTAAAAAATAAATAAATCTTAAATGTACTAGAAGAAAAATAGAATACCTCCTATAAAACCTAAAAGAAAAGACAGAGCATTTCTCAGTAGCAAAATGTACCATAAGATAATGTCAAAAGAACAAGTTAGGAATGCATTTGCTATACAATTCATATCAAAAAGGGCTAATCCCTTTAACACAAAAAATCAGAGAAAATGATAATGTTATCAATGGAACAAGATGCAAAAGACACCAAGAGGCATACAGTGGAAAAACAACTATTAGATGTATGAGTTCTATGTCACTCCAAATATATGACTTATAAATTGGAACTACCATGAAATATCTTTTTATTTATTAGATGTTTAAAACCACAAAATTTTAATAACAGAATCTGTCAAAATGTGGGAAAACACTTACTTTGCTAATGGAAAGGTCAACATGTACAGTCACAAGCAAGAGAAATTCAAACTTTCAAACATCTAATTGCAAACATGTATGTCCTCTGATGTTTGACCTAGCAATTTAATTTATATACATTTCCACCTATGTAAAATTACATCTAGACATATCTACTCTTTCAACCACTGTTTGTAATAGCAAAAGACTGGGAACAACCCAAATATCCATTAAAAGGTGAAGGTTTAAATAAATGATGATATATTCATACAACAGAAGGTAATAAAAATATAAAAACAGACTAAAACAAAGTATTCTTTATGCTCTAAAGTGAAAGGATCTCCACAATATATTATGTAAGGAAGCAAGGAGAAGGATTTCACAGTTTTTAAATCTACTTTTAATACTCCATATACAGAGCCTGGAAGTCTCTGCTCCATCCAGTTTTCTAACAAGTTAAAAAACTGAACAGACTGAAAAATAACAAATTTTCTAGGATTCATCAGAGAGGTGAGGATACAGAACAAACTGCTACCCACAAGATTGGAGAGACAGTAAGATGAATACAGGGGCTCATGGCTTACCACAGCAGAGACTTACAAGCAGAACTGCTGCAGGAACCAGTGCCAGGTATAAAAACCTGAACTATGATAAATTGCTAGAGGCTCAGAGAGGACAAATCTGAGACTTATATATCCCAGTGGAATCCTGTCAAGAAGAGGTGGGGTAGATGAGTTTAACCTGCAAGAGTATGACCAGGTTCTCATAGTAAATACTGGAGGAAGACTTTCCTTGTGTTTCAAGTACAGGGAGAGGAAATACACCAGAGTACTCTGCTCTTTAACAAGGCCTGCCCTCAGGAGAAGCTATTCAAACAGAGCCTTGCCTGCTGAGGTTTCCTCAGAGCCTAACTGACATGTGGGAAGGGAAATACCCAAATCTAGCCATCTTATCTCATGGAAAGGGAAGGGAGACTGAGAAATTGAGACTACTGGGAGGTTCACAGTCCAGAGACATAGTCCAGAGGTTCACTAAAACATTGAGATCTAATCATAAGACCACAGAATGCTTTCCCACGCCCCGTCCCTTAACAAGCTATTACTGAAGGCCTATTTTCAGCAGTTCTATTTACATGGTAAATCATTTCTAACTGTGAAGAAAAAATTACTAGGAAAAAAAAAAGAATTTGAAGAAATAAAGTAAGCATCAGAACCAGATATGACAGGGATTTTGAAATGATTGAACCTGAAAATTTAAACAACAATGAAAAACACGCTAAAGGCTCTAGTAGATAAAGTAGACAGCATGCAAGAACAGATGGGCAAATGTAAGCATAGAGATGGAAATCCTAGGAAAGAAGCAAAAAGAAATGCTACAGATCAAAAACACTGTGACAGAAGTGAAGAATGCCTTTGATGAGCTTATTAGTAGACTGGACACAGCTGAGGAAAGAATCGCTGAGCTTGAGGCTATAACAATAAAAACCTTCAAAACGACAAGTAATGAGAATGATACAGTAGCTAAAAAGAAATCATTTAGGCAGTTAGTGAGGGTAAGTGTATTAGGGTTCTCTAGAGGTATCGACTGGTAGGATATACATACATATACATATATATATCAGTTTATTAAGTAGTATTAACTCACATGATCAGAAGATACCACAATAGGCCATCTGCAAGCTGAGGAGCAAGGAAGCCAGTCTGAGTCCCAAAGCTGCAGATCTTTGAGGGCAGAAGCATACAGCACAGGAGAAAGCACAGGAGAAAGATGTAGGCTGCATACAGCACAGGAGAAAGATGTAGGCTGGGAGGCAAAGCCACTCTTGCCTTTTCAAATTTTTCTACCAGTTTTACATTCTAGCTGCACTGGCAGCAGATTAGATGGTGCCCACCCAGATTAAGGGTGGGTCTGCCTTTCCTAGCCCACTGACTCAAATGTTAATCTCCTTGGCAACACCAACACCCTCACAGACATACCCAGGATCAATACTTTGCATGCTTCAATCCAATCAAGTTGACACTCAGTATTAACCATCACAGTAAGAAAGTCCTCTGTAAGGCTTCCCTTTTAACAAAAAGCAACCTCAAATCTTTTTTTTTTTCAACAAAATGCAACCTGAAAAATCAAACTGCAGATATAGAAAAGCAAGCTAGAAACTTTCACAGGTAAATGCCAGCAGCTTTGACAATAGAAAAAGGCCACCTGGAGGCCAGACATGTTCAACATGGGACTCTATCTTCCCTTTCCTTTGTCAACCATGTGAACAGTAAGGAACAGACCTAATGTCACAGGACAGGTAGAGAACTTATTTGCATGATAAAAGATTACGGTAGGGTAGCCAGCTTCTTCACGTGCTATGTAAATGGCACACCTGGTCCAACGACCAACCTTTTGGGCCCTATGTAAATCAGACACCACCTCCTCAAGCTTGTCTATAAAATCCTGTGCATTTCATCACAAAACTGGAGGACCCGCTCGGGAGCCCCTCTCTCTCTGCAGGAGAGAGAGCTATTCTCTTTCTTTTGCCTATTAAACTTCCACTCTTAAACTCACTTCTTGTCCTAGATTTCCCTGGCATGAGACAACAAACCTTAGGTATTTACCCCAGACAATGATGCTGCTTCAAGAACAAACCAATAAATAGAAAAATTTTAAAAAAAAACCAGAACAGAATATTCAGAGAGTGTGTGACAACTATAAAAGGTATAACATAAACAGAACACTAGAAGGAGAAAAAAGTAGAAGGAGAAATAAACAGGAGAAATATTTAAAACAATAATGCTTTAGATTTTTTTCCAAATTAATGTGGGACACCAAATCACAGATCCAGAAGGCTAAGGGAAAATAAAGCAGGATAAGTGCTAAAATCAAATATCAAAGAAAAATTCAGAAAGAAGTGAGAGGGAAAAAAGCACCTTATTTCTAGAGGAACAAAGATAAGAATTATATCCAACCTCTCCTCTGAAACCAGGCAAGCAAAAGGAGAGTAGGGTAAAATTTTTAATGTCTTGAGAGGAAAAAAAAAAATCTTACCAACCTAGAATTCTGTAGTCTGTGAAATTATGCTACAAAAGTGAAGGAGAAAAAAATACTTTCTCAGATAAAGAAAAATTACAGTGGTTTATTGCTACTAGACCTACTTTGCAAGAAAAGGATAGGGAAGGAAAATAATATAGCTCAAACACTTGAATCATCATAAAGAAAGAAATAACATGGGAAAATAATAACTAACAGTAAAATAAAAACATTTATTTTTCTTATTCTTAATCTAAAAGATAATAGTTTGTTCAAAATAATAGCAATAGTGTATTTACTTATGTATGCTAACACATGTATAGATTTTTTATATGCTTATATATAATTGGAATGAATCACAGCAATTATACAAGGAATAGAAAAGAAATATCAAGATTATTTTGTTATTATACGGTACTCATACTACCTGTGAAGCAGAATAGTGTTATTCAAAAGTGGACTTGGATTTGGTGTAAATGTATATTGCAAACTAAGGCAACCACTAAAAAGTGTAAAAAGAAAGAAGTATAACTGATATGCTCAGAAAGAAGAGAAAGTGGAACATAAAATGCTCAATGAAAACCACAAAAGGCAAAGAGCAGAAAACAAACATAGGAAAAAAGAACAAAGGCAGCAAAAGGAAATAGCAACAAATATGACAAATATTAATTCAAGTATACAAATAATCACTTTGAACATCCATAGTCTAACACAACTTAATACATTTACACAGTTGGATATTAAAATAACACATCTTATTAGAACGTGTGGGATATAGCAAAAGCAGTGCTTAGGGAGATATTTATAGCATTGAATGCATATATAAGAAAAAAGGAAAGATCTAAACTCAAACATCTAAGTTCCCACTTTAGAAAACTTGAAAAAGAAGAGCAAATTAAATCCAAAGTAAGCAGAAAAATAGAATTAAAAAGTTAGAGGAGTCATTAATGAAATTCAAAACATAAAATCGATAGAAAAAAACAATGTAACCAAAAGCTGGTTCTTGAAAAGATCAATAAAATCGCTAAGCTGTAGTCAAGATAACTAAAAAAAAAGAGAGAAGATATCAATTACTATTATCAAAAAGGAATAGGGAATATCACTATATATTGCATGAACATTAAAAGGATAATTAAAGAATACTACAAACAGGCCAGGCGCAGTGGCTGACGCCTGTAATCCCAGCACTTTGAGAGACTGACGCGAGCAGATCACAAGGTCAGGAGATCAAGACCATCCTGGTTAACACAGTGAAACCCCGTCTCTACTAAAAATACTATATATATATATATACACACATACACACACACACACACACACACACATATATATATATATATATGTAAGCTGGGCGTGGTGGCAGGCGCCTGTAGTCCCAGCTACTCAGGAGGCTGAGGCAGGACCCAGGAGGTGGAGCTTGCAGTGAGCCGAGATCGCACCACTGCACTCCAACCTGGGTGACAGAGTGAGGCTCCGTGTCAAAAAAAAAAAAAAAAGAGTACTATGAACAACTTTATATGCACAAATTTGCTAACTTACATTAAATGAACGAATTCCTTGAAAGACATAGTTTGCCAAAACTCACACAAGAAGAGACAGACAATCTGAGTAGTCCCAGGTCTAGCAAAAAATTGAATCAATTAATAACCTTCCAAAACAGAAAGCAACAGGCCAGATGGGTTCACTGGTGAATTCTACCAAACATTTAAAGAAGAAATTATACAAATTATCTTTAATATTTTTTAGAAGTCATTAGCAGAAGGAATACAGCCTAATTCTTCCAATAAGACCAGCATTACTCTAACAACAATACCAGATAAAGTTATTACAAGAAAACTAAAGAGCAAACCAATATCTTTCATAAACACAAATGCAAAAATCCTCAACAAAATATTAGTAAATAGAATCCAACAATGTATAAAAAATTATATGCCACAATCAAGTGGAACTTATTCCATGTAGGCAAGACAGGTTCACATTTGAAAATAAATTATTGCAATACATCACATTGACAGACTAAAAAAGAAAAATCACATGATCATATCAATAGACTGGGGGAAAGCATTTGACAAAACCATCATGATGAAAACTCTCAGTCAACTAGGAATAGAGGAAAACTTTGTCAACTTGATGAAAACAATCTACAAAAATTCTACAGCTAACATCATACTTAATGGTAAGAAACTGTAAACTTTCTCACTAATATCAAAAACAAACCAAGGATCCCATCTCACCACTTCTTTGCAATATTGTGCTGGAATTCCTAGCTGATGCAATAAAACATGAAAATGAGATTAAAAGTATACAGATTGGAAAGTAAGAAATAAAATTTTCTTCTTTCACAGATGGCATGATCATCAATGTTGAAAATTCAAAATAACAATAAAAAACTCTCCTGGAACTAATAAGTGATTATACTAAGATTGCAGAATATATATGAAGAATAAGTTTAATAAATTGTTTTCCTATATATAGCAATGAATAAGTGAAATTTTAATTTAACAGTATAATACCAAATCTACATGCAGAAAACTACAAAACTGATGAACATCAAAGAACTAAGTAATTAAATATTTTATGTTCATGGATAGAAAGACTCAAAATTGTCAAAATGTTAGTTCTTCCTAATGTGATGAAGATCCAATGCAATTTCAATAAAAATTCCAGGAAATTATTTTGTGAATATTGAAAAACTAATTCTAAATTGTAAATAGAAAGGGAAAAGACCCCAAATACCCAATGTAATATTGAAGGAGAAAAACAAAATTGGAGGACTGACAAGACCCAACTTAAAGACTTACAATAAAGCTATAGTATTCTAGATAACCTGGTACTGGTAAAAGAAAAGCTCAGTGAAGCAGAGCAGGGAGTCCAGACATAGACTCACACAAAGACATCAACTGACTTTTGACAAATGAGCAAAGGCAATACAATGAAGAAAAGATAGTCTTTTCAACAAATAAGGCTCAAACAAGTAGACATCCACATGCAAATAATAATAATAAAAGACAGATAAAATAAGAGATGTAGACCTTACACTCGTCACAAAAATTAACTCAAAATAGATCATGGATCTAAATGTAAAATGCGAAACTATAAAACTCCTTGAAGAAAACACAGTAGAAAATCTAAATTGCCTTGGCTTTGGCAATCACTTTTTAGATACAACAAAACATCTTCCATGAGAGAAATAATTGATAAGCTAATCCGTATTAAAATTGAAATTTTCTGCTCTACAAAAGGCAATGTTAAGAGAATGAGAAGATAAGCTAAAACTGAAGGAAAATATTTACAAAAGATATATCTGATTAAAAAGCTGTTATCTAAAATATACAAAGAACACTTGAAAGTCAACAATAAGCAAATAACCCAATTAAAAATGGTTTAAAGATCTTAAGAAACACCTCACCAAAGAATATACACAGATGAAAAATGAGCGTATAAAAAGACACTTCACATCATATCATTTGGTAAACACAAATTAAAACTATGAAATACCACTACACACTTGTTAGAATGGCCAAATTTCAAAACAGTGATTATATCAATCACTGATGAGGATGTGGAGCTACTGGAACTCTTATTCATTGTTGGTGGGAATGCAAAATAATATAGGCACTTTGAAAAACAATTTGAAAACAATTTGAAAAAAAATTACAAAACTAAACATACTCTTACCATATGATCCAGCAACAATCATCCAGTAATAATGCTCCTTAGTATCCAATCAAAGGAGCTGAAAACTTACACCCACAGAAAAATCTGCACATAGATGTTTAATGCTGCTTTACTCATAATTGCCAAAACTTGGAGGCAATGGAGATGTCCTTCAATAGGTGATTATATCAATGAACTGTGGTACATCCAAACAATGGAATATTTTACAACCCTAAAAAGAAATGAGCTGCAAGCTATAAAAACCATGGCGGAATCTTAAATGCATATTACTAAGTGACAGAAGCCAATCTGAAAAGGCTATATATCACGTGATTCCAACTATACTGTATTCTGGAAAAGGCAAAACTGTAGAGATAGTAAAAAGATCAGTGATTGGCAAGGGTTGGAACAGAGAGGCAGAACAGAGGATTTTCAGATTAATGAAAATACTTTGTATGATATTATGATGGTGGATACATTGCATTATATATTTATCCCAGCCCAAAGAATGTTCAACACCAAGAGTGAACCCTGATGTAAACTACAGACTTTGGGTGACCATAATGCATCAATGTAGGTTCATCAATTATAACAAATGTACCATATTGGTGGGTAATGTTGATAATAAGGAAGATTATGTATGTGTGTATCTATGTGTGACAAGAGGGGTTGTATGGGAAATCTCTGTGCCTTCCTCACAATTTTGCTGCAAAACTAAAAGTGTGCTAAAAAAAAAAAAAAAAAAACTAAGAAAAGTAACTTGCACATTTTAAAATAAGCAATGAGTCAAAGAAAAAATCATGAAAAAATTACACAATACTTTCAGAAGAGTCTAAATGAGACCCAATTCACCAAAACTTATGAAATGTAGCTATACAGTGATAAAGGGAAATTATAGCTGCCAATGCCTGTAGTAAAAAAGAAAAAAGATTCTATGTCAATCAATTCACTTCCCACTTTAAGCAAGATCAAACTAAACCTAAAACAAGTAGAAAGATAGCAATAATAAAGATTAGTATAGATATATAATAATAAAGTAAAAAACAGACAAACAACAAAGAAAATCAATGATAGCAAAATTACATTCTTTGAAAAGGTCAATAAAATGACAAAACCTCAAGTTAGATGTATGTTTAAAAACTGGGAAGATTCAAATTACTGAAATCAAAAATGAAAGAAAGGACCTCTTTACTGACCCTACAGAATAAAAAAGAGGAAAAGGGAATCCTTTGAGCAATTGTAGGATAACAAATTAGATAACAGATGAACAAATTACTAGAATGACATGAATTACTGAAACTACCTTCTCAAGAAATAGAAAATCTGAGAAGTTAGTTTCTCAAATTAGACATATCATAAGTAGAGATAGGGTTAGTTATTTTAAAACTTCCCACAAAGAAAAACCCAGACCCAAATTGTTTTAGTGAATTGTATCAAATCTTTAAAGAAAAATTCATATAAAGTGTTCACAATTTCTCCAAAATAGAGAAGAGAGACCACTTCCTACCTCATTCCATTAGGCCAAAGTTGCCATGATACAAAATAATATAAAGATACCACAAGAAAAAAAAACTACAGGATAATATTTCTTATAAGTATAGATGTAAAGATCTTCTACAAAATACTAGGAAACTAAATCTAACAACATATGCAAAGGATTAATTATACACTACGGTCAGGTGGATTTTATCTCAGGAAAACATGTTGATTCAACATCCGAAAACAATGTAATACACCATGTCAATAGAATAAAGGTCAAAAACCACATGATCATCTCAATAGACACAGAAAAAAGCACTTGACAAAATCCAACAACCTTTCACGATAAGATCACTGAACAAACTAGAAATATAAAAGAACTTCCTCACCTGGTAAGGGGAATCTACTAAAAACCCACAGCTCACATCACACTTAATTGTGAAATAGTCAAAGCTTTCCCCCTAAAATCAAGAATAAGACAGGATGTCTGTTCACATCACTTCTATTCAGCCTTGTACTGGAGGTTCCAGACAGAGCAATGAGATAAGAAAATAAAAAGCATGTAGCTGGGCAGGGTGGCCATAGCTGTAATCCCAGCAATTTGGGAGGCCAAAGTAGGCAGATCACTTGAGACCAGGAGTTCGAGACCAGACTGGGCAACATGAAGAAAACTCATCTCTACAAAAAATACAAAAATTATCTGGGCGTGGTGACACATGTCTGTAGTCCTAGCTTGTCAGGAGGCTGAGGTGGAAGGATTGCTGGAGCCGTGAAGATCGAGGCTGCAGTGAGCCATGATCGCACCACTGAACTTCAGCCTGGGCAAGAGAGTGAGACCCTGTGTCAAAATAAACAAATAAATAAACAAACAAACAAATAGCAGGCATCACTATTGAAAGAAATGTAAAATATCTATTTGCAGATGACATGATTTTGTGTGAAGAAAATTCTTTAAAGTACACTTTTAAAAACTATTAAAACTAATAAAAATCAACAAATTTGCATGATACAAGATCAACACATAAAAATATATTTTAATATACTAGCATAAAACATGCAGAAGTGAAATTAAGGAACAATTCCATTTAAAACAGCATCAAAAAGAAAAAAATGCATAAGAACAAATTTAATAAGAGCAAAAGTGATATACTGAAAACTGGGAAACATTGCTGAAATAAAAATCTAAACAAATAGAATGATATCTCATGTCCATAATCAGATATCCTATTGTTTAAATGGCAATGCTCCCCATATTAATCTACAGATTCAACTCAATCCCTCTCTATCAAAAAAACAAGGAGTAGAACAATGTATATTGCTCTGTATTACTTATATTTCCATAAAGAATGTCTAGAAACATTCACAAGAAACTAATGAAAGCATTTATATATCATAATGGTTGGGCTGAAACTGGATAAATGTGGAGCAGGGTAACTATATATATTGTTTTTCTTTTTATACCTTGTATTATTTTTTTAAAGTATGGGGAGAGGAGCAGGAGTGGAAATTATCTTGCCCCACTCTAGCAGTGTGTAAGATAGACAAGCCTGGATTCATAGAATCAGACCAGAATGACTGACAAATAAGCAGTGTATGGAGGTAGTCCTCATAGGATGTGTGGCCACCCCATTACTTTGAACTTCCAGAGAATATTACTAACATCCATTGAAACAGGAACAAGTAAAGGGGAGAAAGGCCAGCTTACTTAATACCAATGGGATTTTAATTTCTTTATCACTATCCCCACAGCAGCTGTAGCGAGGGCCCTCCCACATCTCTCCAGTCTTCCTTCTCCTCACACTATCAACTCTTATCCAAAGACAGAGGGAAACTATGAATGATCCTGCTGTGCAAAGGAGAAAAGGTAGGGAAAGAAGGGGAAAAAGAGCAGAGGAGTCTGCAGGAGTTCCTGCTGATTCTTTACTTCACTTGGGTACCACAGGGCAGGAGATAAACTTTGGAGAAGAATGCAATTAAGCTAACTCCAGTTTGGCTTTGATCTACATTTAATTTGTTCACATTTGAGGATTCAAATCCAAAATGAAAAAGGATTTTATGAATGAATAATATTTCATTGTATATGTAAACCACATTTTCTTTGTCTATTTATCCACTGATAGACACTGAGTTTGATTCCATATCTTAGCTGTTGTGAATAGTGCTGTAATAAAGGTGGGAGTACTGATACCTCTTCAACGTACTGATTTCCTTTTTATGAATATATATATATACCCAGCAGTGGGACTGCTGGATGATATGGCAGTTCTATTTCCAGTTTATTGAGGAACTTCCACACTGTTTTCTACAGTTACTGTACTACTTTAGATTCCTCCCAACAGTGTAGTGGCATTCCCCCATCCCCACATCCTCACTAGCATTTGTTACTTTTTGTCTTTTTGATAATAGCCATTCTAACTGGGGTAGGTGATACCTTCTAGTGATTTTCATTTGTATTTCCCCGATGATCAGTGAAATTGAATGGTTTTTCATATACTTCTTGGCCATTTGTATATCTTCTTTTGAGAAATGTCCATTCAGGCCTTTTGCCCATTTTTAATTGCATTGATGTTTTGTTTTTTTGCTGTTGATTTATTAGTTCCTTACATATCCTGGTTATTCATCTCTTGTCAGATCGATAGATTGTAAGTATTTTCTGACATTCTGTAGGTTGTCTTTTCACTTTATTGATTGTTTTCTTTGCGGTGCCAAAGTTTTTTAGCTTATTGTAATTCTGTCTATTTTTGTTTTGTTGTCTGTGCTTTCGAGGTCTTCGAGGTCTTACCCCCCAAAATCTTTGCTCAGACTAATGTCCTCTAGCATTCTCCTAGTGTTTTAGTAGTTTCATAGTTTCAAGTCTTACAATGAAGTCTTTAACCCACTATTAGCTGATTTTTGCGTGTGGTGGAAGATAAAGATCTGGTTTCGTTTTTCTGTATGTGAACATCCAGTTTATCCAGCACCATTTATTAAAGAGACTGTCCTTTCCCCCGATGCATATTCGTGGTATCTGTGTCAAAAACAACTGAGTGTAAGTGTGTGGATTTATTTCTGGATTTTCTATTCTGTTCCATTCATCTAGGTGTCTGTTTTATGCCAGTATCATGCTGTTTGGGTTATTTTAGCTGTGTAGTATAATTTGAAATCAGAGAGTGTGATGCTTCCAGCTTTCTTCTTTTTGATCAGTATTATTTTAACTATTCAGGGACATTTGTAGTTCCATATATATTTTATGATTATTTTTTCCATTTCTGTGAAGAATGTCATTGGAATCAAGCTTGGGCTTGTATAGAGATTTTAACAATATTAAGTCTCTCAACCCATGAGCATGAGATAACTTTCCACCTTATCATTTGCAGTATGATGCATGGAACTGGAGGCCATTATGTTAAGTGAAATAAGCCAGGCTCACAACAACAGATATCACATGTTCTCATTCTTATGTGGGAGCTATAAAAGGGGGTCTCAGGGAGGTAGAGAGTAGACTGGGAAGGGAAGAGGGGTGGGGAGATGGAGAGAAGTTGGTTATGGAATACAAAGACATGGTTGGATAGAAGGAATATGTTCTAGTGTACAAGAATACAGTAGGGAAATTATAGTTAACAATAATTTATTGTATATTTAAAAATAGCTAGAAGAAAAGAGCTTTAATATTCCCAAAACAAATAAAATATAAATGTTTTGAAGTGAGGGATATCCCGATTACCCTGATTTGATCATTATTCATTGTATACAGTTTTCAAAATATCACACGTATCCCCAAAATATGTAAAACTGTTATATACAATTAAATAACAAAAATGGAAACAACAGCTGTACAAACATTTTTAAAAGGCTTTCTTTAAATGAGTTTCACATGAAAGTAGGAAAGGACTCTCTGGAGCCCTTACCATCTTTATGTGAGAAACACGTTGGTCCCAGTGCTCTCTTTACTTTTCTTAGTCCATCCTTTCACTCTGTACATCTTTCTGAGCTCAATGAATTATACACTATCGTTGCTTAATTGCTTTCAGAGATGGACCCCTGCACAGGTGGGAATGGATGTGTTCACATATGTCAGAGTGAGAATGGCACGGCCAGGTGTGCCTGCCATGCAGGGTACCAGCTGTCTGAAGACAAAAACATTTGTGAAGGTAGGAAACTGAAACTGATGACTTAATTGTGTAATTGTTTGAAATTTTGTGGTAATTCAGTTTTGAATAGTCAGAACAGCTAGGAGAAAAGGTGTTTTCATTTATTTTTAAAAAGGAACATTTAAATTCTTATTTGATCATTTGAAAGCTATTTTTATACCATCAAACTTCAGTGAAATTCTTAGTAACATTTTATAAAATGACATAGGATAGTTCCAGACTTAAATACTTTTTGTTTCTCATTCTGAAGTAAATTCCAGAATTAATATTTCAAAATCTTCTATAACCACACAGGAAGTTTTTTATTATAGGCTACAGAAGGTGAGGATAACCTTTGAAAAGCAAGTATATGCAGATGAGTGTTTTCAGAAGTCAGGAATAATTTAAAAAAAAAGAAGGAACTGTATAAATACAAAATTACACATTTCTCTTTCCTAGAAATAGCAAAACAGACATACTTTAATTCAAAGATGAAAGTGATAAATTCTTCCCTCACAAGAACTGATAAATTAAGTCATTTCTCTGGGGCAGTCTTTGTTTTAATAACTTTTGAGAAATCACTTTTTTATCATGATATTTTCATGAAATGAGAAACCATTTTTATCATGATATTTTCATGAAATGAGAAACCATTTATTTGTAGTAATTACAAAAGTAATTATGACTTATGGGACTGATAAAAACTATGAAAAACAATTAGTAATGGAAATTTGTGTTTTCATTTTTTCTTTAGGTCAAAATTAAGATGATAATTTCTGTGGATTTTTTAAACACACTTTTCTAACAGAGAACATTTCTGCTTTGGTCCTCTGTTTCCACAGCACCTATCTAGCTCAGCACTTGGTACAGAATAAGATCATCTTAAATAAATATTTGAGGAAAATTGACAAATGTTTGCATACATAGATATAGATATGTATATTTATCTGTCTACTGCCTTTCAAACTTCTATTTTAACATCTGATACATTATTTATAGAAAATCTATCCTGGGAATTACTGCTTGCCTGTTCTATTACAAATACATTAGAAGAATGAGTATTTCTCTTAAGCATCCTGGTGGGGATGATATATAGTACGGAGGAAGAACCAGTTTAAAAAAAAAATGGTGAGACCTATCCCTTTAAAGGGAGGAAGGAGAGATCACCTGAGCCACACAACTGAAGTTACACTGAATAGAATTGACTATTGTTATCAGGAGAGAGAGAGGGTATCAGGGTCTAAGTGGCATTCCCTTGTGACAATCGTATGTATAATACAAACCATGGATTGCTAAATATGAAGGCCCCTTATCTGCCTTACCCATGGCCACACATACTAATGTAAATCAAGGAGATAGTCCTAAAGACAAATTACAATGACTTCTTCCCTGTATTATTAAAGAATAGATTAGGCCCATTTTTGTTTCATTTTCTCTTTTTCCTTATTAATAGATACTAGTAAGTTCTAATAGAAGTGTTTGAGAACATAAGACCAACACTAGCGGTAATGTCAGAAGCAGTCAGCTTATTTACAAATGCTCCTTTATATAAAGAATATGGAACCTATGTGGTATTTACTGTTACAGTGGCTGTTGGGGGTAGGGGGTCAAGTGGGAGCAGGTGCATAAGTCCATTATTGTAGTTTGTCAGTAAGTCATCATTACAGCTACTAAGACATAGCTGTTGTGTCTGTCATCCTGCATATATAAATGAGTGTGCTGAAGGTCTTTCTTACAGTGGCCACCACTGCGTAAACTCTATGGGATCTTTCACTTGTGCCTGCCATACTGGCTTTGAGCTGGGAGCTGATAGAAAACAATGTTGCAGTAAGTGGCAACAGTCAAAGCCCAGGGAATGTGTGGCATTTTACAGGTATTAAACATGAATAATAAACAAAAGAATTACATTGTGTGTCTTGCTAAAGCAAGGACTCCTGAGAAGGATGTGGATGAAGGCTTAAAAATCCAACCCCTTTATTTTATAGATGAGAAAACAGAGGCCCAGAGTCAGTGGAAAATGGTTTGAATAATAATCTGTAGTGTCGTTAGCAAGGATTAAACCTCAGGCTTTCTGACTTGGGGCTCTGTTAGGTTCATAGATCTTTGTGAAAAGTCTGCCTTCCTTTATCAGTTCTGCCATGCAATATTTATTGAACACTAATAACTCCAATGTAAAACTCAAAAAAAAAAAAAAAGGAATGAGCAGGAGTGAAGGAACCACCGTACAAGAAGCAGCTCTAAGCTGCAATACCATGCCTCATGCATTGGATGTTCTAATGAGAATCTTCCACATTGGCCCTCTCCCTCCCTCCCTCATTGCCTTTCATCATGCCTATTGAGCAGCTCCTTCCTTGCTTTGTCTTTTCTTCCACTGATTCATTTCCCTATCCCTTCTCTTCAAAAAATTTATGATCCGTGTCACATAACCTTAGCATCTTCCTCCCTAGGCTCAGTTATACAACTACATATATCCCTTTTTAGGAACATGTTAAAATGTTAATATGCTGAGCTATTAGCTATAGTTACTATCACAGCTATGTTCTCCTCACACGTCATCCCCACTGGTCGTTTACTTCATCTGCAGATGAGCACACTTTCTACTTTACTAAGCTTTAATCTATCTGATACAAATTTCCTCAAGTTCAATGTTTTCTACCTCAACATTTCCCATTCTCACCCATCTCTACTTCTGTCCTTTTTTGAATGACAGATTTTTTTTCTTATTTTTATGGCTGATGTATCCATCTCTGACTCTTGGTACATCAAGAGACAGAGGTCTTGGTACATCAAAAATTCATTTTTCTTCTTCATCTTCTTCTTCATCTTCAGACTCTATCTTTCTCTCAGTGACTTCTTCCCTTCTTTCTCCAGTTCACAACTATACCTTACAAGGTAAATTTTACTATGTTGAAAACAACCATACTAACTGGTTTTGCTTTAAATTCAGGATCATAAATCTTAAATGATTAAGCAGCGTGGGTGGACAAACATATACTATCAGAATATGTCTAGCTACTTTTACTGTCATCAAAATAAGTGTTTAACATCTCTTTCTCTTCCAAAGCTTTATATCACCCTCCTTTTGACCTTTGTCCTCATCTCATCTCTTAAGTCATCAAATAATAAATGCAAACTATCATCCAAGGTAGCAATTGAAACAAAGTCTCCTGTAGAATCACATGGAAAGGCTTCAGTCCTATTAATATGAAGCAGGTAGCCCTATTACTATCAAAGGTCATCTTCTCCATGGAGCTTTGGATTCCATTCTCTCTTCACATCTGAAGATCTTTGCTTTTGTAATTATCTCCCTCTTTTCTGAATTATCAGTTCTTTCTTCTGCATCATTTTCATCAGTATAACAACATGACCAAGTGTCTTTTGTCTTTAAAGTACTTTCACATGAGTCCATATTTCATAAAAGCTAGTATCTGACTTTAGCCAATGTCTCCTCTCTCATTCTCTCATCAGCCCATACTAATCAAGTTTTCACCTCTACTCTGCCACTTGTCACCCATGACCACTATGCTACCAGATTGGATGGTAGCTTCTTCAATTTTATCCTAATTGACATCTCAGTAGTTTTCAACACTTCTGATTACCCTCATTCTTGAAACACTCTTCACTTCTGTGTTACTACACTTTTCTAGTATTTCTTTGTATCTCTGGCCCTTCTTTCAATGTAAAATTTATTGAACTGCTCTCCTTTTAAATACATGTGAATATACCAAACTAACTATTCCGCGTCACTACCTGCATGACTGGTAGACATTTCCCACTTGGTAGAACCAAAACAGAAATGCCGATTTTGAGTCTTAGTCCCAAAGAGCCTCTTCTCAGTTCTTCACATATTAATCAATCATCCATTTAGTGCCAAAGTCAACAACTCAATGACAGAAAATTAATAAGTGACTGAACTAGGATTTGAACTAGAGTCTTCCTGCTTCAGCTATTGTCCCGACCCGCAGGACAGTCGAATGGGCCCTGGAAGGGGGAGTGGGAATGGAGGAGACAAGAAAACATGAGAAATGGAGACAAGACAAATAGCCTGATCAAGTCTCGTTTAATAATGGTGGTGCGATGCCTTATATAGGCTGGCAGGGGAAGAGGTTGGGCCAGGGCGGTGACGGGGGCCGGTCTTCTCAAATTACAATTGCGCATGCGCCGTGGGTTTGTAATTTTCCCAGGGGCGGGATCGCACCTGCGCGTAGGCTGCATATCTGTCTCCGCGCGAAAAGGTCAGCGCGCGCGGGAAAGGTTTGGGCGCCTGCGGGAACAGTTTATAATGAAGAACCCGGAAATGTGCCATTTTGTCTCCGCTTTGCAGAGATCAAGCAACAGAGGTCAGCTAACTCTGGACCTTATGGCTCCGGACAAGCTATAATATCCTTTCAACTTCATCATGTGTTTATAAACATTATGTCTCTTTATTAGTTTTAATGAAGGAACAAATAAAGATGGTGATATATAAAATAAATATTTAAGCTTTCTTACCTGAGCTCTTTCATCAAGAGATATTACTAGGGTACCTAAATTCCTCATTCTTCCTTCCGACATAAAATTCTATGTGTCTTTAATTCTATACTCCTTAAGGTCTGTTGGTATATTTTTATTGCTTAAAGACTGCATTTTTGCTACAGTGATATTTTCCTTTTAAAGAGCAAACTAAATAAGATGGGAGAGAAATTTGACTACTAATTAAGATACAACTTCCTCTGAAGTCAGGGTTTTTTTTGTTGTTTTTTTTCTTTAAATGCCTGAAGGAGTCCCTTCAGGCCGAGAGAAGCGTGGAAGGATTTTTCTTTGCCTTAAATCTTTTGGCTTTTTAATGTGACCAGAGGTATAGGGGATGAGTATATTTTACAAATGTATGAAATTAAACATCTTACAATCTGACTAGTGCTTCCTCAGTTATCAGGGAAGAGGGAGTCATTGATGATAATAAGTTAGAAGGTACATACATGCTCTCTGTAGAATTTACTTGGGAAAGAAATTTGCTCTACAGTTGAATACATTTGGTGGAAGTTTATTTTTACATTTATTTTCCTTTTGTGAATATTTGGCTAAGCTCTTTCTGTAGTCCTCAACAGACCTTAATATTTACTAACTGAAATACAAATCTTTCCTAGTGAAAACTGGTCTTTTGAGTTGTTTCAAAACCTGTAGATGGAGTAAGTCCTTTTAGACTATGGTTATATATACATATATATATTGTTGTTGTTTTTTAGATGGAGTCTGCCACTGTCGCCCAGGCTAGAGTGCAATGACATGATCTTTTCTCACTGCAAGCTCAGCCTCCCGGGTTCACGCCATTCTCCCGCCTCAGCCTCCCGAGTAGTGGGAACACAGGCGCCTCGCCCGCCACCACGCCCAGCTACTTTTTTGTATTTTTAGTAGAGACGGGGTTTCGCCGTGTTAGCCAGGATGGTCTCGATCTCCTGAACTCGTGATCCGCCCTCCTCGACCTCCCAAAGTGCTGGGATTACAGGTGTGAGCCACCACGCCTGGCCGAGCATGATGATATTTAACAATGAATTTTGTGCCCATCATCTAAAGTACATTTTGAAAAAATACTTTTTTTTAGAGAACAGTGTATTATATTTATGTGGTTTTTTTCTCAGCAGGTCTCAAAACACTTTGCAGTATAACCACTGAATCTTCACAGTGTACTATGAATTAGCTATCAGTGTCTTGTAATTAGAAATTGGAAAATTCCACATACAGCATGCTTCCTTCAAATTACCAAGCAATATATAATATAGTTTAACATATTTCACACATATTTAGTGTACATCTTATCTATCAAGCAAACAATATATTTGCTACTTATGAGAATGTATTAAGTATGATTTTTAAAGTACTATAATAAAAACATTTTTTATCATCTGAATCAAAGAATCAAAATCTCAGCTTGCATGTAGTAGGTAGTTATAGATCTGAGTTTGCACTTTTTTTAGTCCCATATGTCTTTAAAGAAGTAACCATGGTATTTCTTGTATTTAAATCAAATTACCACCAGCAGTCTAAAGCTGCATTGATGTAATATCACTGGAAAATAGCAAGAATAAGAGAAGCCTATGTAAAAATTGTCAAATGGATACTTTTACCTGTCTTCCTCCCTAAAAAGTCAATTAATATTACAAATTTATTATAGTTTTCAGCATTTTAAATATAACCTAATCCAGGGATCAAAACTCTAACACCAACACAAGACAGGCAATAAATATAAATGTGTAAGGCAGACTAAGCGTAAAAGATAGGAAATTGTAGGGATTGTTTTGAACTGGCGAGGGAGTTTTGGGCCTAGAGAGGACAGCTATTGCTTGATTGCTTGCCTCCAGCTAACTGTCACCTAGAGGGTGTGTGATGCCAGTGTATTAGACCCACTGATTTATTCAACAAATGCTTACTGAATACCTACCATGTGCCAGGCACTGTTCCAAACACTATAGATACAACGATGAGCAAGTCAGGCAAAGTTCCTGCCTTTATGGAACTTAAATTCCTACAGAGGAGATAGAAAACAGGAAATTAATCAAAGAAATGTATACTATCATCTTATATAGTGTTAATATACAATGAGAAGATCCAAGAAAAAGGAGCAGTAATAACTAAGACCCTAAAGTAGGGCTGAACTTGATGTTTTAGGAAACAGAAAACCAGTGTGGACTGGAAAAGAATGAGCAAGTCATAGAGATAGTCAATGAGAGCAGTAGGCAGAGAAAGGGAAGAATCAAATTGTACTAGACTTGGCCACCACAAGGGGTTTGGATTTTATTCCAAATGTGATGAGAAGGCATTGGGTGGTTTTGAACAAACAGTAATATCATATGATTTTCACTGTTTAAGAACTACTGTGGCTACTCTGTAGGGAATGGGCAGTAGGGAGTGTCTGTAAAAGCAAGATTAGAGTCATTCAGGTGAGCTGTGGTGGTGGCTTCAATTAAGCTAGTAGCAGTAGATTTGAGATTTATTTTGCAGAGAGAGCTGAAATGAATTGCTAATTTGGATGTGAGGAAAAGAAAAATCAAGAAGAATTCTTGGTTTTAGAAAACAGGTGAATCAGAATGTCTTTTACCAAAATGGGGAGTCCAACAGAAGAACAGGTTTTGAGGTGAAATATAGGGTATGTTTAGAAATCATGAGTTCTATTTCTGCTGTGTGAAGTTTAAAGAGCCAAGTAGAAATAACATGTGGGTAGTTTCTGTCTATTTTCTAACTAAATAGAAAAGTCTACAAGTTTATGGTGGTCAGAGCTTGAGTAAGCAGCTTGTCAACATGTAAATGTCAGTATTTAAGCCATGAGCAAGAATGGGGTCACCTACAAAGGGAGGGTGTCTGGAGGAGTGAGCAGGAGGGAACTGAGACTGTAGACTCCAACATTTAGTAACTAGAATGTGACACAGAGACAGGAAAGACTGAAAAAGAATGTCCAGTAAGGTTTAAGGACAACTTGGATAATGTGATTTTCTGAAGAAAAAAATTTGGGAGAAGTAAATGGTCAATGGTATCAAGTGCTGCTAAGAATTAGGCAATGTGGCAGTAAATGGAGAAAAATGTGGAATCTAGGGAGGGTTATATTGCCTCTTAATTTATTTTTTTACTTAGACAGTAAAGTTAACATTTTCAGTATTTAATCATAACAATTTTAACAAATATATAGATTTCTGTAACCGCCATTGCAATCAGGATTAAGAACAGTTTTGTCAACCCCAGAAAACTCCCTGTACTACCCTCGGCTTGTCACTTATTCCCCATCTCTAACCTTTGACATCTACTTGATGTGTTCTCCCTCACTGGAATTTTGTTTTTTTGGGAATGTCATATAAATGGAATTAAACTGTGTGTATCCTTTTATTCAATATAATGCCATTAAGATTCAGGCAAGTTGTTGCTCATATGAAGAGTTCTCTTCTTCAATGAGTAGTATTCTATTGTATGGATATACTACAGCTGGTTTATTATTCACCCATTTAAGGACATTTAAGTTGTTTCCAGGTTTTGGCAATTATGAAGAGAGCTGCTATAAACATTTGTATACAGGTGTTTATATGAACATAGTTTTAAAAATCATTTTTCTCTTCAGTAAAAACCTAGAGCTGGCATCATAAGGTCATATGATAGGTGTATTTTTAAGTTTATAAGAGACTCCCAAGCTATATTTTGGAATGGATGTAACATGGGCTATTGGCTTAAAAAAAACAGGAGACCTTAATGGTACCACCTAGGTTTTCTTCTAGGGTTTTTATGGTATTAGGTCTAACATTTAAGTCTCTAATCCATCTTGAATTAATTTTCGTATAAGGAGTAAGGAAAGGATCCAGTTTCAGCTTTCTACTTATGGCTAGCCAATTTTCCCAGCACCATTTACTAAATAGGGAGTCCTTTCCCCATTTATTGTTTCTCTCAGGTTTGTCAAAGATCAGATGGCTGTAGATGTGTGGTATTATTTCTGAGGACTCTGTTCTGTTCCATTGGTCTATATCTCTGTTTTGGTACCAGTACCATGTGGGCAAGGACTTCATGTCTAAAACACCAAAAGCAATGGCAGCAAAAGCCAAAATTGACAAATGGGATATGATTAAACTAAAGAGCTTCTGCACAGCAAAAGAAACTACCATCAGAGTGAACAGGCAACCTACAGAATGGGAGAAAATTTTTGCAATCTACTCATCTGACAAAGGGCTAATATCCAGAATCTACAAAGAACTCAAACAAATTTACAAGGAAAAAACAAACAACCCCATCAAAAAGTGGGCAAAGGATATGAACAGACATTTCTCAAAAGAAGACATTCATACAGCCAACAGACACATGAAAAAATGCTCCTCATCACTGGCCATCAGAGAAATGCAAATCAAAACCACAGTGAGATACCATCTCACACCAGTTAGAATGGCAATCATTCAAAAGTGAGGAAACAACAGGTGCTGGAGAGGATGTGGAGAAATAGGAACACTTTACACTGTTGGTGGGATTGTAAACTAGTTCAACCATTATGGAAAACAGTATGGCGATTCCTCGAGGATCTAGATCTAGATGTACCATATGACCCAGCCATCCCACTACTGGGTATATACCCAAAGGATTATAAATCATGCTGCTATAAAGACACATGCACACGTATGTTTATTGCGGCACTATTCACAATAGCAAAGTCTTGGAATCAACCCAAATGTCCATCTGTGACAGACTGGACTAAGAAAATGTGGCACATATACACCATGGAATATTATGCAGCCATAAAAAAGGATGAGTTTGCGTCCTTTGTAGGGACATGGATGCAGCTGGAAACCATCATTCTTAGCAAACTATCACAAGAACAGAAAACCAAACACCGCATGTTCTCACTCATAGGTGGGAACTGAACAATGACATCACTTGGACTTGGGAAGGGGAACATCACACATCGGGGACTATCATGGAGGGGGAGAGGGGAGGGATTGCATTGGGAGTTATACCTGATATAAATGACGAATTGATGGGTGCTGACGAGTTGATGGGTGCAGCACACCAACATGGCAGAAGTATACATATGTAACAAACCTGCACGTTATGCACATGTACCCTAGAACTTAAAGTATAACAATAAAAAATAAATAAATAAATAAATAAATAAATAAATAAAAATAAAAAAATAGGAGACCTTTAATTTGTGATGAACTGGTAGAAATCCTAAAATTTTCTCAACTTTTGTAACACCTTGACAATCAAATCCCATATAATTGCAGGCCACTAGTTTCCAAACCTTAGTGCAACTCGATCCTTCTGTTAACAGTGGAAAAAAATCTGAGGATCAGAGATTTAAAATAATTGAAGATTACACAGTTACAAAGTGTCAGATCTTCCAACTTTAAATGTTGTGTTTTTTCTATTATGTCACACTAACTTCTCTTAGGAAAAATATTACACTACATTTCAGTGAAATAGATTATATTGCTAGTCAAATTATTTTCTTTCTTTCCTTTTTTTTTTTTCTTTTTTTTTTGACAGGGGTTTGTTCTGTCACCCAGGCTAGAGTGCAATGGCGAGATCACAGCTCACTGCAGCCTCAACCTCCATGGCCCAAACAATCCTCCTACCTCTCAGCCTTCTGAGTAGCTGGGACTACAAGAATGTGCCACCATGCCCAGCTAATTTTTTGTATTTTTTTTTAGAGACAGGGTTTCACTATGTAACTCAAGCTTGTCTCAAACTCCTGGGCTCTAGTGATCTGCACACATTGGCCTCCCAAAGTGCTGGGATTAGAGGTGTAAGCCACCACACCTAGCTATTTTCGCTTTACAAATGATATTACATAGGAAAACGTCTCTGGATTAGAAAGCTTTGATCCTTACCAGCTCTGCTACCTTAGGCAAGTCTTTTATCCTTTCTGAACCTCAGTTTTCTGATCCTAAGCAAAAGTTATGTTACTTTAAAGACATAATATTTAGATTAATAAGTACATATGATACCTTGCATAATATAGACTGGCTTTTAAAACCAAAAATGCCATAAATGTTAATGAAGTGATTTCATGTCAATTGACCTTACTTTTCTCTCTGAGAAATGATGAAGATTAATTTGATAGACTCTAAGATACCAAATATAGTTCATAAATAGTTAAAAATGTCTCTTTATGAGAATGGCAATAGCAAGCATATGTCAGAAAAAAACTTCAATTCTGTATCAGAAATATCTGTGTGTCCCAATCACCACAACCAGAGACATCATTTGAAATAGGTTTCCTTGAAGAGTATAAGTTAATGTATCATGAAAAATATCAATTCCCTTCACTAAGCTTTCCTTTAGCTTTCTGATTTTGATTAGTCCTAAACTAGCTGTTTCTAAACCCAAAGAGGATCTTATTTTTAACAATAAATTGATTAGCATACTCCTTCTTTTGGTTATTCAATCATTCGAAACCTATTTTGAACATCTATTATGAGCTGGGGAGTGCAAGATGATGGTGGCACAGTGGGATGGGCACAATGACAGGATGTGCCCTGGGTGCTTGCGAGCATCTGAGGCTGCTCTGTGCCCTGGACTGGATGCTGGGGATTAGGCCGGATGATTTCTGGAACTGTAGTGAATGTCTAGGCAGTTTATGAGGTAACTTACGCTTTCAAGGAGTTTCACAATCCCAAATACTCTTGTCTTGTTGTTGTTGTTTTTTTCCCCCAGCTTTTTTTCTTCTAAGTGATTCATGAGTTAAGACTTAGAGGAAATGAATCGGTGTAGGCACTCTCAGTAAGAAGGGATGTGTTCAAACAACATAAATAAAGACCGGTAGACCTTCAGTGGTAAAAATGCCATTCAGAGTATCTAAATTCCATATTTTAACATGGACTCTAAACATTTTTGTAATTCTCATTTTGTCACTTAGAAAATGAGAGACTATAATGCCTGTGTGCTCAGGACATTTGGCAGTCATCTGCTGAAGCTCATGCCCACCAATACACCTGAAATTAGTAGCATGTACCAGCCAAATTGATTTTCACAGTAATAATTTGTTTATGTAATAAGTGATTCTCATATAAATCAAAGCTGATTAGTGCATCAACATGACCCTAGTTACATATGATCAACTAAATCATTGGGTTTATGTTTACACCTTTGCTCCAAGGTTACTTTGTAACAGTATTTTCACGTGCTCATAGACCCTAAAAAACCGACAAATAATAACATACTGCTAGCTGGGGAACAGAAATGTCAGCTGGCAAACAACCTATTTGATTTCTGATTATTGATTTAATATATATGTATATATATTACACCTATTATATCCTGAAAATACTGAAAATTCCCAAAACATGTTTCCTTTAAGGTAAATGTTTAATAACCAGTGGTAGATTCATCGTTACCTTTCTGTATCACTTACTCAGCATTATTTATATGTTTATTAGTATATAATATGGTATAGGCATTTACAATGCTTAATAACCCTCAGACTTTTACTTTTATATGTATAGAGTGTTGATGGATTTCTAATAAAGTTTGTCATCCTCTCAATAGAGAGAACATTATTGACATATATTCAGGTTTCTCTGTTGTTATGCTAATAATCCTCTTTTGCTCTTTTTGGAAAGGGATTGAATTGGAAATTGTCAATAGCTATGAAAGGAACAATGGTGGTTGTTCCCATCACCATGAACATGCAATTGGTACTCCCCGCTGTTCCTGTAACCATGGACACCAGCTTGATTCTGATGAGAAAATATGCATAGGTAATGTTTGGTAAATGCCATCTTCATTCAAAAGTTGCTCTGGATTCATTTAGCCCTTTAATCTGTAGTACTTATGGCTATACTGTGAGCCACATCTCTCAAACTGTAAAGATAAATAAGTTGAAGAGTGTCTCTGGCTACTGAATAAATGGAAAAGAAGGATTATCTGGTAGAAGATATCATTACATTTAGATATTTACCTTGAAGTTAAAGGAGATTTAAAACACTTTAATGAAATATACCCCCTTAATAGATTTATTTCAGGAAAATATTCCATGATCTATCCAACTATTTAATGTAATTTTTAATTCCAACAACAAATGCTATCACATACCCCAGTGTTCTCTATCTCAAGCAGAAACTAAATTATTTGCATTGATTTTCAGCTTGATAATGTTTGGGATGTATGTTCAACTTTGATATGGCAAGTAGCTGTATTCTAAAAGATGACACAAAAATTCATTCTTTGGAATTCCCAGCTCAAATCCATTTTGAATAGCTAACTTTCTCAACATATTAATAGAATTTATATCATTTGAGACAATGAAGAAAATAAAATTGCACCGCAGTTTTGCTTCATAATGAAACATTCCTGAGAAAAAGGAGTATCTACTATAAATAGGAAAGCAAGTATCAAACTACATTACTGTGTGCCCTGATTCTGAGAACACTTCCAAGACCCTAGAGCAGTGATTTGTCATCATTCAGGAATTATGACACCTTATTTGCTTGTTTTCTTTTGTTATGCTTCATATTTCCTCTGTTAAAAATTACAGTACAAAATCCTTTGACCATTTCATGCTACTCAATATGGTTAGATAGAGAAAATTTGAAGTATAAAAAACCCAATGGTTTAAATATTTAGGACATTTTACTTCGGCAGTATGATGACGCAGAATGAAACTCAAGAAATGTTGCTGTATTCTGGTTTTATAAATTCAAAAGAATGCCATTGTATTTATTTATCCAACACTGCTTTCAATATTGTTCTCAGAGTCTACAGTGGTTAACATATTGAAGCCAATTGCTTTCTTCACCTCTTATTATTTAATGAAAAATATGCTTGCTTTTTTTACCTACCTTGATAAGCTTTGTATCCATAGAAAAAATTAAGGCTTTTCTCCCTTGATTGCTTCTTTTTTCCCTCCCTCTTTTCCTTCCTTCCTTCTATGTCTCTGTGTTTGTTCCTCTTTTGAGTATTGATAAGAGAAACTGGAATTTTGCCAAATCTTTTCTTTGCATCTTAAATTTGGTGTTTTCTTTATTCTTTGAAAAATACCATTCAGTAAAGTTCTTATTTATAACTAGAAAAAAATAGCATCTGCCAGGGTCAAAATGTAGAAAAGTGCATATTTATGAAATTTCAGCCATCACTATGACAATGTTATATTGTTTATGGCTCAAGTTAATTTCATTTTTCCAACAATAAAAAGAAAACCCAAGCCAAACACTGGGTCTCATGCCTGTAATCCCAGCACTTTTGGGGACTGAGGTGGAAGGATTGTTTGAGACCAGCAGTTTGAGACCAGCCTGAGCAACATCAGGAGACTCCATCTCTACAAAATATTTAAAAATTAACCAGACGTGGTGGTGCACTCCCAGCTACTTGAGAGGCTGAAGTGAGAGGATCACTTGAGCCCAGGATATTGAGGCTGCAGTGAGCTCTGACTGCACCACTGCACTCCAGCCTGGGTGACAGGGCAAGACCCTGTCTCAAAAATAAGTAAATAAAGAATTCAATTTCATTTCATCTAAAACATTGTTTTTTAAGCTTTTTAAAAGTTTTTCAGATTTTTTAAAAGTCTTCTCAGATACCCCCAGAGCCTTCAAACATACAGGACTCAAAATGCCCTGTTCTCAAATAGCAAGGAGCAACACTGCATCACACAATTGGAAAATAAGTCCCTCAGTCTATCATTTTGTGATGCATTTTGGATTCTTTTTCTATTAACAGTCCTCTGGGGCTATTTCTAGTTTGTCCCGTGTATACCATCCTCATCTGGAACCCCATTCTTCCTACATCACAAGCCTTTCTTAAAATGTCTTGCCATTTCCACTGTTAACATCATCTGTTTTCCAAATTTCCTTTTAAATTTTATTTTGTTAGATCTTTGCTTGCCTCTATAAATAGGAATAACAAGTATTAACCTACATTACTATGTGTCCTGATTGTGAAAATACTTCCAAGTTCCTAAAGCAGTGATTTGTCATCATTGAGGAATTATGATACCTTATTTGCTTGTTTTTGTTTGTTATGCGTAATATTTCCTCAATATTCTTTAATCTTTCATTTTCTTTTGTTTTGCTTAACTTTCTCTTCTAATTGTCCTTCTCTCTAATGATCATATTTTTCCTAAATTGGCCAAATGCCAAATATTTTACCATTGTACCGAAATTAATCCATACATAAAAATTTAGCCTTAATCAAAAGTAGAGGACCAATTGCAGCCAGGCAAAACACAGAAACATTTCAGCTCTGATTTCAGAAAAGCATCAAAAGTGAAAAACTTGATCTTCTGTATCTCTTCCCTATACATAGTCACTGAATAAGGTTAGCAATAATAAATATTTTCTAATAACTGGCTAATGTTAAATTTAGTGACTTCATTGCTAGTAAGACACTTGCATTTTAAATACCTATCTTTCAAACTGTATTAACACATCTCTAGGTTTTACCCTAATAACTTTTTGCCTTTGGATAGGTTTAATTATCTATGTGCTGACTGGCTGACTTATTTTCACAATTTTTGTACATTCTCATATATATTTTTTCAAAGTTGATACTAATATAAGATAAAAAGAAAATCCTTTGATTTCCTTCATGCATGACTGTTTTTTGTGAAGCAGCTGTGACATTAATCTGTTCTCAGACAAGTAAGTAAAATATGTATATGTACATTCCAAATGAATAATTACCTTTACACTAGTGAATAATTGGTCTTTAGAAATTAATAGATGTTGTTTGTTTGTTTGTTTTTTGAAACAGGGTCTCGCCCTGTCACCCAGGCTGGAGTGCAGGTAGTAAAATCACTGCTCACTGCAACCTCGAACTTCTCGGCTCAAGCGATCCTCCCACCTCAGTCTCCCAAACTGCTGGGATTATAAGCATGAACCATCATGCCCAGCCTTGAAAATGAATTTTTTAATAAGTTTTTTATTCTCTACATCATACTATTTAATCAAAAGGATTAATAAAAGGAAGGTTTAATATTAAAAAGGAAAAAATATCATTTATAATTTTGTGAGTAGCTCTGCTTTTGACATTTTGTGGGAAAAAGAATGTTCTATGTCTAAATGACCTCCCTTTAGATATTTTATGGTGACCTTTCACCTTGATTGACTGATTGTATTTTGTTTCCTTTCTTTCTCTTGTCTTCATTTTCTTGAGTTGATACCCTTTCCAGGGTTAATTGAGACACTGCCCCTTTTTATCTGTGGCTGCTTATGTAGTTATGGAACAATAGGATTTTGTAAACTCAGCACTGACAGGCCACTCACCTTAATAGCTCAACAAACAGAGGAGTTTGAATTGAACCAAGGCCTAGAGCCAAAAATACCCTGACCAAGTAATTCCCAGGTGTTCAGCCTAAGGAAAGCAGGGGCAAAGTGTCCGTTGCTACTTCCTTGGCCAATTATGTTGGAAATGATCGCCTCAAAACTCAGGTTAAATAGGTTATCCTTTGGCTGAAAACTTACAATTTGACATCTTCTGGTGTGTTTCTATTTTCCCCAGGGCAGTTATATCTTAATAAGAAGCATTCAGGATTGTAGAATTCTGAAATAACAGTGCTAAAGAAGGCTTAAAGATCCTTATTTAGAAAACTGCTCACCTAACAGGACATTTCAGGGTAATGATGTCACAGATGGAATAAAAAACCCCAGACCTCACTCATCCCAGTCGCAGTATAATCTAAATATTCAAACAAATGCTCTGAAATGTTCTATAATTTAAAACATAATACTTAAAGTAAGTCTCCTCTCTCTCAGAATTGTAGTTACCACTTGCCTTCTCAGTCAGGCAGTTGGGAACAACATTTGCTTGCGAATACTCTTTGATCTGAAGTTCTGGAAGAACAAACATGTTATGGAGTCTAAGACTGTCTCCTCTTTGCAGCTGTCAAATGTTCACTAAATGGAATTTTTTGGCTCTTTATTCTTAGGCTGTTTTTTTTGTTCTTCAACTTCTCTGTTTATTCAGTCCAATTACTGTTTAAACTGGAAAAATAGCAGAGATCACTTTTCCTATGCCTATAGATGCATTTGGAGATTATTTACATTCTTTTAAAATAAATAACAGGCATAGAGGAAGCATGAAGAAACATAAACCAAAAGTGGGTCTCCTTATTTTTGTGTTAAGGTTTCTTTGCTGTTTATATTACATGGCCTGAGAAATAGAAAATGATTAGAAAAACGGTTTTAATTTAGAAGTGTAGCTTATCAGTGCTTCTATAGGATCGTTAAATTCCTGTCTCTGCAATAACAGCAGTGTTCTTTTCCCCTTCAGATCTTGATGAATGTGAGAATGGAGAAGCCTGCTGTGACCAGCTCTGCATCAGCTATTTAGGAGGCTACGAATGCAGATGTCAGGAAGGCTTTCAGATCAGTTCCAATGTTTGTGGATGTGATGGTAAATTCCTGAGATTTAACAAGAAATAATTGATGTGATAGGGCAATAAAGCAGGAGAAATGTTTGAGGTGGAGGGCTAGGGTGGGCAAGGGAAGGCTTTCACACTAAAGAGACTTGAATTTCTATGTGGCTGTACAATTTACTATCATATAAACTTGGGTGACTTTAATTGCTATGAACCTTAGCTCCTCATCAGTAAAGTGATGACAATAATAGGATTAGTGGGGAAATTAAGGAAAATAATAAATATAAAGTGCCTAGTGCAGTGGCTGACATAGAAAAATTGCTCAACTGAAAGTAGCTATTGTTTGGAGGAAGGGAGGCAAGATGGTGCACTTCCGGGTTCTTCTTCACCACCAACTCTTCCCGTGCGAAAATGCAGCGGGCGCCCGGGAAGGTGCAGATCAACTAGGCATGCGCCAGGTGATGTCAATCCGAAGAGACCGAGATTTACCTGGTCGCACCTACGGAACGCCCCCCCACACACACACACACACGCCCGTGCCCCCCCATTACCCTCCCACTCCTAGAAAAGCCGCTCTCGGCCAGGGTCCCACTCGGACTTCCCAGCTTCCCACTGCTGTCGGGACTGTCGGAACTCCGTCGGAGAGCTTCACTTGGGGACTCTGTGGGCCTTCTTTGCCGGAGGCCGACAGACCTCTTCCCCACACCTTAGGTGACCAAAATAAACTTGCAGTTTTGCTCCTGGCCTTTGCCTACTCGCTGGTTCTTTTGTGCTCGCTCTGGTGGTCCTAGAAAAAACAAGTCAGCTATTATTATCATCATATTTATTGGTCCATAATCCCTTTCACACAATTTAATGTATATTAAAGGCAAATGAGAGATTCTGGAAGGCACACTGCCAAAGGAACCACCTATGGCAAACTTGACTGGAATAAGAAAGTTGGTTACTGGAAGACATTTTGAATGAGTTTTGTTTTTTTTGTTTTTTTTTTTTTTTAGTTAAAGAGCAAAAGGACCATCAGTTCACAAGCCACAGTCCAAATCTGTACCAGAATCCCTTACATATCTAATATTAATATAACTAATGCAAGTTTTAGAATGAGTCATTTACAATTTCTTAACTTGAATGTTAAAATTAGTTCACTTACCTTTCAGGTGATTTTTTGCTTGTATTTTTTTTTAATATAAGACTTTGAATTTAGTGAGTAGAGTTTGTTGACTTTGTTTATACAATTAGGAATAGCTCATGTAACCATTGCTGTAATTTACTTTAAAAGTTTTCCTTAACTGTTTAATCTTTAAATTTTCATTTTATATTATTGTTACCATTATTTTGAACCATATTTTTCTTAAAATCAAAGATTAGAAGATTGATATCTATTTCAATAACAATCAAATTACATAAGACTGTAATGCCTCCAAGAAATTAGTTTTTCTTTGCTTAAAGAAACACATTTCAGAATTCTGTCAAAGGTGATAGATAGCCAAGTTCCCCAGCCTTGCAATGAAGATAACAGCAATGAACACACAACTATGATATCTATATATACTAAACACAGTAGAGTATATTGCCATTTACCACATTACATTCAATTAACAGAGCCAAAAACATTTTTAAAATTTCATGTACCATCTGCTCTTAAGCAGAATGAGCCAAGAGATGATTGCATAGCATAAACATACATACTTGCATACACGCATGCAAATGGAAAAGGCATCAACAATCTGAGGTAAAGCTTAGAAGCTCATACATGAACTTATAGTATTGCGAACATATTGACCAAAGTCTGGACTCAGACTTAGTCATAAACCAGTGAGTCACATGCAATCAAGGCCTAAAATTCTTTCTTCCCTAAAATTGTCCAAAAAGCTTTTACTGACTTACACCTAGAATAAGTTTTCTATCATGTATGTTGAATAATTCGAGAGTGAATGAACATTCTACAAAAGGGTACACAGCCTGAGACCATTGAATTTATTTATTTATTTATTTATTTATTTATTTATTTTTGAGATGGAGTCTAGCTCTGTCGCCCAGGCTGGAGTGCAGTAGCCCGTTCTCAGCTCACTGCAAGCTCCACCTCCTGGGTTCACGCCATTCTCCTGCCTCAGCCTCCCGAGCAGCCGGGACTACAGGCACCCGCTACCACGCCAGGCTAATTTTTTGTATTTTTTAGTGGAGACGGAGTTTCACCATGTTAGCCAGGATGGTCTTGATCTCCTGACCTTGTGATCCGCCCGCCTCGGCCTCCCAAAGTTCTGGGATTACAGGCGTGAGCCACCGCGCCCGGCCTGAATTTATTTTAAGTTTTTCATCTAAACCTTACAAACAAGGTCTCAGAAATACCTTGTCTGTGTAGATAAAGTACAATAAATTTGAAAATGAGTGAAGGAAAAATAATCGGCCAGGTGTACTTGAGAAAGAATTTAGGGGGCTATGCTTGCTCTCTATGTGGCAGTACGTTGTTATTGTTTAATAAAGGTCACAAGAAGAACACAAATATGTCTGTTATTTCATAAAATATATCATATCTCTCAATGCCTAAAAGCAGATACTGTTTAAATTTTCTTAGATGTGGATGAGTGTCTGGATGTCAGTATAGTCTGTGACCAACCACATTAATTCTGTGAGAACATACGAATGTAGTTGTGAAGAAGGTTACAGAATTGGAAATGACAGAAAAACTTGCACCTGTAAGTCACTGAAGAATTTTATTGTATTAATATATTTTCTAAACTACTTCCACCTTCATCTTGTTCTTCTGGAGCAATGGAGGCCACATATTTCTTAACTCAACCTGCCTTCCCCTTTCTGTCTTCACAGACTAAGATCTTTCCTTATTTTCTTTTGTTCTCTCTGCTACAGTTTTAACTTTGTGCTGGCAGATTCTCACCTTCATTTACAATAGACTTTTGAAATGGCCATCTCAAAGCATTTTACCTTTCTGTCACCCCCTGCCTTGGCTGTCTAGTTCAAACTCTCTCATTCCTCTATCAACCTTTGCACAGTATTTCCTTCTTTTAACCAGGTTGAAACCTCACATTTTCTTCTATGGCCTTAGCTTTAGATGATGATGAGCTAGAGGAAGAAGAAGAGGAATGAGAAGTTGTGAGGTTTCCAGGTCTTCTATTCAAGAGCCCTCCTCAAAAGCTTCATTATGTTGCTACCTTTCTGCCTCCCACCTACAAAGATGAAGAAGATGAGGAGGAAGAGGAAAAAGATACTTGTAGAGAACTGACTGCTTTGCACAAATTTGGTGTGTAAAAGAATTTACCTTATTATACTTTTATTTTTAGATAACTTGCTACATTTTTGTAGATAATTTTACTATCAATATTTAATGCTATCACATGAAATTTGCAAGAAAAGTAGGGCCAAAGTCACTTCTTCAGAACTTTCTATGAAATCCATCATCTTTTGTCTTTTTTATTTCCTTTTGTACAGTAAAGGAGTGCTGTGTAGGTACTTGTAGAACTGAGGGTGCAGTGCGGAGGGGTGTTCTTGAAGTTAATACAGGAAAATGGAGCGGAAAAATATCTTTAAATTAGCATAATGGGAAGAAAAATTGAAATCTTTTAATTCTTCTATTAAAATCTCACTAGAAATCACTTTAGATAGTTAAAATTTACCTTAAATAGCCCTAAAATGTAGTTCCTTTCTAGGTTTTAAAATGCGGAGAGCTAATTGTTTAATATGGTCAAATGGACCAAAAAATCTTCACCTTATACATCTAAACAACAGAGCTCAAGCATCGACTTCTGATCAAAGTAAATCTCTATCAAAAGTAACTGTTTGCAGCCAGTCCACTTCTTCTTTTTTTCTTTGTAAAACAGAGCTGTTCTTTTTGTTCTCTATTTATTGTATTTTAACAATATCAAAGCTTGATGATTGCTTTAGAATGTATTCAGAAAAATAGGAGAAATATTTTTATGCAGCGATTAAATCACAATAATATCAATAATGTCTCTATATAAAAATAGAAATACTTTAATGTTTCTTAATTAAACTGTTTTGGCTAATCAAAGTCAGAAGAGAAATAGTTGGGGACAGCAACAACAGCAGTCAGAACTTGAGTGGCCAAGATCTGCAAAGAGAAGACCAAACAAGTAGGATGGTCTCAGATGCTTTTCTCCTCATGCCATTTGCCAATTAATGGGTTGTGCCAGGAATCTGAAAGATAGCTGCTAAGAGTTTGAAGAGTGAAGCACATTTATCAGCAGTTTTATGATGATGGGGAGGCAGAACATGGAGCTCAGGCCTGCCAAAGTAGAAAGGCCTTGGTAAAAATGCCAAGTTTTCAATTAGGGCATCTTAAAGTCCCTACCCTAGAAACAAGGACAAAAGTTAAAATGGAATGAGCCTTAAACAACTGGATACACATCTCTCCACCTTTATTTGATATGATAATGTCCCTCAAAAACAGAATGGATAAACAAATACATTGTGGTACATTAATACAGTGGAATACTATATAACCATAAAAAATAAACTCTTGCATATACAATGTGTATGAATCTCACATACATTGTATTGAATGAAAGAAGCTTGACACCAAAGAGTACACACTTTACAATTCTACCTGTAAAAAGTTCAAAAAAGGGAAAATAATCTGTGGTGATAGAGATCACCACAGTGCTTAATTTATGAAATTAATGATTGAAAATTATCAAGTCACCTTTGAGATTTTGGATTGCTAGTAATATTACGTATCTTGATCTGGGTGGCATTTACATGAGTTATTTACAATGTGAAAAGAAGTTTGAAGTATACAGTTTAGATTTGTGTACTTCTCTACATATTAAATTTTAATAAAAAGATTTACTCAGAAAGCAAAACTATACTTAAAAAACCCTGAAAGAAAAATCATCAAAATTTCAGGAACATTGATTATGTTTTTTGTTCTCAAATCAATGATAATTTCTTTTTTAAAAAAGAAATTCCTAAAGATTCTAAGTATTCTTAGGGACAATATTCCAATGTAATAATTGGAAAAAGTAAAATAAGCTTTATTTTAAAAGCTGTATCTTGCTGTTGTCCTTTTTAAAGATTCTTTAGGAACTATGCTCAAGGATCTTTTTTTTTTTAAGGAAATTAGTTTTATTTTGATTTTTAGTTATGTAGATGATTATGGGCAAACTAAGATGGTATCACATTACAATCTGTTTAGATCACATCTTTGGACACAATTGCAGCTTGAGCTGCAAGGACTGCATGAATGGAGGAAAGAGCCAGGAAGGAAAGAGTGAATGCTCCTGCCCAGCAGGTTGGGGTGGCATTCTTTGTAATGAAAGTAAGTGGCACCCTGAGAATTGGGTAAGCACCCCAAACCACTTTTACATATACATATGTTCTCCCCAAAATATTTTAATAAAGTAAGCAACTGATAAGGACAAGAAGACAATATATTTCTTGGGCATAAATAATGCTTATGAAGCGCTTAAGTTTTAAACTGAATATGTGATTTAAAAAGGAGATTTTGTGTTCCCTAGGAAACTTGACATGCTGTCTTTTGTTTATCCATGGAATGTAAAAGTTAATAAAGGATCCTAATATTCTAGGCCTATAAAATCCCTCCATTTAAATAAATCATTAGGCTCTGACAAGCTATTCCCAATGAAGGAAAACGGAAAGGATTTGTGCTACAAAGTGCAATTTAAATAGACTTGCTTGACTGTTTGCTGCTTGGTTTTTTGTATTTTTTTGTTCTTTTTCTTTTTAAAAATATGTTAACACAGTCAATGACATTTTTTTTTAATACAAATCTCTCATGAGTAAGTTCAAAGATTTAAAAATGATTCTGCCCAAAATTCCTTTCCTCCATATTTTAAATGAAGGTATGCTTTCAGGAGTTCAAACTTCAGAGTGATAAAATGTATCAACTATCTTTGTTTCTTCTTTCTCTTTTTAAATTCATCTTATGAGTTCTATTTATATAAATGTTTTGTCTTAGTCTTTGTGATTGTCTTGGAAGATGATATGAACAGATTTTCTTTTGAACTCTCTACATATGGAAAGAACACAGCTGTTGTTACTATTATATGATATAGAAGCAAAACTTGAGTCATAACATAGTGAAATGGTTTAACCAAGATTACTAGTTAGGGTTTTGAGGATCTTCTTCACGCATCCCTCTGATCATGTTTCTCTGCTGCTCAAAAATTCTGTCCCTTTCCCTTCATATAAAGTGTATACATCTTACCCAGTCACTGGTGACCATCAGACTCTCAAAAATCTTTTTGGCTTTTTGTCCTAGTCATAACTCTTCACCTAACCTATTATTTCCAGCAAACTGAACCACTCACTACTTAATGTGCTGCACTTTCATCTTTGCGCCTTTTGCTAAGCTGTCATCCTTGAAGCCTATTGCTGCCTATTGCATGAAGCTTTACTTAATGGCCTCAGAATGACACAGCTATTTATGTTTTGAGTGGATTAAAAAATTTCTCTCTCTCCACATTGGATTACAGTTCACTATGTTCATTTTCTATCTTCTTTACTAGACCTAGAGCTCACTGGCCAGGTCCTATTCATGCTTATTCATTGTGAATTTCTCCATACTGGAGGCATCCAGTGCGTGAATGAACACATGGATAAAACTTGGTGTTGAAACTCCCAGCTATATTGACCTGTAACTTGACACACTCAAGTATATAAAATTGGGATCAAATAAATATTATTATATGACTACTAGTAAGTCAATATTTACCTTATAGTGCAAATTTTATTGGCAAGTATGCATCTCCCAATATTTGATCCCTAACATAATAAAAAAAAACTAAAAAATATATCTCAAATAAGAATAAAATAAACTAAACAATTCAAAACTAAAAAAAAATTTTAAACAGCAATAAATTTAAAAAATAAAATCATGAAAAAATATATCTCCAACACATAAGAATGAAATATCTCTGATATAAAATTAATATTAAAATATTGAAAATGAGCTTGCTGATAAAATAAAAATGAGATGGCATCTTCTTTGGCTTTAGAAAACCTTGGGGATCTCTTAAATGTTTACATATTGTGATAAAGGGGAGTCTACCCCTGAAAGCAGAACTTCTATCTTCTTTGCACTTTCTCTCTAATCATCTCTTAGGTCTTCCACAAAAATGAAAGCAGAACAATCCATTTTGGAGAAACGAGAAACAATTGTTCATTTTTTTTTTTTTAACAAAAAATTAGGAATATTTTCTTTAAAATCCCTATTAGCCAAGGGTACTGGCTCATGTCTGTAATCTCAACACTCTGAGAGGCTGAGGCAGGAAGATTACTTGAGGCCAGAAGTTTGAGACCAGTCTGGGCAACATAGCAAGACCTAGTCTCTACAAAAAACAATAATAATAAAAATAAATCCCTTTAAACTACAATAAGCAGAAGAGACCAGTTACTCATTGGCTACATTTTTAAGATTACCAGCTTTTCAAATGCAGCAAAAGAAATGAAAAAAGAACTTTCAACAGGGATCTTGAAGTCAGTTTTCCCATTGAGTAGATCTTCTAGCCCAATATATTTATTAGTCTATAATGAAAATATCTACTTTGATTTCTTAGAGGTTTCTTCAAATAATTATATTGAAACAATTTTAAAATGACCACATATTATTTAATTTTAAAAGCACATTTTTAGAACCCCATTTCTTATGAAAGATTTCATATCGAAATCATTTATTATTGTGAGACTCTATCTGATGGAAAGGAAAGATAGGAGTATTTTTCGTATGACAAATGAGTAGACTAAAACTTGGGAGGAGAGATGTATGACTTTTTTTTTACATCATCCAGCTATGGTTTGGGACATGTGTTTGTTTTACATTTTTCTTCCCCAGAATCTCTGCACTGTTTGATCTAATGAAGTATTTGGCAAATCTATAGACTATATGATAACCTCCATTTACTTTGTGAGGGAGTGTCAAATTATAGTGTTGGTTTATCTATATTGACGACTTGCCATAATCCAGACACTGTGCAAGCCATTTAAACTTCCTTAGCTTCATTTTACAGGTCAGTTTTTTAAAATTGCCCCTTCTGTAGTTACTATTAAAATGCAAACGCTAACAAAATGTGAATTAATAATATAGGCCACAACAAATGTTTGTTGCTAGGCTCTCTTTTTTGTTTTATTCTTTCCTTTTTTCCCTTTCATAGCAACCTATGGCTTGAAAGCAAAGAAAAGGGTGAATAAGAAGCCAAGTTCCATATTACCATCTGAAATGGGAACAGGGGGTGAATGGAACAGATTTTATAAATGTAATTTTATAACTTTTAGCCTGTTATGAGAAAATTGCAATTACAATGATTACTGAAATTATTTTGATGTAAGCTACATTTGCTTACATTAAAATATGGTCACTAACATTTTTCCCAATTTATCGTTTTTATAGAGCACTAAAAACAAAAATACCAACAAACTAATGAAAACTGTTGTTTCCCTGACTTTATCTTATCTTTGACAATGCAAACTACCTCGGGACCTCCATGAGAACCTTAGCTGCATTCATTCCTGGTTCAAAATACATGATATTTTAAAAGTATTTTCCCTCAGTTTTCAAAATAGAAGATGCAGTTTGTTTCTCCTTAGGGTTGGTTAGAATTGTCCAGCAAAGATGTCTGAGTAGCTTTTAAAGTGTGAGGGTTAGAGTTTAAGAAATAAGATAAATTTTGCATTTGAAGCTTGTTAGCAATTTCTTCAGTCATCATTATTTTAACTAGCTGTATCAGTAATCCCATGGGAGTGATTGTGCTATACAATCTAGGAACAAGCCAGAAATTTTTCCTGGGTCTGTAAGCTACTGAGTTTTTAATTACTTGGTATCTATCCTGAAAGAAGGGCAAGCTATTTTTTCCCTCCATTTGTATCAGAAAACATATGTTCCAGTACTTGTTCATCTTCTCTATTTTCTTCATAGCTTGTTCCCCAGAGACCAATGAGAAAGAATGTGGCAGCATCTGTAATTGTTAGAATGGAGGCACCTGTGATCTTCTGACTGGGCAGTGCCAGAGCCCCCCAGGGGTTCATGGGAAAACTTGTGAAGACGGAAGGAATGTCTGGTGCCAGTCAGTAAGATAACTCTTTAAGTTCTTGGGGTTTCTAATGGGAAATAAACTAAGTGAAAGTTGCATGTGTATTTTTCAAAATGGCCTTTTTCTGAAGAAGTAAAAGGCTGTGAAAGCTGTGTCTCTCTCTATATAAAAGAGTGCAATTTGTTATTACACAATGATATGTGTAACAACAAAATAAGTGATACTTAAATCTCCAACTGTGATCTAAGCAGGATGAATCCTCTTACAGAGAAAGCCTTTTTCTTCTACCAAGCAAAAACTTACATTTATGTATACAGGTTTAGATGTAGGAGCTTAGGAGAAGTTATTTTCTCTGCATAACAAAATGAAGAACAATGGAGTTCCTTGGGGAAACCAGGGAGGAAGACAGATGAAAATTAGAGAAGAAAAGGGGAGGAGGTAGAGAGAAAAAGAGATGATAGATAAAAAAACTCACAAAATACCAATGAGTACTGTGCATAGATTGTGTGTGTGTGTGTGTGTGTATGTGTGTGTGTAAACCAGTGAAGAGGCCACAATTCCTACATGGGTTGATAAAGCACAAAAAAAGAACCTGTTTGTACAGGCACAAAAGCTGAAGGCACAGAGTCAGTGAGGATATAAGTCTCTAGGGATTGCCAGAAATCATGAGGAGTTTATTAGCTTCTCACAGTTGATGGAATTGGGGAGTTGGAAACCCAGTTTACTTCACTTTCTGAGATGCAGTAAGGTTCCTGCTGGCATTTCAGTTACTTATCTTTGTGAGCAATATTCATTTATTTATTTAAAAAATACATTAAGTGGTTGCAAGGAATGGCACCAGACATTATGATATGATAGCAAAAAAGAAAAAAATATATATTCTTATGCTTCCATGTGGAACTTGCGATTTTCTTCAAGGCAACCATAAATTACAAATACTGGTAGGGATTACAAGTTAAATATTAATATGTGGTTGGAGGTTTGACCATGAGGACAATGTAGACTGTATGAGCTTGGGAGAGAGACTTATGGAGAAGGGGCATATAAGCAAAAGCCTGCAAAATGTGGAGAGATAAAACACTGGAAGAGTGGGGAAAGGGCTTTCCTGATTAGGAGGTGGCAGGAAGGCATGGGATGCACTGTGAAACCCGCAGAGGCCAGCGGAGCACAGGCAGACAGGGAGAGGGTAGTGCAACATGAGGTCAGCAAGCTCAGGGGCCCCAGTCTTATTAAGTTTGGTATTTTTGACCTGACAGCAATGACGAGTCATTGTAGGATTTTAGGCAGAGGATACAGAATCATCTTGGTGGTTTTAAAAATATTTCTCTAGCCTCGCTTCAACCAGATTGGAAACGTTTCACCTTTCTCAATCTCCTGACTTCCTATAACAATAACTCTAGCAAGTTTTTCATGTGGGTTAATATTTTCTTCATTTGTCCTCTCACCCTCCAGGATGGCCAAAAGTGTTCTTTGGGAAGAACTGCAAAAGGAAACGTAACTGTGCCAACAATGGCCATTGCCACGGGATGTATGGCACCCATATGTGTGAGCCAGGCTGCTATGGGTGGTTTTGTCATCTGCGTAGCTTGCAGGCAATTAATTTGCTCTCTGTGTAAAGCATGAAAGCACAGAAAAGTGCAGAGACTACTGTCACACAAAGGAAGACAGCAAAAAATGTTTTTTATAGTTTTATATATATGACAAATATGTTATAGCATTTAGCCTCTTTGAATTATAGAATCTAGATTTTGATAAATGAAAGAAGAATGTTTCTAATTTTGTTTTACATCTGGTTAATATTTACCTTAGTTAATGGGAGTGGATTGTTAATAGTCTGTTTAAATAGATGTTTGATAGTTTACCAAAGTTGAATACCTCGGGCCAGAACAAGTTTCTTTTATTTCTCTGTTCCAGGGTGAAGCAGTCTCATTCTCTAAGATTTCTAATTTTGCATTTTGACTATTAATCACATTTTTCAAAGGATACAAGAAAACACAATCACTAACAAATACTTGAACCCATCAGTAACTTTTGGAATTTCTCCCAGTGGGATAATTCTGAATGTTCTCCATCCCACCTTGATGCTATGTGCAAGTATCTATGAGCCTGAAACTATCTTCACCCTGATCCTCTACCTATTTCACATCCTCTTCTCTTTTTGTTGACAGACTAATGCCTCTGAAAATCTTTCCTGATTGAACTTCAGTATTTTAGTCCATTTGGGCTGCTACAACAGAATGCCATAAGCCAGGTTGTACATAATCAACAAATACTTGTTTCTCACAGTTCTGGAGACTGGGAAGACTAAAATCAAGACACCAGATTTGACATGTGGGGAGGGCTTACTTGTTAGTTCTTAGATGGCATCTTTTCACTGTGTTCTCATGCATGGTGGAAGGGGCAAGGCAGTTCTCTGGGGTCTCTTTTAAGAGCACTCATTTTATTCATGAAAACCCTACCTTCATGACATAATCACTTAATCACTGCTAATACCATAGCCCTGGGAGTTAGGATTTTAACATATGAATTTTGGGAGGACAAAAACATTCTAACCGTAGAACGACTTAATACCATAGCCATCTCTTAATAACAGACACCTTTTAGAGTCTTATGTTTTATTTTTAGTGAATGTCCATGATTCTTGTCTATTTTATAAAAGCCATATCCATAGGAAAGATAAATTATAAATATACCAATAAGAGAGTCAGTGAAGTCATAATAGAACACTGAACCTGGAGCATGAGGAAACATTAGGCTTAGACAAGCAACATAGAAGAGAAGGGGAAAGGTGTGGGAAACCATGAGCAATAGAGGTGCAGATGGTATGTTCCAGAATGTTATGTACCTCCTAGGATATGCCAAGAGAAGAAGACTGACCTAGAAAAAACGATAATATTTGTATTATTGTTCCCGTAGTGTAACAAGACACATCCTACTTTTAGTATTAACTTTAGAATATGTAAAAAGGTTACTTCAGATATTATGGCAAAAATAATTGAATCATTATTGATCTGGTCAAAAATGTAAAGGGCTAACTTTTCAGAAACATCAGGTTGAAGTTTTTAGGGTTTAATAATATTGGCATAGTAGATATTTATTCATTTGCATGCTGTGAGGAGTTGAGGCACAGGAAAAAATTCAACAAATATGTTTGTTGTGTTGGTGGTGGTGGTGGTAGTTAGCATTTTGAATATGACTATCTTTAGGAAAAACAGATACATTCTAGTTCTTTGCAACTCCCTTATTGCTTGGACTTGAAGATTTATTGATTAATGTCACTTTCCTGGACTTCAGGAACTTGAGTTTGCAACTCTATATATTCTTTTTTTAGTCCCGCCATAACAAAGTACCACAAACTGAATGATTTAAGCAACAGAAATTTATTGCCTTGTAGTTCTGTAAGCTAGACATCCAAGATCAAGGTGTCCACAACCCCCTGAAGGTGCTAGGGACTGATCTGTTCCAGGCCTCTCTCCTAGTTTCTGGTAGTTCCTTGGCTTGTGGCAACATAACTTCAATCTTCATATGGTACATGTCTCTGCATACAAATACTCCCTATTTATAAGGACAGTAGTCATATTGAATTAGAGGCCATCCCATTCCAGTATGACTTCATCTTAACTACTTATGTCTGCAATGATTCCGTTTCAAATAAATTTACATTCTGAAGTACTGAAGGGTTAGAACTTCAACATATGAATTTTTGGTGGACACATTTCAATGCCTTACAAACCCTGCATGGGCACTGTGTAAGAGATTACTTCTTTCACTTTTCCTTATTTCCAAATATACTCCAGTAATGAGACGTTCTTGATATACAAATGGTCACATTTAAGCATTTCTCTGTGTCTGTGTTGTCTTCTGAGCTATAATTCTATGTGCCGAACCAGAAAGAATAGGGCATGAAGGACAATCCTGAGTGAGGATTTAGGAATGAGCAAGAAGAGGCCTACATTAAGGCAGGCAATGGCCTGAGAGACCCTGGGACCTGGTGGGTGTAGGAAAGGATCCAAAACTTGGAAGCCATAGAAAAGGAAATAGAGGATCATATAATTTGTTATCTACATTGGGAAACCTGAAAAGGACTCTGTTAACTTTAGAGGTAACTCTGTACTATCCCTGGCAACTGGGACTAGGATGGTCCTACATGGTGGCATCATAACCACCACTTTGAATGATCTCTACCAATGTCTCTTTCCATCCACTGGAAAGTCAAGTGTTCTCTCTAGGCAGCTTTCTACAGCAAAGCCTATGTGGGCAGATATTGTAATTACCTTGAGTCTGGAGGCCAACTTGAAGGATTTTTTACTTGATATGTCACTTGGACGTCTGTAATAGGGGAGAAAAAAAATGTCAGAGGGATATTTCAGAAAAGGAATTGAATTGCTGTAACACTTCTTAAAGAGAAAACTATGGATATGTTTTCCTGAATGCAAAGGTGCGACTTTTTTGTATTCCATCCCTAACACTCAATGACATAGAGAAAATAATGACAGGAAGGCAAGTACCATTTGCCAAAGATGTGGCCAAGATAACGCTGCTGTCACCATGAAAGCTTTGTGTTATCTACACGACGTAAAATTATTTGCGATTACCATAGAATGGAAGGGAATGAAAATAACGGCCAGCCTTCTCATAAGTGCTTGTCCGTCATTTCCATGCTGCAGCAGGATGAATATGGGGCCTGGCAGGCCTTAGCTTTCTTTGGAGAATATTAACTATAGGCACCAATGGAGCACATTGAGAAGCAATTTCTCTCCCGGAAGCACCAAAGCCTTTTAAGTAGTTCAGGCTTCACTGTTCATGTCCAGTTGCCAAAAAGCAAATGAATTGCCTGATTTAAAAGACACTTGTTTCCTTATTTTTTTTTTGGCAGTCAGGATGATCCTCTTGTTTTCCCCATAATCAGGCCCCACAGAACTACATGCCTATGCACTAACAATTTAAAATAAACAAAGCGTGGTTTTCAGGTGACCGCTTTGCCTCAATTTGCTTGCACACTGTCCCAAGGGTGCCTACGGATCTGGCTGCACTTCAGAATGTCAGTGTGTGGAGAAGCATACCCTGGAATGCAGTGCCAAAAATGGTAGTTGCACCTGCAAATCTGGTTACCAAGGTAACAGATGCCAGAAAGGTATGCTCTGATGATAGAGTTTTTTTCTTCTCTAATAATAATCCTCAGCCTTTGTTCAGCATCATATGATTATTAATTAGTTAATTCACCAGTGCCCTCAGAAGATGGGTAAGCTCTATTAATCCCCTATTTGCAGGTGAGGAAACTCAGACATAGGGCAATAAAGTTATTTAATGCAGTCTTCTTAGCCTCTGCTGCTTCCTGTCCCCTTGTTAGCTTGAGCAAGGGAAGAAAGATCACACTGCAGATAATTATATCCAGAAAGATTAAAGCTGGGCAACCACTTCTTTGAACTGAACTAATCAACCCAAGGCACTACTAACTTCCAATATTAGAATTGTTTTATTTATATCTAAGGATTGATCATTCAAACAAATGTAATTCAAAGATGTTAATGCTTAACCATAGAAAAACTCTGAAAAGTTTTAATATGGTTATTGGTGTTTTGGTTTTTTCAAATTTGTAGGTATTACTTTTGTTTTCTTTTGTTTTCTTTTTTTTTTTTTTTTTTTTTT
>NW_012116143.1:2800539-2871606 GCF_000951035.1 Colobus angolensis palliatus | reverse complement strand
AGGATGGTCTCGATCTCCTGACCTCGTGATCCACCCGCCTCGGCCTCCCAAAGTGCTGGGATTACAGGCATGAACCACTGCGCCCAGCCTACATTTTGTATAAATATAAAAGTTATTGTATAGTACAATTACAATTACAAGTAACATATATAGATATATATGTGTGTGTGTGTGTAGATGCATATGCCATTTGGAAAAAGTATTCCAAGATGCCAGTATTGACTGTCTCTGGCTTATGCATTCATGGGGTGCTCTTTGCTAGGTGCCTAAGTAGCTCTTTCACATTTCAAAAAGTCTCGTGTTACTTTGTTACTGAACTTTATCAGTACTACCCTACTTAAAACTGTAACTTGTAAGTTTCCCAACTTTTTTCTTTTTCTATAGTGCTTATCATTTTCTAATATAGCACATACTCTAATTATGATGTCAAATATTTATTGCCTGTCTTTTCCTGCTATAATCAGAACCCCATGCGTGAAGGGTATCTAAAAATTTTGTTCAACCAAGTATCCCCAAACTCCTGAAACAGTCCTGATATAGAGATATTGCTCAGTAAATATTTTCTTAATACATAAATGTGCATTTTTATTCTTTATACATTTTTATTGTATTATGTATTTTGCAATAAGCACTTATTACTATATTTCAGAGGAAAATATCACAGCATTTTTTCGCTTTAGTACAACCTTGTGTAAAATCAGAAGGAAATAATAGGTTCGAAAGGAAACCATCATTTCGTTGGGGCCACTTATAGAGGCAGGCACTAGGATTGAAAATGGTCTTTGACACTCACGTATCCTCATTTTCTCCTTGCAACGCCATCTTCAGAGAGTCTGCAGGGCTTTTCTGGAGCTGAATGGACAGGGCAGTTTCTCTGTTCCAGGTTGTCTAGTGGTTATAGGACTGGAGAGGGTGAGCAGTGATGTCTATCTAGATTTCATGGACAGAGGTTACTTAGGTAGCTGGGTTGTGACTTTCTAGGCATTCGGGAAAGGAAGTTGGGGAAATCGAAGCCTAACATGACACTAACAAGTTTAATGTGGTATGAGAGTAGGTCCCATGCCAATTTCTAAACATCTTCCTGCTTCAGCTGATTTTTAAGCCCAGAGTCAGCCCCTTATTCATTTCCCCCTGGAGAAGTCATGCCCTGGAAGTCAATGTATGAGGAGACAATGGCATATAACAAACCTGGATAAACTTAATTTATTCTGATAACATTTTCTTAAAGCAGCTGCTGAATATACTTTATTGGAAAATGCTTCTGAGATTCCCACTGTGAAGGAAAATGAGTTGAAAGTATATGTAAATTAGCAAAATAGAGAGGTCACCATAATCTCTGGAAAACATGTTATTTTTCAATCAGATAACTTTGTCCAATTCTGATATTTTTGTCTAACCACAAAATGAAATTATGAATCAGACTGCAGCAGGTGAATGTGGTTGCTGTGATTGGCAGTTGAAATCAAGGCAAAAAGAGCTCTCCAAGAGTTGTGCATGATGAAAATCAGGCCTGTTGTTTTTCTTTCTCTTTTTTAAAAGTGTGAAGTAGCCCAAGTGCTCCTAGAGACAGACATATCTTTAAAAATCTTAACTCCAAACCTGTGTCTAGATTGCAGATGAATAGTTAATTAAAGACTGGAAATTGTTTCAATGGCACTAATGAACAGTATTCTCCGCAATCAGCACCAGGCCTTATTAAGCTTATCAGTAATGACTTCTAAGAACAGAAGAAATGGTTTCTACAACTAACCTGTGAAATAGCAAAAAAGAAAGAAAGAAAGAAAGAAAGAAAGAAAGAAAGAAAGAAAGAAAGAAAGAAAGAAAGAAAGAAAGAAAGAAAGAAAGAAAGAAAGAAAAGCAGCTGGTGTCTTTGGCTTGTTTAGCGTAGTTTGTAGCCTAGAGTATTTTGCACTCCCACTCCTGGCAGACCTCAGAATGTAGAGGACTCCGTCCGGTCCAGCTGGCCCCTTGACACTATACAACCCCTGGATCATGATAAGAAAGACAGATTTTTTTTTTTAGAAGAGTTCCACATCAGATGAACTTCGAATTGTGAACTCTGGTGAATCTTTAAGAGCAGATTAATTGGCCTGAAAGATGCTGAGTACCTAGTATTGTAGAGTAAATTTGGGTGTAGTGGCTGAGAGCACCAGTTTCAGAGGCCAGAAGATCTAGGTTCAAGTTTTGTGATATAGAGTAAGTCACTTAACTTGTGGGAGCCTCTGTTTCTCATATAAGATGGAAATAAATTTGCTTATGCCATAGGGTTCTCTTTTGGAAATACGAGCTACCTTACATAAAGTGCTTAACAGAGTTAGTAATCAACAGATCGGGTATGAATATCCCAGAAAATATTGTAATTCTGTTATTCAGAGACACTGCCAGGACAAGAAGATACTTCACAGCCCAACTCAATTTGATGTAACTTTTCATAAGTGTTATATTTTTAAGAAAGTTCCACCGTTTTCCTTGGATTAAAAAAAAAATGCTTTCCACCAGGTTTCTAATTCCAGTGGTTTCTATGGAAGAACACACATGGAAACCTCTCACTGAGCCCTCGGTGGTCCCTGCAGCATCACCTGTCCTTTGCTAGTTCAAAGAACAGTCAACAAAGCAGATCACTCTTTCTCTTCTCCCACCTTACGCATTGTACAGTCTCATAAAGTACACAGTTTGTAAACCTCTGGTGTGATTATTTTAGCTCACAAAAGAAGCAAAGTCTGGGAGAACAGGATTTAGGCAACCATTTGAGGGCAACTTCCTGAGTGCCACGCCTCCTGAGCTTTCTTTACAAATCACATCTCATTTTCAGTTTTTGTTCTGTGCAACTGCTGCTAAAGATATATATCACAATTTCTTCCATTGTTACTGTCTGAAAAACCACATTTTCAGCAAAAAGCCAATCTCTGTATCTGTGTTTTCAAAGTGACAAGATATAGCATCATGTTGATTTCTTCAGGGAATACTTTTGGAAGTGTTATAAATCCTTGGAGGCTACTAGGATATTTCTTTCCTTACAGCTCTGTCACACACACACTTTTACACACACACACACACACACTTTTCCAGCTTGGTTAGGCAACAGTAGAAATCTTGGACCATTTTGAGACTTCTTACAAGTTTCTTTCTTTCTCTCTCTTTTTGTTTTATAAGTCCGCCCAGATGGCCTCTGGGGACCAGAGTGCTGGTTCTCCTCTGCACCCTGTGAAAATGGAGGTCAGTGCAACAACAACAACAACAACAAAAAAAAACTGGAAATTGTGACTGCACTCCTGGTTACACAGGAAAATCCTGTACCATATGTAAGTCATAAACCTAGACAAAACAACCAACAAAGTTAATAAAACTGTTAGAGTTAAAAATGCTTTTGTTTTCCTGCTATACAAGATGCTGCTATGTTAGGATGCATGTTCCCACTATTTATTGTTGTGTAACAAACTACCTCAATACTTTGTGGCTTAAAACAATGATTTAATATTTCCCTTAATTCTATGGGTTGATGAGGCGATTATACTACTGGCGTCCCCTGGGGTCACTCACATGACTGCTTTGGCTGGTAGATATTTGAGAACAGACTGGGCATGGCTGGGCTGCTCAACCAGGGAACTTGCCCTTTCCTCCACAAAACATTTCCACAAGGTTAACTTGGACTTTCCCATAGCATGACAGTTTTAAGATAATAAAGAAGGAGCATTCCAAAAGTGTGCAAGCAAAAGCTATGTGAGGTGGAAAAGCCTTGCCTCAGAAGCCACACATTGTCACTTTTACCACATTCTATTGGTTAAAGTAAGTCATGGGGCAAGCCAAGTTCAGGGGGAGGAGAAAGAGATTCTACCTACTGAAGAGAAGAGTAGCAGAAGCCCATTGCAAAAGACCTGCAAGTTGAGAGATATGGTTGCAGACATTTTTGGAAGCAATCTATCATCTATCGTAGTATGCTATTCAAATTTATACTGAAAGCAGCACTTTAAGAACCTACTAGACTAGAATTATCTCAGATGGAAGCAGATTAGAGACTGATAAAAAGTGATTAGCTACACCGAACTAGTTTCAAGGACACGGTAGAACTGCTATCCTGCTGTGCCCTTTTCTGGTTGTGATTCTTTATAAATTGTGCTAACCCTGCCTGTATCACCTTCTCTACTCCATTGACAATGAAACACAGTGACTTGAGAACATGCAGAAAGCTATAGGCTGGATAGTAATGATGCTATTTTTTTTTAACATTACTATTTCAAATTTGTCTAATAAAGATTAGCAAACATTTGTGATTATCATTTTATGAAGTGTGAACAGTGATTTGAATTAGCTTTCAGTGCTTGGACCTTTCCATTAATCAACAAATATATAATATCAGAAACAGCATATATAAAATGTAAGCAAATAGTATTTAGCACTGAACTAATCATATGATCACTTTGGGAAATATTGCTGCCCCTAAGGAGAACCCTCAGGCAAAAGTTATAGGACTAGATCTTTTATGACTTTCTGTATATAGCAAGACTCTTTATTTTAGAACTGTTATTCTGGCACTTTTGACAAGCATTTCAAACAGTAGAATAGTTTACTGGAGAAGCAGTTGGCTATCCCTAACCTACTTGTTTGCTTCAAAAAAAAAAAAAGCTGCTTAAAGGTAAGAATTTACATATTCAAAAGGTAGTTACTTGCTATTTCCACAGTGAAGTGACATTTTCTCTTGTCCAACTCAACTTTAATGGAATAATTATTAAACGGATAGTGATAAAGTTTACACTGTTCCAATTGTCAAGCGATATAAATAGACTATTTAAAAACAAGTGAAGAAAAAGATAAACTCCTCATTCTTTAAAATATTAATTTTAATAGTTATGTTACAGTTCTTTCCTTCTATGACTTCAAATCCCAGAAAAACATTTCATGATAGTCCTGAGAGATTTGTTAGTGATAAGTAATACTATTTACTTTCTATTGGCAATTTGATAATGATACATGTATTGAATACAATACGCAAAAATATTCCCTGACTCCCAGTCCAGTCCAATTTTAGTATTACATGCTATTATCTGATTTTACACACACAGACACAAACACAAATTATATAATCACCATAATAAGATATTTAGGAAAATGAATGGAACCAAACGATAGAATTCATTAAAAATGCTTCACGCGTACTTCACAAAGAATGTGTGTGGCATTTTAAAAGTGGCTTATATTTGAAGAAAAGCATACAACATTTCTCTAAATATTCTGTTATGGTGCTCACAGAATTTTAAAACCTAGTTACTCTGCATAATGAACTGTAAAAATACTCATAGGCTATGTAAGTAATATATTTCAGAGGCAGGGAAGACCAAAAAGCTATGTTTAAATATAATGGCTTTTTAATAAATCCTGTTGTTTGGAAGTTATAAATACAAATACTTGGGGAGAATCTTTTTAAATATTTTATTTCACTGTATTAAAAAAATCCTCTGGATTATGGTAGATTGGTTTTTTGTTGCTGTTTTTTGTTTTTGCCTCCTAAACAGTATGTGTATGGTGTGGTATGGCCATGGGAGCGGAATCACAGGCAGTCTCACACCCTTCACAAGAATGTATCATCTCTGTGAAGGACAGTCAAATCTTATATGTCAGGCCTTTTAGCAACTAATCAGAGAAGGGCTCCTAGCCTTTTCTTTATCCCAGCATTATTTATAACAAAAAAAAAAAGCTTAAAGTAGAAACAACCTTAATACCCACTAGATGGAGAATGATTGAGCAAATTATATAACATATCACCGGACTCTTCTGAGGCCATTAAGTATCATGTTTTAGAAGAATATGTAATGTCAGAAAAATTGACATTGAGTTGATGTTAAAAGCTATATGTAGAGAATGACTCAAATTTGTAAAAACATGTACCTATGTATGTATATGGGAAATTGTAGAAGAGAGGACAGCAGTTTTTAAACAGTGGCCATCTCTAGATGGTGGGACTATGGGTGAATATTTTTCTCCTTTATACGTTTCTGTCTTTTTCATATTTACTAGTTTACTACTTTTTCCTTAGCAATCAGAGAAAAAAATGGCATCATCTTTAGACCAATTGTTGACTAAATATCCAAGAAAAATAGTTACCTATTCTTAAAGTATTCTCTGTTGGCCTAAACTGTTCCCATAATAGTGAAGATATTTTTTCCTTCAGTCATATTCAACTTACTGTTTTTTTAATTTAAGACCTTTTTCTCCTATTGTGAATATTAACCATAGCTCATCAGCACTACCCAAATTCTTGAAAAATAAACACCTAAAAGAACATAGTAACATTTCCTCTGAACATTTTATTTCTGTTTCTTCAGAAACTTCATTTTCTATTCCTTAGTCATTTAGTGATTACTTTTATTTTTTAGGAGCACTTACAAAACAGTCCCCTTTACTACTAAAGGAGAGAAAATTAGAATGGAGAAAAGACATGGGAAGGGAGATACTAATTCCAAATACATCCATGCTTCAAATATTATTTGATCAAACTTCATAAAAACCATAATGAACACAGGTGTAAGCCTTCCTCAGTGCTAAGCTGGCAAATGTTTAACAGGCTCTGTGAAAGATGAAAGCACTGGGTTTTAGTGTTTGCCTATTTCCAAGGTATAATACTCCTACAGTGGTGATTTCAAATGCCTTCCAAAATTCCTGAAAATGTAACAATTGGCTTTCCCGAGCTGGTAGTTACGGATCCAGCATACCATTGACTGGCAAATATTGATGTATTCTGAACACACCAAACAATTTCTTAACTTTTACTTTCTCTTTTGATATGAAGAAATTATTACTTTTCAGGTATCAGTTTTATTTTACTGTTTCTAAACAGATAACCTGATTGATCTTTTTGGTTGAATGAACCAACAAATAGTTCCAACCAACACAAATTTGCTATTTAGATAGTCTATTTTATTTTTAAGACAAAAATCAATTATTTGGCTAAATGGATTAAAGATTCAAAAAACAGACAAAAGAAGGTATCGAATTGCTTTATGTGTAAACACAGCCTCCTCATCTTTTACTCTAGAATTCGTACAGTTGAGGTTTTGACTCAATCTAGAGAATCCTTTAACAACCTCTAAGCTGTTTTCCAACTTCTTCTACAACACCCAGCACGAATGAGGGCTGGCATTTCCTTAATTACACACTTTTGTTTAAAAAAAAAAAAAAAAAGAAGAAGAAGAAGAAGAAAAGACAGTTATCAGTTATCTAAGGTAGAAATAAAAGAGTATGTGTAAAGGTGTAAAGCAAGGCAAAACAGCAAACAAGTTTTAAAAATTAGAAAAGCAATTAAAGTCTTAAGTATTACCAAACACAAAGAGCTAAGGTACAACAAGATACTTTCTCCTCTCTGAAACAATTGTAAATCAGATTTTTAAAGTTGCTGTAAAATAAATTGTATATAAATAATACATCTCCTGTCCTTTCCCACAGTGAGATGCATTTCCCTTACCAATCTGGCTCTCAGCAGGTGGTCCAGCCTGATGAAGTACAAGCAAAATGTCAGCTCCCACAGAGAAGTGCGACAGAGGCGACAGTGCAGCACTGACAGGCCTTTCAAAAAGCTATTGTGCAAATTCAGTTTTAAAATAGGGATGTGGTTGAGGACTGATGGGTATTTCATTACCAATGCGTTCATCTCCCCATCGTCCAAGAGAATGAGAGCGGGTCATAGTACAGCTGATACAAAGCCATTAAGTTGAGTAAAGGTGGATTTGGTCTTTAGAAGATTTGTCTTCCTATCTGTATTTTCGAGAAGTTAGTATTCAAATTAGCTGTCATTTTTAGAACATACCTACTAAAGAGGGGTCAAGAATTGTTCTTTTTTTCTACTTGATTACCTGCCGGTGTCTCAAGTAGATCATTAAAAACAAAGTTAATCTTGTCATTACTTTATAAACCTCACTGAGCTACTGATACTGTTCATAATGAAGTCTATAGCACTAAAGACCCATCACCAGCCTGTCTCTAGCCAGCTTTTGACCATGCTCACCTATACCCTACATATTTTAGTCATTCCCCCAACATCATGTACATTTAAACCATGGTGCCATTGTTCATTGGTCTTTCCTGTAATACATGTTTTCTTCTTCCATTTTTATTGCCTCAAGCATTTATTCCTCAAGCATTTTTATTTTCAAGTATATGTAAACAAACAAAATTCTACAGCATTTCCTTCCATAGCAGCACCAACCGTATTGTATTATAATTAGTTGCCTGCTATTAAGACTATTTATCATTAATTTTTGTACACCCCTTTTCAATATACAAGGGGTACTCAATAAAGATTTGCTAGGTTCAATCAAAGAACATTTTTGACAACTTAATATTCCATCGAAATAATTTACTGAGTTAAAAAAAAAAACTTGCAAAACACAGCGTTTATGATACTGAAAAATACCCAGTAGCCAATACTCATTAAACTGGATTGAATTACTCATCCTTTTAAGATAGCAAGAGGAAATCAAGAAAGCTGTATCACCACAGCTTTATTGGTCTCTACTCCATTTCTGAAAACACTTTTCATAGAAAGATTTTTCAATGGATTAGAAGACTAACATCAAACAATGATGATTCCTTAACTTCATCTCAAGAGTCCAGATTTATTTCCTCCTATACTCACTTTCAATGTATGCAACCATTTCTTTTAAATACAACAGAGTTACCTCAGAAAAGTGAACAAATCTCGGCCGGGCGCGGTGGCTCACACCTGTAATCCCAGCACTTTGGGAGGCCTAGGTGGGTGGATCACTTGAGGTCAGGAGTTCAAGACCAGCCTGGCCAACATGGTGAAACCCATCTCTACTAAAAATACAAAAATTAGCTGGGCCTGGTGGCACACACCTGTAATCCCAGCTACTCAGGAGGCTGAGGCATGAGAATCACTTGAACCCGAGAGGCAGAGGTGGCAGTGAGCTGAGATTGCACCATTGCACTCCAGCCTGGGCGACAGAGTGAGACTCCATCTCAGAAAAAAAAAAAAAAAAGAAAAAGAAAAGTGAATAAATGTCTCTGACTTTTAGTGTCTGTATATAAAAGGAAAGAGTACAACTATATAATTATATATAATATATAATTCAATGTATAGAGAATAATAACATTATGTAGTAAGTAGAGACATGCTGTATAGTGATGTGTTACTCAAAGCTCATGCTGAGTGTCTACTCTGTATTACACACTGTGTTTTGTGTTTTCCATCTGCATGCTCACTTAAACTTCAGAACAACTAGCTGAATTTGGTACTATTCTCACCCCCATTTCATGAATGAGGAGGCTGTATCTAGGAAGAATTAAGTAATTTGTCTGAAGTAATGTAATTAATAATTGAGGACTAGATAATCAGTAAAGTACATACCAATCTTATGTATCTATCTAATGAGACAGTGCTTGCTAATATTAATTTTGTAGCTGCCTGCTTATAAAATTGAGAGAAAATAAAGGAATTTAAGATTCCATGGAAAAAACCTAAGCAGTCCAGAAATTTCATTAAGGTTGTTTTATTTTTGGCCCCACCTTTGCAGATTGCAAAAATCATTGCTGACATATCCAAAAGCATTGTTGAAATGTCAAATGCTATAATACCCCATACTCAGTTTAATGGTGGAGGGATGTTGCTTTTGTTTTGTTTTGTTTTGTTTGTTTGTTTGGTCCTTATATAGCATATCCAACCGATTTCTACAACCTAAGTTTCCTGGTACACCGCATTAGTAATGGCATTTCCCAGTGGGACCTTGATATCAGCCAATGTCCCTACCTGTCCAACTGGACTAAGCCTGATAACAGATGCTGTACATCAGAAGTTAATTATAGGGTCAGGCACGGTGGCTCACACTTGTAATCTCAGCACTTTGGGAGGCCAAGGCGGGTAAATTACCTGAGGTCAGGAGTTTGAGACCAGCCTGGCCAACATGGTGAAACCCTGTCTCCACTAAAAATATCAAAAAATTAGGCAGGCATGGTGGCGGGCGCCTGCAATCCCAGATACTCCAGAGGCTGAGGCACAAGAATTGCTTGAACCCAGGAGGTGGAGGTTGCAGTGAGCCGAGATCATGCCACTGCATTCCAGTATGGATGACAGCGTGTGATTCCATCTCAAAAACATAAAAAATCAAAAAAACAGAAGTTGATTATATATCCAGTTCATCACCTAACCTAAGGACCTAACAGATTTTCTCTACATGCTGCAGATGCTGAGTTGTCTCAGTCTTTTTTCGTTTTTAGAGGGCTACCCAATCTTGACTGTGTTTAAAAGCCTCTTTGTGTGTTGGGGTAAATATAGTTGGCTAACTGCCTACAGTAATCTGTGATTACTCTTCCTGCTTGCTTCCAGAGTCCTGAATTGAATATCTGGCAAAGCACAAAATAAATTCTTATTTCTACAAAGCAAGTCATCCAGAATGTACCCTCTAATGCACATACCTTTCATATAGATATAGACACAGACCCTTTGTGTGTTATTAGTTGAACTCACAGTCCACTGTGTTCTGCAATTTTTTATCTACTTATGTTTAAATTTTATCTACTTATGATTCATATTTACTTGTTTTTCATCATTCATTCTAGTACTATAATTTCTTAATATTCAAATATAAGGACCAATCTGACATGTAGAACTCTTTTCTCTCTAATGTGTTTCTTTTTGAATGCCACTGTGTATAAATATCGTTGTGTCTTTTGCAAGCAAACATCCTAAAAAGGTCCACATGGTGTCAATATTCCTGGGAAGTTTTCAGAGTACATTGAAGGTGAGAAAGCTCTCAGGTCATAGTACCCATTAAGTTTTAATTTTGTTACTATCTGTTGAGACTTTTGTGTACCTATTATTTGTTAGGTGTATATGGGGCGGCGGGTGGGGGTCCCCAACCCCTGGGCCACAGGTTGTTACTGGTCTGTGGCCTGTTAGAAACAGGCCTACACAGCAGGAGTTGAAAGGTGGGCAACTGATGTCTCCCATCACTCCCAGATGGGACCGTCTAATTGCAGGAAACAAGCTCACGGCTCCCACTAATTCTACATTATGCTGAGTTGTGTAATTATTTCATTATATATTACAATGTAATAACAATAGAAGTAAAGTGCACAATAAATGTAATGTGCTTAAATCTTCCCAAAACCATCCTCCCCACCCTATCCCAGACCACAGAAAAATGATCTTCCATAAAACTGGTCCCTAGTGCCAAAAAGATTGGAGACCATCACTATATGAAATACTAAAAAAGGTAAGACAACATCTTGCCCTCAAGGAATTCATGCACAATTTAATGAATGAGAAGATGTGTAAATCACTTATTTTAATTATATTTTAAAAGATATTGAAATAATAGATGTTTGATAGCAGACTGTGATTAATCCTACTAGAGGGAATACCTAAAGATTTTCTGTTGTGTGCATCCGTGTGAAGAGACTACCAAACAGGCTTTGTGTGAGCAATAAAGCTTTTTAAAGTTCGTGATATGTCCATGATGTTAGCAGAGAAGTCATCAGAGAGGCTAAGGAAGGTCATGACAAAGGTTGAAATGCCTGCTAGTCCAGTATCGAGAGCAATAGTGGAGGCGGCAAGTCCTAAACCGACAAGCAAGGGAATTGGTGGAATTTTTGTCATGTCGGTGTCATGAGAGGAACAGGAAGCTCTTTGGTCTCATTTTCAAATTGAATTTTGGGAGTAAGGAAAACTAGTGTGCATGTGCTTGTCCAGTTAGCAGGTAGACACATGTAGGTAGAGGATCCACAGAGGAAGAAGAGACCTTGTGCAAGGCCAAACTGGAAATGCTAAGTAAAAAGGTGAGAAGGAGTGCTGAAAGGGGTGTCTCGTACCCAGACTCCTGGGTACAAGGGATCCAGCTAGGGCAGCAGCTGTCAGAGGTTGTAATGGGGACTGATGGGGTAACGGCATAGAGGGGAGGTTTGATTTTCATGGTGTATGAGAAAACGTTGAGTATCTATGAACAACCTTTCACTGTTATTTATGGGGCTGGGTATAAGCAAACAAGAAGAGGGCCTGGGAGGAGAGTCTGACGAGCAAGGGGAAGGTAGCCAAGGATGGAGTGAAATACAGGGTAAGTGTCTTCCTAAGCAGTAGTAACTGCTAATGTTTTTAAGTTTGCCAGTATTGATAGAGGACTTATCTGTAATACAGAGCTGGAAGGCCCCAATTGGAGATGAAGAGTGAAGGAACATCGAGAAGGTGAAAGGTTACCCAGGGGAATTCCAGTGGGTCTTTGCCGAGAAGTACATAAAGGAGCGGCCACAGCAATAGTAGTTTGTGTTGTGAGGGGTCCAAATATGGGGAGAGTAGAGTTGATATAAGAAGAAACGTTTTTTAAATAAGTGCGAAGAAGGGCGGCAGCTTGCTGATGTGAAATGTCTGGGGAGGTCTTGCTGGACCTGTCTAGGAAGTAAAAAAGTTCTTCAGGAGGGTAAATGTGAGGGCTGTTAAAGGAAGTTCGGAGGTATAGGGAGACAGAAGATGCTGCCCAGTCTGTATGTAAGGCAGGCAGCTGTGTAGGCACAGAAAGAAAAGGAAAGGCAAAGACAACAGTTGTTTGCTAAGGAGGGATTAGAAATGACTAGGAAAGAGTGAGTGAGATTTATAGTGTGGTGGAGATAGCTGGGGAGAGGTAGAGGGTGGCATAAGAATGGCAATGAGAATAGGAGTGAGTATAAAAGTAAAGAATAGAACTTCATCAGGGTGAAAGTATTGGAGGGTGCCCTGCCAGCAAAGATTATCTATCCACTCCAAGAGGGAGTCAAGAGTGGCGGTTTGGGGATAGCACCAGGAGATATCAGCTGTGATGGCTTGGAGAAACAGTGTAAACAAGAGCAGGGCATTTATCAGTAGTTGAGAATGGTGAATAGGAGTATGACTAGACAGAAGATAGTAGGGATGACAAGTTTTTGGGGTGCAGTCCAAGTAGTGGGTGTGACTACATAAAGCCCTGTTGCAAAAAGTAGGGTAAGGATGAATAGACCTAGTAGAATGAAGAGATGTATTAGGCTAATATGGGTTATTACTGCTTTTCAGAAATGCGAGTGAGTTTAAGGGAAGTAGAGGTGAGTACTTGTGACTTCTAGGAGAAAGAGGAGAGATCAGGCTGTCTGTCTGATGGATACAGCTTTATTCTGGAATGGTGAACCCAATGGAGAGGATCCTGCAGGCAGACGGCAGTTGGGGTTTTATAGATGACTAAGTAGGGTCCAATCCATCAAGGTTGTAGAGTTTGAGGGATCAGATTCTTAACAAGAACTGATCGTCCAGCTAGGGTGTCTTCATACGGCTGAGAATCTGGAGTAGGCAAAAGAAGATTAGCAACCTGATGAATTTCCTGACTATCCTGCTGGAGGGCTCAAAGATAGTCACCTAGAGGGTTGGTGTTTGGGACGAAGTTGGGGCCGAGCAAGAAAGTGCATCTATATAAAAGTTTAAATGGACTGTACCTTGTAGAATCTTGAGGACAGGTTCTAATTCTGAGAAGGGCAAGAGGTAAAAGTACTGTCCAGTCCTTTTTAAGTTGGAGGTTGAGCTTGGTGAGGTGTATCTTTAAAAGACCATTAGTTCATTCTACCTTTCATGAAGATTGAGGAGAGTAGAGGGTATGAAGGCTCCACTGAATACCAAGAGCCTGAGAAACTGCTTGGGTGATTTGACTAATAAAGGCCAGTCCGTAATTGGACTGTATAGAGGTGGGAAGGCCTAACATAGGAATTATGTCTAACAGAAGGGAAGAAATGACCATGGTGGGCTTCTCAGACCCTGTGGAAAAGGCCTCTACTTATCTAGTGAAAGTGTCTACCCAGACCAAGATGTATTTTAGTTTCCTGACTCGGGGCATGTGAGTAAAGTCAATTTGCCAGTCCTGGACAGGGGCAAATCCCCAAGTTGGATCTGTAGGGAAGAGAGGAGGCCTGAACAACCCCTGAGGAATAGTAGAATAGCAGATGGAATGCTGAGAAGTGATTTCTTTGAGGATAGATTTCCACGATGGAAAGGAAATGAGAGATTCTAAGAAGTGGGCTAGTGGCTTGTAACCTAAATGGAAGAGGTTATGAAACAATGACAGGATAGAATGGGCCTGTGAGGCTGGAAGGAGATATTTTCCTTGGTCCAAGAACAATTTGTCTTGAGTGGAGAGGGATTGATAGGTGGAAATCAATCTTCAGGAAAGTAAAGGTGAGGGCTGTTAAAGGAAGTTTGGAGGTATAGGGAGACAGGAGACAGACCCTGTGGGAAAGGAAAGGGTAAATAGGAGTGATTGATGAGAAGGAAAAAAATTGGCCTTGAGAGAGAGAAGTAGGAATACTGGCTACTTTTTTAGCTGTCCTATCAGCATAATTGTTGCCTTGAGCAATGGTGTCTGAGGCTCTTTGACGGCCTTTGCAGTGAATGGCTCCACTTTTTTTTTTTTTTTTTTTGGAAGTAAAGCAGCATTAAGAAGAATTTTTTATTAAGGAGGCATTAATGATGGAGGACCCTTGTGTAGTGAAGAAACTTCTTTCTGCCCATATAACAGCATGGTGGCGAAGGATGTAGAAGGCATACTTGGAATCACTGTAGATATTGACAGGTAGTTCTTTTGCAAGAATGAGGACTTGAGTTAAGACAATGAGTTTAGCTTGTTGAGAGGTAGTGGAAGGGTGCAGGGCCATAGCCTCAATGATAGATGTGGAAGATACTATAGCATAGCCTGCCTTTGCTGGTGACTGGCGATCGAGCCTTTTAGAACTACCATTAATAAACCAAGTGTGGTCTGGGTGGGGAATAAGAAAGAAGGAAATATGGGGAAATGGGGAGAATGCCATGTGGATTAGAGATACAGTCATGGGGTTCAGATGTAGTATCAGGAATAATGTGGGGGCCAGCCTAAAGCAGTAAGGTCAAGTTGTTTGGACAGAAAGGCTACAGGACGTGGTCCTGGCTCTTGTGTAAGAATTCCAACTGCACAGCCCTGCACTTCAACTGTGTGTAATGAAAAAGGGTTGGGATGAGTTAGGGAGAGCTAGTGTGGGAGCAGCTTCTAGGGCTGTTTAAAAGGAACAGAAAGAGGAGTGGGGAAAATTTAGGATCTATGGGATCAGCTAGGTTTCCTTTTGTGAGTTTATTTAATGGTTTAGTCAGGATGACAAAACCAGGTATCCAAAGGTGAAAGTACTTAACCATGCCTAGGAAGGAAAGGAGTTGCTGCTTTGTAGAAGGGGTTGGGGTTTCGGAGATAAGCCAGACATGATCAGCAGGGAGAGCACATGTGTTTTCATGAAGAATTATGCTGAGATAGGTAATGGATGAGGAAAAAATTGGGGCTTGACTGAATTAATGGGGGCTGTCCCTGAAGCCTTGTGGCAGTACAGCCCAGGTTAGTTGCTGAGACTGATGGGTGTCAGGGTCAGTCCAAGTCAAAGCAAAGAGAGGCTGGGATTAAGGGTGTAACAGAATAGTAAAGAAAGCATCTTTGAGATCCAGAATAGAATAATGGGTTGTGGAGGGAGGTACTGAGGATAGGAGAGTACATGGGTTTGGCACCCTGGGTTGGACAGGCAAGACAATTTGGTTGATAAGGCACAGATCCTGAACTCACCTGTAAGATTTGTCTGGTTTTTGGACAGGTAAAATAGGGGAATTGTAAGGAGAGTTCATAGGCTTTAGAAGCCCATGCTGTAACAGGCAAGTGATAACAGGCTTTAACCTTTTTAAAGCCTGCTGTGGGATGGGATATTGGCGTTGAGAGGGTAAGGGTGATTAGGTTTTAATGGGATGATAAGGGGTGCATGACCTGTCACCAAGGTAAGAGTAGAAGTATCTTGTACTTGTGGATTAAGGTAGGGAGACACAATGGGAGGATGTGAAGGAGGTTTCAAACCAGGACAAAGGGCAGCAACAAGATGTGTCTGTAGCCTAGGAATAATCAGGAAAGCAGATAATTTAGTTAAAATGCCTTGACCTAATAAGGAGGTAGGCAGGTGGGGATAACTAAAAAGGAGTGCATAAAAGAATGTTTTCCAAGTTGGCACTAGAGTTAGGGAATTTTAAGAGGTTTAGAAGCGCCTGGCCATCAATAGCCGCAACAGTTATGGAGGCAAGGGAAACAGGCCCTTGAAAAGAAGGTAACGTGGAGTGGGTAACCTCTGTATTGATTAAGAAGAGGACAGACTTACCCTGCACTCTAAGAGCTACCCAAAACATCTGTGATGGTCCAGAAGGCTTCCGAGGCAATCGGGCAGTGTCAGTTTTCAGCCACTAAGCCGAGAAGATCTGGGAAGGAGTCAGTCCGAGAGTCTTGCACCAGAGTTCCAGGGGCTCTGGAAGTGGCTGCCAGGCAAGTTGGACAGTCCGGTTTCCAGTGGTGTCCCACAGAGATGGGACATGGCTTAGGAGGAATCCTGGGCTGCGGGCATTCCTTGGCCCAGTGGCCAGATTTCTGGCACTCGAAGCAAAATCCTGAGGGAGGAGGTCCTGAAGGAATGCCTGGCTACTGTGTTTCAGGCATTTTGAAGTTCTTGTGTGCTGGAGATGTGGCTGGGGTTTGTCTCACAGCGGAGGCAAGTAATTACCTAATTGCCATTCTTCTCTATTATTGTATACCTTGAAGGTGAGGTTAATTAAGTCCTGTTGTGGGGTCTGAGGGTCGGAATCTAATTTTTGGAGCTTTTTCTAATGTCAGGAGCAGATTGGGTAATAAAATGCATATTAAGAATAAGACAGCCTTCTGGCCCTTGTGGGTCTAGAGCAGTAAAGTGTCTAAGGGTTGTTGCCAAAAGGGCCATGAACTGGGCTGGGTTTTTATATTTGATGAAAAAAAAGCCTAACCGCTAACTGATTTGGGAGAGGTCAGATAAAGAAAAAGAGGATTAACTTTGACTACGCCTTCAGCTCCAGCCACCTCTTTAAGAGGAAATTGTTGGGTAGGTGGGGCAGGGCTAGTTGCAGAACAAAACTATAAGCCAGACCAGGTGTGAGGAGGGGAGGTGATAAAAGGATTATAGGGTGGGGGAGCAGAGGCCGAAGAAGAATTGGGACCTAGTTCGACCTGGCAAGGAGCAGCCTGGGGAGGAGGGGAGAGGTCAGATGGGTCCGTAATAAAGGAAGATTCAAATGACTCAAAGTGCGGGTTGGAGAATGAAGGAACAGACAGGAAAGAGTAAGATTTTGGGTGAGTCACATTGGGAGCAGAGACTAGGGAGGAACTGATGTGTAAAAGAATGCCTGGACCTCAGACCATTTGCCAATTTTACAACAAGAATTATCTAGATCTTGTAGGATGGAGAAATCAAAAGTGCCATTTTCTGTCTATTTAGAGCCATTGTCAATGTATATTGGGGCCAAGCGGTGTTGCAGAAGAAAATAAGACACTTAGGTTTTAGGTCAGGTGAGAGTTGAAGAGGTTTTAAGTTCTTGAGAACATAGGCTAAGGGAGAAGAAAGAGGAATGGAGGGTGGAAAGTTGCCCAAAGTGAAGGAGGCAAGCCCAGAGAAAAGAGAGAGTAGAGACACAGAGAGAGGGGATGGGAGGTACTTGCCCCCCAGGGGAGGTGGTGCTTTCCACCAAGGTGAAGGATCAAGGCAGGCATCCCTGCAGTGATCAGACACCTCTGAAGTGTGGGTGAATAATCAGGCAGGCATCCCCACAGTGATTAAATACCAAGGGAATACTGTCTTCTTGAGTCCGCAAATGGTGCTGGAGTCTTGGGTTCACGGATAAAACGTGTCTCCTCTGTCTCTACCAGAAAAGGAAAAGAACTGAAATTAAGGGAAGGTAGAGATTGAAGGGTAGCAAGAGAGGCTGGAGAAGACAATGAAAAGACTTAACCCAATTTGAAATTGGTGAGATGTTCCTTGGGCTGGTTGGTCTGAGGACCCGAGGTCATAGGTGGATCTTCTCACAGAGTGTGGGTGAGGACAGGGGACCGATCTCCTGAAGAAGTCCCCCTGTCCCGGGTCTTTGGCACCAAATGTCACACGCGTCTGTGTGAAGAGACCACCAAACAGGCTTTATGTGAGCAATAAAGCTTTTTAATCACCTGAGTGCAGATGGGCTGAGTGCAAAAAGAGTCAACAAGGAAGATGGGGGTGGGGCAGTTTTATAGGATTTGGGTGGGTAGTGGAAAATTACAGTCAAAAGGGGTTTTTCTCTTGCAGGCAGGAGCGGGGGTCACAAGGTGCTCTGCAGGGCAGCTTCTGAGACTTATTGTCCAGGAGAAGAAATTTCACAAGGTTAATCTATTGGTTAAGGTGGGGCAGGAACAAATCACAATGGTGGAATGTCATCAGTTAAGGCAGGAACCAGCCATTTTCACTTTTTTTTGTGATTCTTCAGTTGCTTCAGGCCATCTGGATGTAAACGTACAGGCTTGGGCTCAGAGGCCTGACACTTTCTTCAAAAGGTGAGATATTATCCAAATCCTAAAGGATGGGTAAAAATTACAAGAGTAGGCTGGTATAGTGTTCATCCCAGGTAGAGGTATTAGCATGAACAATGGCCTAATGGTGTGAAAAAATATGCATATATAAGATATAAATTGAGTGGTTTGTATGTGATGGGAAATGAAGATAAAAGGCCTAGAATAATGGTGAAATGATGAAAAGTCCTGGATGACACATTAAGAGATTTAGACTTTGTTTTTGATTTGGAAGTAATGAGAAGGATCTAACTGTTTTTGAGGGGCAAATGAATATGAACTCAGTCATATTGTACAGCAGGTCATTATATGTCTGCTCTGTTTGGCATCTCTGTTGATTCATGCTTCTCTGGTTATGAATAAAGTTCCAGAAAACTCACAAAACTTTTCTAGTCACTCAATTTTTGTTGTATAATTCAATTAAAAGCATCAAAACTTCAATTTCTAATCAAATATAAAGCTTATTCCCTTGGCTAGCCAAGTGTAGCACAAGCTCAAAAGTGGGGAAGAAAGAAATGGTGGACTTCTTCACTCTGGCGTCATCTTACTCTTGACCTCCACCCCTTTCTAGGGGCATCCTCTTCAAGGATAACTTCTGTGGGGCCACTATCCAACCTGTAGGAAATGTGCTCTTTTACTTTGCAGGCCGTTGAAATGTCATTCTGTAGTCTCTCATCTTCAGAAGCAGGTCAGATACCAGCTCATGAATCTTCCAATTTCCAGGAGGCTCATATTAAGCTCTCTGAGTGATTCTCTCAAAGCCCTCTCCTGGCTGGGCACGGTGGCTCACGCCTGTAATCCCAGCACTTTGGGAGGCCGAGGCGGGTGGATCACAAGGTCAGGATCCTGGCTAACATGGTGAAACCCCGTCTCTACTAAAAATACAAAAAAAAAAAAAAAAATTAGCCGGGAGTGGTGGTGGGCACTTGTAGACCTAGCTACTCCTGAGGCTGAGGCAGGAGAATGGCGTGAACCTGGGAGGCGGAGCTTGCAGTGATCTGAGATGGCACCACGGCACTCCAGCCTGGGCAACAGAGTGAGACTCCAGCAAAAAAAAAAATAATAAAATAAAAGCCCTCTCCTTTGGTTGAAGGCAAGAGGAAATTGCTGCATGGAGAGGGGAGGAAGAAATCAGCAGTCCTCTGACAACTCCAAAGGTGCTGTCTAGCATGGTAATGAAAATCTGCAAATGGGGGTCAGATCACTTGCCCTCTTCTCCTGGCTTGTTCACTTAGGCTGTCTGTTAAATTATGTAGGTACTTAAGTTGCCTTAGTTTCCTCATCTCTAAAATGGGACTAATAAAGGACATCTCAGGAGATTTTTATGAGGATTAATATAGCTTCATGTATGTTTTACTCTTTGAAGGGCATTCAGCACATAGTATTACATACTAAATTATAGATTAATAAGAACCTCTCTCCTTAATAAAATCTCTACCAATCTTTAAAAATTAATCCATAACATGCATGTTTATATACCCTCAAAATGGCTGAAAAGCTAAGAATCACAAAACTAGACTAACAGTACTTAGTGAGACCTGAATAAATTGTCTGGCACACATTGATTTTAGGTTTCTTTTGGAAATCCGGGGCAACAAAAAACATCCATTCTGTATCTTACTATCTAGTCAATACTCTTTTTATCCTCATAATCTTATGAGGTGTGTTCTGTCGTTATCCCAATTTCCAGGTCAAGTAAGTGAAGTGAAGCACAGAGAGATAAACTAACTTACTCAAGCCCACATGGTTAGTAAGTGAGGAAATTAGGATTGGAACACATGTGGTTTGATTCCCATAACTGATCTTAAACATTGTTCAATGCTACCTCTCAAAACAGTGTACACATATGCACACATGCTTTGAACAGGTTTTAGTGAACAGATGTAGAAGATAAAGGCGACTGGCATTTTAAGCTGTACAAGAAACAGGATGATGCTAGAAACCAAAAATAAAAGTTGTTTGGTAGCATAATTTGAGTTGTGCTGAGCAGAACATGCAAGAACAATAATATATTGGAAAATCAGTTCCAAAGAACTCCAAAGAAAGATTAAAACTGGGATTGTAGACATGGGAGCTTTGTAATACATACGAGTTTGCGAGATGACTAAGTAGAAAACTCTAAAAGAGAAAGCCAAGAGCACGTGAGCAGGAACTCAATAAATTCCCTACATTTAGGAGGATATGTAGGAAGAGAGACCAGTGAATGAAACCAAGATTTACATACAAACTCGCAGCCTTAAAACTAAATTTGACTTGTAGATGTGTTTTGAATGACAGGCAAATTCATTTTAAAATAGGAGATTCAATATATAAAAAGACCAGAAAATGTGGGAACACTGGACCTGTGTTCCTGTGTGGGAGCAAATGGCCACATTGAATGAACTCTTACTTCTTTAGGTGGGGCAGGTGCTTTCTGGTTGGTCACGGTCCCTACCATTTCCTCGTGTTTCACCTGCTGAGGCTTCACCTACTTACTCCTGTGTATCGCCTGCTTGTTCCTTAGGGACTTGTATTTGTGATTCCTGCTTTAGAAAGGTGGAAAAGACAAGAGAACTCAGATAAAAAATTCCTGAGAAGGATGGTTTTCAAGAAGAAAAGATAATCACTGTCTCACCTGCTGTTTAAACAAAGCAAAAAATGGAGGACTCATGAAGGAATTTAGATTTAGAACTTGATAATTTGGGGAAAAAAAGAAAACACATTCAGTGGAAAGAGATTGGAATGTATGTTGGTGGTAAGAAACAAATGGAAAGTAAGGAAAAATTTTTCAAGTTTGATATTGAAGCAAACAAAATGGCTAATCAATTTTTTTCTCTATCAATGGAATGTTTATAAAGTCTTCTTTGACTCTGCAAAATACATTATCTCTCCTGGGCATCAACTTGTGTCATTTGCCTGTTGATGAATCTTATTCAATCTCAATCTCTCACATTTTAGAAGGTCAGGTCCAATGTAATCATAGTAGGAAGGATTCTAATCCATGAGAGTTAATAATATTGAAATGAGGGCTGGGTGCGGTGGCTCACACCTGTAATCCCAGCACTTTCGGAGGCCAAGGTGGGCAGATCACAAGGTCAGGAGATCAAGACCATCCTGACCAACATGGTGAAACCCCGTCTCTACTTAAAATACAAAAATTAGCTGGGTATGGTGGAGTGTGCCTATAATCCTAGCTACTCAGGAGGCTGAGGCAGGAGAATCACTTGAACCAGGGAGTTGGAGGTTGCAGTGAACTGGGATTGCACCACTGCACTCCAGCCTGGTGAGAGAGGGACTGTCTCAAAAAAAAAAAAAAAAAAATCGAAATGAAATCAAATACCTGGAAATTTGCTTTCACATAAAACTTGCAAAGAATATTTAAATAATTGTACTTTCTCCCTCTCAACCTCTCTCTCCCCCTCTCCCTCTCTCTCTCTCTCTCTCTCTCTCTCGCACACACTCTTACTTACACACATATATCATATTTATATTATGCATTCTTTGTTATAATTCTTTGACATTTTAACATCTCTGAAATTAGGGAGTGTCTTAGAACTGGTGACACAGAATTACATAACTATAATATATTTATAGCTTTCTTATGTAGTTCATTTTCTAGAAATATATTGAAGGAAAATGTCTGTGACTATATTACAAATAATTTCCATCTCCTGGGCCCAGAGGGAGATTGAATATGAAGGGAAAATCAGATGAAATATGTGTATTTAATCAATTTCCAAACAGTTTGAAGTGGCTCAATTTTAAATGCCTGATTGATAATAGTAGTTATTTCCAAGTTGGAATAAATAACTGACAGTTGGCTTCAGAGACAATAGTGATGCTCAGTCTGAGATACTGTATTTGCTTTCTTTCTATTACAAAACTGACAGGCCAGAGAAACTGGGGGGAAAAAAATTCTTCTGCTATTTTAAGATACTGTCGCTCTCACTGTTTTTGTGCCATCATTAATCAACTGTCTGAATATGAAGAAGAAAGGAAAAAAAACCTATAGACCACTTAATGTGCCTTACTTTAGCACAGCGCAAAGAACTCAGACTTCCTGTATGTCTACCTTTGTGAGCGTATCCACATAATAAATGTGTCTTGGAAGCTCAACCTGGTATTTTTCAAATCTTGAAAAATCATTGAAATTGGCTATGTATTCCCACAAGGATAATGTGTGTTAGCTATTACCAGAAAAATATGTTTTATTTCACAATAGAATCTGAAAATATCCACTGTATACTTCAAATGTATGTTACTAAATTTTAATTTAAATTTAGCAGAATGAAAAATGACGGTGGTAGAATGTTCATATATAGTGTATATAGAAGTTTGCATTTCAAAGACCATGTCTATAATTTAAACTATATGATCAGTAGTCTGATTTATATCTTTAATAATCATATTATTTAAAAATTATTTAATACTTTATTCTTTACAAAATATTTTTACATTTATTATCTTGTTCAAACTTGGAAAATTAGCAGAAATCAATGATGCCCACTTAAATATTACAGTATTGTTGAAATAGTAAAGAAGCCAATTTCAATTATATTTAGTCTCTTAAATTATTATTGCCATCAAACTTCAACTATGTGTTCTCTATAATGAGTAATGTGCAGTTGTATAGTTGCACTATTTTGGATTTTATGTATTTTTTCTCCTCTATTCTAGATTTTTGAAAATTAAAAGTAAGACAAATCTGGTTGAAAACATGAAAAGATTATGCATTCAATGATAAATGGTCTTAAGAGTTTCATGCAAATGTTTGCAAATGCCACCCTTTGCAAAGTGGCACAGTCCCACAGCTTAGCATGCAAGTACATTATCCACCTGACAAGACAGTAAAATATCCCACTCATCTGTTCAGGGCTAATTTTTCAAATTTTAATAATTTTATTAGTCTCTGGCAAGGCTTTTTAAAACTTTGCAAAGAGTATTAATAACTCATTAAAGATTAATTATATGTCAGATTTGAGGTCAAAGAGTTTGAGTGGTATTCAGTTATCTGAATTAAAATCCATCTACTCTGTAAAATAATGCATAGTGAAAGACTCTACCTTTCCTACTCTTAGATGAAAATACATACACATAAACATTAACTCAAGTGTCTTTAACAATTAAATGAGACAGTGATGACAATATGCATGCAGAGAAAAAGATTTGCTCTAGAGGAATGTCCGTAAGGAAAGACGAGCTAACTCCTTAACCTTATATAAGGTTAACTCCTTAACCATATGTAACTCATTAACCTTATGTAGTTTGACAACTGGCAGACCAAGCAGAAGCTGTGTCTGTTATGAAGTCTTCCCCATCTAAAATCTGTATGTTGTTCTCATTGAATGTAACCACGAAGTTTGGCTGGGCAAGAGTTTGAGACTAAGAAGATAAATCAGAAGTAGAAGTCTAAATAAAGAATAGAACAATTTTGAGAATTATGAAGCATTAGAAAAGAGAGATGGGGATGAAAAGCAAGATCTACAGAAGTCTGTTTTGATTCTTAGATAATTCTGACGTTGATGTGTTCACAGAACCAGTAAAACAACAAATAATAATAAATGTGAAAGGAGGCTTAAATGCATTAAAATTCTTTAAGTGAAAATGTATTTCAAATGTGACCTTGGGTGAATTATGTATTATTTTCCTTTCATTTTCTTCATCTTTTGAATCAGAATAACAGTAATGCTTATGTTGACAAATTGTTGTGCAGACCAGGGTTACAACATAAAAATGTCTTCTCAGGGTACATCTTCAACAACTAGTAACTTTTATTATGCCAATTAATTTTTAAAGTATCCAGATATCATTTTCCAAAAACTTTTTTAAAAAGTTAATTTAGTGAACTATACTATATTACTTAGCATGATTATGCAAATTCTTTTACTTTTACTACCAATTTTGGGGAAATGATAATTTCTCTGTCTTTCAAAGGGTATTTGTCTCATTGTACATGCTGGAAAGTCTATCCCCAAAGGTTTACTGGTTTCCTTTCTTTGTAATACATGTTTTAGGGGGAAATTATCATTTCTTCTTGGAATTCTGGAATTTGAATTAAAGAGTCTGCCAGTCAGCATTGCCTGTTTTCCCTTGGTCCTGGCATACAGCACATGAATTGGTTTCCAAGTCAAAGCATTCAATAATCTGTATGCAAAGTAGTATTTTTACATAGCTCTGAATGTCATATCCAAATGTAAAGCTGCCTGTTGCCTCAAGTGTGAAATTCATTCTCATTTAAATTTTATGTTTCTTTGCAACTAGTGATGCTGGTATTTGGGGACTGGGCTATAGAAACACATGTGACAGTGGTTAAAAGTAGTAATAGCTTTGACTGCACCTCCCCGGCTCCTTCCCCACTATTGCCTTTCTCTTCATGGAAATATGGAGAGGGTTTCATGTGGAAGCTACCCCTGGGCTAGCAGTAAATCTGCAGAATTTAAAGGTCCTAGTCATTTTTCTGAATGCATTTTACTTTGAGCTTTTGAGGTTGATTTCAGTTCAAAGTGCCAATTGAGGATGAAAAGGTTACTAGAGAATTTGCCTATTCATGATGCATCCCACTTTTCATCCAAATCCCATGTCCAGATCACTTTTAATCTTCCCACTGCCTTCTGTAATGACTGCTTGCTCCTCCTTTGAGCTACATTTTTTAGTGCAAAGTGTCAGTGGCAAGAAGCTAGTGTCTCCATGGTTAGAACCAGACCTCCTATTTAGGTAAAGTGTTATAGCAGAAATATGGATTCCTGAAGTCACTAGTTACAGTAATTGTATAGAGTACTAAGGACTATACCTCACATGAGATAGCAAAAGCGATAATGGTGGCTATAATCTAAGACTCCAAAATATCCTTTTCTTAGATAGGTAACTTATTCACTATAATGTTGAGCAAAATTGTGGAGCTATTGCTGTATCACACATTGTCCCCAAATGTAATGACATGAAACATAAATTATTATTTTTCATGAATCCATGAATAAACTGGGCAGCTGTGCTGGTCTAGGCCAGACTCTGGACTCTCATATGTCTGTGGTCAGCTGACAGGCCAGCTGGGCCTGGCTGGTCCAAGATGTTGCTGGCTGGTCTTAAGGTCTAGTCTCAGAACTGGCACATCATCACTTCTTGCTGCAGTCTTTTGGCCAAAGCAAGTCACACTCCTAGCCCAGATTCAAGAGGTGAGGAAATGAAGTCCACCACTTCAAGGCAGGAGTTGAAAGTCACATTATAAAGAGAAAAAATACACGTCTGGGTACAGAATTGGGGTCAGTTTTACAGTCAACCCCAATTGCTTTTTCAGATTATGACGGGCAATACGGAGTTTCCCTCGTATACTAGATTACACCAACTCACTCATGGTAAGCACCACAGGTCAAAAGCGAGATGTGAGGTTTTGAAGTTTTGAATAAGCTCTAACCATTTGAGAAGTTACCTATTAAAATAGCATTTAAGAAAAACAACTAGACAGGCCGGGTGCGATGACTCACACCTGTAATCCTAGTACCTGGGGAGGCCGAGGTGGGTGGATCACCTGAGGTAAGGAGTTTTAGACCAGCCTGGCCAATGTGGTAAAACCCCATCTCTACTAAAAATACAAAAGTTAGCTGGGCATGGTGGCAGGCACCTGTAAAAATCCCACTACTCGGGAGGCTGAGGCAGGCGAATCGCTTGAACCCAGGAGGCGGAGGTTGCAGTGAGCTGAGATTGTGCCATTGCACTCCAGCCTGTGTGACAAGAGTGAAACTCCATCTCAGAAAAAAAAAAAAAAGAGAGAAAGAAAGAAAGAAAGAGAGAGAGAGAGAGAGAAAGAAAGAAAGAAAAAGGAAGGAAGGAAGGAAGGAAGGAAGGAAGGAAGGAAGGAAGGAAGGAAGGAAGGAAGGAAGGGAAAGAAGGAAAACTAGACAGCTTCATAATGATGTTCTGTACTGGTTAATACATTTCTGCAACATTTGGCTTAATAGATATATTTTCCCTATGTAATGGAGTCTTGATTTTTTAAATAGTATGTTCTCAAAGTGTTTCTTCTTGTTTTCTTTCATGTGTGTGTTTATAAATATATGTATATGCATGTATATATGGATTTAAATGTATACACATATGTATATGCATATATATTCACATATGTGTGTGTATACACATTTCCTACTTCACTTGTGCCAGCATGCCAGCGTCCTTGTTATTCTTTAGCACTCTGAGGTACCACCTTATGGTTGTTTACTGAGGTTGCTGATTATTCCAAAGGTCACTACCCAGAGGAGGAGATGTTACCTGCCTTACCGGGGCCAACTAGTTATACAATGGAAGGGAAATCTAGGTGAGGATGTTAATAAGCATATTTATGCATCTTTTTATGTGGTGGTTCTGATAAAAATTCCATAGGCTCAGCAATAGAGGGCTCAAAATCTGGCTCATAATTTTACACCTGGGAGAGCTGCATGTATAATCCTCCATCAGTTGTGGTGTTGTCATCTTCATTAAGAATTTAATGAGCACCAACAGGCCTAGCTAATGTATGGAAAACAGAAGTGTAGCCACATCCTCTGCCCAGCAAGCTGTTTCATGATTACAGAGCTTCTGGTGTGCATGAAGAGCTGGGACCTCCCCATTTTTACTTACTTCATAAATCTAGACACAGACTTCACTTTGGGGCTCATATTATTAAGAGGAGACTACAGAGGAAAAATCAACCACGTTTGGTAAAGTAAATGGTATGCCTGCCTCTGTGGCTACCCATGGTTTATTACTGCCGTATGTTATTTCCAGCAGTTATAACATATATGTGATGTATACGATCACTTGTAACAGTGATCATAAAGGACCTATAAAGACTTGCTGATGCCTCTTGGGCAGTTTCAGAATAATACAGTTTATCAATTATTCTGCCTACAGATCTTGTGTCTTCAGGATTCCTTTTGCCTTGCTTTGTTTGTTATGAGTATATTTGCATGAAAACAGGTTATTTGGCCCTTTGTGCTTTGAGAGCTATTGCTTATTCTTCCCTCCAACTCAGAATCATGCCTTCTATCCCGTGGTCACTTCCATAACCAAATGAAGATTTATGAACTATAGTGAGAGACACGACACAGGAACATACAAAATCCTAAGAAACCAATGTGATCTTACTGAGATTTGTTTTGTTCGTTACTTTGTGTAACTTGTTTATTGTTGCGGATCCAAAGTTAGCTATTTGGATTGCAATTTAAGTGTATGCATGTGTAGAGAGGAGATGTTTACATTAGAGTGACATTTAATTGTACAACTTTTGTAGATGTGTCAGAGGCATGTAAAACAGAGTAACTCCATCTTAAATAGAAGCTCAGTAAAAAGAGTCTAAAACCTACTGGGCTGCATTCCAGATGGTTAAGGTATTCTAAGTCACAGGATGAGACAGGAGGTCAGCACAAAGTACAGGTGATAAAGACCTTTTTAATAAAACAGGTTGCAGTAAAGGAGCCGGCCAAATCCCACTAAAACCAAAATGGCCACGAGAGTAAACTCTGGTCATCCTTACTGCTACGCTCCCATCAGCGCTGTAACAGTTTACAAACGCCATGGCAACATCAGAAAGTTACCCTATAGGGTCTAAAAAGGGGAGGCATGGATAATCCACCCCTTGTTTAAAATATCATCAAGAAACAACCATAAAAATAGACAACCAGCAGCCTTCAGGGCTGCCCTGTCTATGGAGTAGCCATTCTTTTATTCCTGTACTTTCTTAATAAACTTGCTTTCTCTTTGTACCGTGGACTTGCCCTGGAATCTTTCTTATGCGAAATCCAAGAACCTTCTCTTGGGGTCTGGATCGGGACCCCTTTCCTATAACAGATGTAACCTAACCCTCTGCTTGCAATAGAAGTTTTATATTAGAATCGGTAAACTATATGTGATTATTTTTAGTTCATGTATTTTTTATTTTCCAAAGATATTTAAAATATGAGATTCTATGTTCAAGCTTTATTTGTTGTTTACTCTCATTTTGAGAGAAGTTCAAAAAGAAAGTACCAAATATCCTAGGTATGTGCAGTTAAACTTCTATTTTGAGTTAAGAAACATACATATGTACTAGGATTTAGAAAAAAAATCTGTACAGTTTTAGTTCAGTATTTTACAAATGTTGTTACTGGAATACCTGTCAAAAATACAAATCCTTGGCCCTTCCTTAGTCCTGCTGAATTAGGTTCTTTGGGAGTAGAGGCAATGTATCTCCATTTTGAGTCAATCTCTTAGGCGGTTCTATGCATGTTAAAGTTAGAGAAATACTGCTAATCCTATCTCCAAATTAAATTTGATTGAGAGACTTCATTAATTTCCTAGAGAATTGCCTTTATGGCACATTGATTCAATATTTTGTGCTTAATTTTTTAAATCAAAAATCAGTATAAGAAATGACAACATGTAAAGTCAATCTGTACTTTTAAGAAACTATCATCAAACAACTAACATCAGTTTTTGACTAATATACACGAACCTGCTCTAAACATTTCTTTACAGAGATTTTGTAAGTACATTATGTATTTCTGTGAGGTATACACCTGATAGTAAAATTCCTGCATCATATGGCATGCAAATATTTACATTTAGTAAGATACTGTGAGTTTTCCAGCAGTGTTTACATAAATGTGTACTTTTATATCCAATGCTCCAGTTGTACTGTCCATGAAAACATTTGATTTCATGTGTATTCATTTTAGCCATTCTAGCTGTGTGTGTGTAATGTTAACTCATTGTGATTTTAATTTATACTCTCCTGATAATTAATGACATCTATTTCATTTTCATATGTTTATTATCATTTGGATTTTCTCTTTTGTGAAATTCTTATTCCAGTATTGTGCCCATTTTTAACGTATGGTTTCTGCCTCTTATTGTTTGTTTGTAGAATTTCTTTCTATGTTATGAATATGGTTCTTCGTAAGATATATGTGTTACAAATATTTTCTCCCACACTGTGACATACAGTTACACTCTGTTAATAATGTCTTTTAGTGAAGAGGTTCTTAATTTTAATATGGCAGAATTTATCATTTTGTTATTTTTGTGTTTCATCTTTTTGAGCCCTGTTGAGAATCCTTTGCCTATTCAAGGCCAATAATATATTCACTTATTTTTTTTCTAAAACCTTTCTTGTCTTACCTTTTACATTTAATTCTACAACCTATCTAGCAATACATATAAAGGATAATATGCCTTGCACAAGATGATTTATAACAGGAATTCAAACATGGTTTTGCAACTGAAAACTAATCAGTGTTGTGCACCATATTATTAGTGAAAAAATAGGACAAAACTATATGATCATATTAACAGGTACAAAAAGGTGTGTGATAAAATTCAACACTCATTACAATAAAACACACCCACACATATACACACTTTATTTTAGCAAATGAAGAAATAAAGAGAACTTCTTAAATCTGATTTTTTAAGACCGTCTGTAAACATACATATAGCAAAGATGATACTTGGTGACAAAATGCTGAAAGCATCCCCTGAGATCAGGAAAACAGGACAAGGATGCTGCTTTCACCACTTTTCAGTATGCCGCTGGAGGTCCTGTCTAGCCTAATAAGTTAAGAAAAAGACTTACTGGAAATAAAGATATTAAACTGCTATTATTCCTAGATGACATGATTATTTGTCTATGAAATCTAAAAGAAGCTATACACTATTAGATCTAATAAGTAACTTTAGCAAGGTCACTAGGTACTATGTCAATAAATAGACTAATTGTATTTCTGTATATCAAAAACAAACAAAAATGAAGTTTTAAAAGACATTTATAATCATATTAGATACATACAAAATAGAAAAAAACAAATTAGATGCAAGATGTATAATGACTCTAAATAAAACCTCAAAATATTATTGAGAGAAAATTACAGAAGACCTAAAAAAATAGAGGCATATACCATGGCCAAGGATTGGGGATGATATATAATTCTAACTCAATCATAATTAAGATTTCTGCAGCATTTTGAATCAGTAAGCTTACTCTAAAATGTATGAAAAAGAAAAAATCCAAGAAGAGCCAAGAAATCTTGAAGAATAAGAACAGAGCTGACAACTTTCAATGCTAGATAATGCTATAGTAATTAACATAATACATTATTGGTTCAAATATGAATAAAGAGAACACTGAAACATAATAAAAAGTCCAGAAAATGACCTACTTACGTAGATCAATTGGTTTATGACAGGGAGAACCCTGCAGTGCAGTGAGTACATTAAGTGGATATATTCTATAAATGGTGCTGGGTTCATTGAATATTCATAAAGAAAAAACATTAATCTTGACTTCTACCTCTTACCACATACAAAACATTTTACATTTAACTGCACAAAGATATGTGTCTATTCCAAAAAGTTAGTATTTTTATTTTAAGGAACTATATTTTAATTTGTTCATTTGTTTTTGTTTTGATATCTAGGAACTCACAGCTAAAGCATGCCTGATCACAGTAGTTTTCTTTAATCTAAGGTTTCTGGCATAACTCTCTTGTCCCTTTTATTGCATGACAATTGTTCTTTCATGCTTGCTTTAACGATTCTATTTTATGGGTCTCTTTTGTGTGTGTGAGAGTTATTTTAAATCTTTTTTGAAATAGACAAGGTATAAATAATGAATAAATCAATCCATGAGGCAAGTTAAACTTCTTTTGAAATTTTGGAAGCCTGATTGAATTGTCAAAAAGAATTATAGCTCGTGTAGTAATCCCAGTAATTACACTTTGATAAAATTGTAACTAACATCATATTGTTAATACATATTATGCATATAAATATTACATGGAATGTTCTTTAAATGTTAACATATGTGTCATTATTAAAAATCAGTAGCATTTACATGGAGAAAGATTCAACTTTTTGTAGACTGCCTGTTATATATACTGGGACAAAAAATATAGAGTATTTGTTTCTCTTTGGGAAAAGTTGCCTGAATATTGAAATAACTTTTTCACATGGATAAAGTGTCTAGAAGAAAAAGAATAACTAGTTTGGAAGGTGGGAAGTGTAGCAACTGAGAAGTGCTTCCAACCCTATTAGTGATTAAGAATATGAGATTTAAAGTTATTAGACCTATCTACATAGGAATCCCAACCCTGCTGGGATTAGTGACTGTGTCATCTTGGAAAAGTTACTCGACCTTTCTTAAGACTCAATTTCTTTATATCCAAAATGAGAATAATAGTACCTATCTCACATAGACTTGAATCTGTATATGGCTGAATGTATGCATGACATTAATTTTTTGCAAAGTGTAACATTTTCATATTTTAATATTCATCCTTTAAAATATTTAATTTTGAGATTTGGAAGAGAATAAAATTTGAGCACCTATATGCAGCAAGCAGACTGAGTATGGAATAACTCAAATAGGAGAGCAGGTGAAAAACCCGAATGATGTGGGACAAATAAGAAATTCTGAACACTGTGTGCAGCCCATCAATTGCAATGAGGACCTGGGGAGCTGTAACCTATGAAACTGTAGATGCTGTTGCCGTACTGTGAAGCACTACTGCTCTTACAGGCTCTCTGAGCTCCTATTCCACCTAACACACGTGGCAATAAAGTGCAGCACATGGTGTCCATATTATAGCTACATCTTCAAAAAAAACATTTTAGTGACTTCTCTAGTCTGCATTTACAAGGATGATTTTAGATCTTAAGTCTTATCTTTTTCTAGGTTAATACACCTTCCCCCCCTCAGATCCCTGCATTTGGGGACATTTCTGTCATGGTGTATTCCCAGAGAGTACTGTGTCTCATTCAAAATACCCAAAGGAAACCTTTTATCTAGAATGTAAGTTCAGCAGCCAGAATCAGAATTGAAGAAAAAATCCAAGAAGAGCTTGTGGTGGTGTGAGAAGTCTGCATATATTCAGAAGGTTACATAGGGACGTTTTTGTGTCCCTCCTTCTTCCAATTCTTCCTCTTCCTCCTCTTCCTCTTCCTCCTCCTCATCCTTCTCCTCCTCCTTCTCTTCCTCTTCCTAGTCTCCTTCTCCTCCTCCTCCTCGTCCACTTTCTCCCCCCCTTCTCCTCCTCCTCCTTCTCTTTCTCTTCCTCTTCCTACTCCCCTTCTCCTCCTCCTCCTTCTCCTCCTACTCTCCTTCTCCTTCTCCTCCTCCTCCTTCTCCTTCTTCTTCTCCTCCTTCTCTTCCTCTTTCTACTCTCCTTCTCCTTCTCTTCCTTCTCCATGTGCATCTCCTTCTCCTCTTCCTCCTCCTCCTTCTCTTCCTCTTCCTACTCTCCTCCTCCTCCTTCTCCTCTTCCTCCTTATCTTCCTCTTCCTACTCTCCTCCTCCTCCTTTTCCTCCTCCTTCTCCTCTTCCTTCTCCTCCTTCTTCTCTTCCTCTTCCTACACTCCTTCTCCTCCTCCTCCTTCTCTTTCTCCTCGTCCTCTTCCTCCTACTCCTTCTCTTCCTCCTTCTTCTCCTTTTCCTCCTCCTCCTACTTGTATTCTTCTTCCTACTCTCCTTTTCCTTCTGCTCCTTCTCCTCCTCATCTTCCTTCTCTTCCTTTTCCTGCACTCCCTCCTCCTCCTCTTCTTCTTCCTACTGTCCTTCTCCTTCTTCTCTTCCTCTTGCTACTCTCCTCCTTCTCCTCCTCCTCCTCTTCCTCTTCCTACTCTTTATCCTCCTTCTCCTTCTTTTCCTCCTCCTTCTTCTTCTCCTCTTCCTCCTCCTTCTCTCCTTCTCTTTCTTCTTTTTCTACTCCTCCTCCCTTTCTTCCTTTTCCTACTCTCCTTCTCCTCCTTCTCCTCTTCTTGCTCCTCCTCTTCTTCCTCCTCCTCCTTCTCTTCCTCTTCTTACTCTCCTCCTCCTCCTTCTACTCTTCCTCCTCCTTCTCTTCCTCTTCCTACTCTCCTTCTCCTCCTCCTCCATGTCTGTCTCCTTCTCCTCCTCCATGTCTGTCTCCTTCTCCTCCTCCTTCTCCTCTTCCTCTTTCTACTCTCCTTCTCCTCCTACTTCTCCTCCTCCTCCTTCTCCTTTTCCTCTTCCTCCTCCTTCTCCTCTTCCCTTTCCTCCTTCTCCTTGTCCTCCTCCTGCTTCTTCTCCTCTTCCTCCTCCTTCTCTTCCCCTTCCTACTCTCCTTCTCCTCCTCATCATCCTTCTTCTTTCCTCTTCCTTCTCCTCCTCCTCTCTTCCTCTTCCTACTTTCCTTCTCCTTCTCCTTCTCCACTTTGTCTCCCCCCTTCTTCTCCTCCTCGTTCTCTTTCTCTTTCTCTTCCTACTCTTTCTCCTCCTCATCCTTCTCATCCTCCTCCTCCTCCTCCTTCTCTTCCTCCTCCTTCTCCTCCTCCTCCTTCTCTCCCTCTTCCTACTGTCCTTCTCTTCCTCCTTCTCCTCTTCCTCCTCCTCTTTCCTTTCCTGTTTCTACTCTTCTCCTTCTCTTCCTTCTCCTCCTCCTCTTCCTCCTCCTCTTCTTTCTCTTCCTTTTCCTACTGTCCTTCTCCTCCTCCTCCCTCTCCTCCACCATCTCCTCCTCCTTTTCCTCTTCCTCCTCCTTCTCTTTCCCTTCCTACTCTTCTTCTCATTCTCCTTCTCCTCCTCCTTTTCCTCTTCCTCCTTCTCCTTCTGTTCCTCTTTCTACTCTCCTCCTCGTCCTTCTCGTCCTCCTTCTCCTCCTCTTCCTCCTCCTCCTCTTTTTCCTCCTCCTCCTCCTCCTTCTCCTTCTTCCTACTTTCTTCTTCTTTCTTCCTCTTCTTTTTCTTCTTTTTTTTTTTATCTTTTTGTTTATTGTTATACTTTAAGTTCCAGGGTACGTGTGCATAACATGCAGGTTTGTTACATATGTATACTTCTGCCATGTTGGTGTGCTGCACACTTCAACTCGTCAGCACCCATCAATTCGTCATTTATATCAGGTATAACTCCCAATGCAATCCCTCCCCCCTCCCCACCATGATAGGCCCCGATGTGTGATGTTCCCCTTCCCGAGTCCAAGTGATGTCATTGTTCAGTTCCCACCTATGAGTGAGAACATGCGGTGTTTGGTTTTCTGTTCTTGTGATAGTTTGCTAAGAATGATGGTTTCCAGCTGCATCCATGTCCCTACAAAGGACGCAAACTCATCCTTTTTTATGGCTGCATAATATTCCATGGTGTATATGTGCCACATTTTCTTAGTCCAGTCTGTCACAGATGGACATTTGGGATGAATCTAAGTCTTTCCTTTGTGAATAGTGCCGCAATAAACATACGTGTGCATGTGTCTTTATAGCAGCATGATTTATAATCCTTTGGGTATATACCCAGTAGTGGGATGGCTGGGTCATATGGTACATCTAGATCTAGATCCTCGAGGAATCGCCATACTGTTTTCCATAATGGTTGAACTAGTTTACAATCCCACCAACAGTGTAAAGTGTTCCTATTTCTCCACATCCTCTCCAGCACCTGTTGTTTCCTGACTTTTGAATGATTGCCATTCTAACTGGTGTGAGATGGTATCTCATTGTGGTTTTGATTTGCATTTCTCTGATGGCCAGTGATGATGAGCATTTTTTCATGTGTCTGTTGGCTGTATGAATGTCTTCTTTTGAGAAATGTCTGTTCATATCCTTTGCCCACTTTTTGATGGGGTTGTTTGTTTTTTTCTTGTAAATTTGTTTGAGTTCTTTGTAGGTTCTGGATATTAGCCCTTTGTCAGATGAGTAGATTGCAAAAATTTTCTCCCATTCTGTAGGTTGCCTGTTCACTGATGGTAGTTTCTTTTGCTGTGCAGAAGCTCTTTAGTTTAATCATACCCATTTGTCAATTTTGGCTTTTACTGCCGTTGCTTTTGGTGTTTTAGACATGAAGTCCTTGCCCATGCCTATGTCCTGAATGGTACCACCTAGGTTTTCTTCTAGGGTTTTTATGGTATTAGGTCTAACATTTAAGTCTCTAATCCATCTTGAATTAATTTTCGTATAAGGAGTAAGGAAAGGATCCAGTTTCAGCTTTCTACTTATGGCTAGCCAATTTTCCCAGCACCATTTATTAAATAGGGAGTCCTTTCCCCATTTCTTGTTTTTGTCAGGTTTGTCAAAGATCAGATGGCTGTAGATGTGTGGTATTATTTCTGAGGACTCTGTTCTGTTCCATTGGTCTATAGCTCTGTTTTGGTACCAGTACCATGCTGTTTTGGTTACTGTAGCCTTGTAGTATAGTTTGAAGTCAGGTAGTGTGATGCCTCCAGCTTTGTTCTTTTGACTTAAGATTGTCTTGGCAATGCGGGCTCTTTTTTGGTTCCATATGAACTTTAAAGCCGTTTTTTCCAATTCTGTGAAGAAATTCATTGGTAGCTTGATGGGGATGACATTGAATCTGTAAATAACTTTGGGCAGTATGGCCATTTTCACGATATTGATTCTTCCTATCCATGAGCATGGTATGTTCTTCCATTTGTTAGTGTCCTCTTTTATTTCACTGAGCAGTGGTTTGTAGCTCTCCTTGAAGAGGTCCTTTACATCCCTTGTAAGTTGGATTCCTAGGTATTTTATTCTCTCTGAAGCAATTGTGAATGGAAGTTCATTCATGATTTGGCTCTCTGTTTGTCTGTTACTGATGTATAAGAATGCTTGTGATTTTTGCACATTAATTTTGTATCCTGAGACTTTGCTGAAGTTGCTTGTCAGCTTAAGGAGATTTTGGGCTGAGACAATGGGGTTTTCTAAATCTTTTGAAGTCCGTATACTGGTGTCTTTAAGAACCATCACCTTTTGAAAAGGTAGATTTTGTCAGCAAAGTGGACCTCAGAAATCTTTTATTGCAAGGGAAGTTTCTAGGTTAATTGTTCTCTTCTGTTGACACCCATAGCTATTGGCACCTGCAAAGGTCTTATTTGATGGTTTCTGTTGCTTGGGTGACCAAAAGCACTATATCAAGATGCAAATAAGGGAGGATTTTCAATATTTAATATTAAACCAGCCCTCCTACCTAAAGGAAACTGCCACTTCTGCAAATAGTGTGGAATATTTTGTTATACAACAGGGAGTGGAAGAGCTAAATATGCCCTGCACTTGAACAGCACCCTGTTCTTCTAAGAATTCTGTGTCCCTTATATTACACTGGAACTATCTGGATTACAGCACACAGACTAATAGTCAACCAGCCAAAATAAAATCAACCAAAGACTCAATGCCATCGTTAAAAATCTTACTTTAGAAAGGAAGGACGTAAATAGATACTTTAGTAATCAAATCTAAGGAAGTTCAATTTTACTTGGTTGGGAGAAACATGTAGTAAGCAAATACCTAAAATTAAGCAATACTAAAGAAAAAAATAAATTTACTTTTCAAAAATGATTAAAACGTAGAAGGGAATCTGCTATCACACAGTAATTTACTAAACTGAAGCACAAGTTATTTTGGATTGAATTTGTTACATAGCTTATGCATGAAATGATCTGTTGCTGTTCTTGTGACTGTGAAACAGCAAAGGGGAAAAATGTATTCTGTCCAAGGCATTGTAAAAATATTGAAAGCTTTGAGCCTTTTGTAGAGGTATATGACTATAACTTGTCATTTATACTTTACAGGCCAATAATTTTTATGCCAAAATCGCAGATGCTTAGCTTTCAGAATTATCTCTTAATTTATAATGGGTTCAGAAACTCAACTCTGGCACCATGAGACTCACTCATGTGATTACACTGCCACCATGTGGTTTCAAAGATCCTTTTCAATTAAAAAAAAATCAAAGAAACGGCCTCTTACAAAAAAGAAAATGATAATTGATGTATTTTCTCTATTTTTTGGTCGTTTGTTCTGTTACAATATTATAGGTAGTGTATGGATTCTCACGGGAGATATGACTGGGGCAGAAATGTAAGAGGTGGCAATATAAGCTAATAATTATTTGTAGTTCTTCATGAATTCAGCTTCTGCTAAGTGAATACCATCAAGAACTTTGCTAGCAGGTGCTACCTTAATTGACCTTTTCTGAATAAATATAGCATTTAAAGCATCCAGAAGAATCTAAAAAATTCCTTACAGATGTCAATAGGCAAGTGGCTCTCAAACTTGGTTCCTAGACCAGCAGCATGAACATTCTTGGGAAATGTATTAGAAATGCCAGTTATTCAGCTCCACCCCATGCACTGAATAAGAAATTCTGGAAATGGAGCCCAGAAATCTGTTTTAAGAAGCCCTCCTAGGTGATTCTGATGCTTGTTAAAATTTGGGAACCACTGTTAAAGACAATCACTTCTCTCTTGGGAGAGATTAACACACATTTCCCTAGATAGTGCTAAATTTAGCCACCTGTTTCTGGCCCCTAAAAAAACAAAAACAAACAAACAAACAACAACAACAACAACAACAAATCCACAGAGGAGTGAAAGGCAAAGGTCCCAGGGCTTCCTATCAGTTTGGTTGACCAGCACCCTGAAGCCCTCCCTGGTAAGGAAGAAGCCGGTCATCTGATCTGGGGTGGTTCCTGTTCCCATCAACTGCCCTGCCGGCTCTCTTTCTTCCCTATTTAACTGCACCTGAAAGAGTTGCTACAGCCAATCAGAAATAAATCTTTCAACCTTTTGGGATTATTGGAACACAGTCAATTATGAATGTATATTATATATAAGACCACTTTTCATACATTAAAAATATAGTTTTTGTATATAAGCTAAATATAAGCTACAAATTAGAAAGCCTCCCAGGCTTTAAGAATGTTAAAGAAGGATGGGATGGTATGAATTGGAGACTCCATGCCCTGTCATTAGAGCCAGACACTAAACTGCTTCCCAACTCAGTTGTCTGTGGCTATGCAGAAAGGTTGGCCCTGTGCTACTAGGACTTTTGATATTCATAATATGAAAAGTCAGAAAGAATAATTTTTATGTAAAATATCAAAATTTTAAAGTATGAATTCAAGTTTAAGTGTATGTATAAATAAATAAATGAAAACATATCTGCCAGTTTGATTCCATCTACTGACCTCCAGAATCTTGTTTCTGGGGTAAACAGTTAAGGAAAGTTGTGGTTATCAACCTCAGCACACATTTATGAACATATGCATGTCTGGTATTGAAGTGATTTGTGTCCATGCTTTTTCATCTTTGTATGTATAAATGCATATCCTTTCTCTTCCTCTTCTTGTTCTTACTCTCCTTCTCCTTGTTTGTGCTTCCATAGAAATTTTAGGATTGTTTTCCTATTTCTTTGAAGAGTGTAATTGGTATTTTGGTAGGGATTACATTGAATATATAAACAGCATGGAAACCTAGCATCTCAACACATGGGGGAAATATTTTATTTGATAATGAAGTAGCTTCAAACTGAGTAAAAGTAAAAAATCTGAAAGGTGCCTGAATTCAAAAAGCACATCTTTAAAGTGCCATGCTCTATAGAAGAGAATGTATGTTATGTATTTTTACTAATGTGAAACATGTTTTCACAGCATTTAAAAATCTTTCAAGATCTTACAAATTTCACAGCACATACAAAATAAAAATACTGAGAATATACGAATTACTATTATTGTAGACTATTCTTAGGGACATATAAAATACTTAAAAATATCAAGATTAGGAATAAAATTAGGCACTCAATTAGAACAAAAATCAGATTTTAATTTTTTTTTATCCCTGCCTATGAAAAGAGTGCTTAATAAATAGCAGCTGAACTAATAGAAGAATAAGTATTGGCCAGGTGTTAGTGAGATAATTTTCTATATAAGGTGTGGTCTCTGCAGCTTAATCCTTAACTGTCCTCACTGTGTCCAAGATTCAGAAAGTGCTGTCTTATATCATTGCAAATTGGAGGTTTTCTGGAAAGACTTTAAGAACAACTTTAGATAGAACCTTGGTTTTTCTCTGTGGTTTCTTTCCAAATCTAGTAAAATTTCAGTGGCTGTGCTGAAGACAGTTTGTTTAAGAATGATACAACTAATTCTGGGTTAAATTACAATGTACACACCGAGCTGAAGATCATTCTGGTCACTTGGGGCCAATGTCTGGATACATCCCCATCCCTTGGCACAACAGAAGCTAGTTTTTCAGACCATTTCCAGATTTAATGAAGAGCTCCTACCCCAACTATCTTGACCTATAGAATATCATTGTGGTTAGGATTCTGAACATGGGGATCCTTTACTTTTCTTCCTCATGGATTTTAGAGTTTCAAGATTATCTCATAAAAAATGCATATTCCGTAGTCCCCACTTACCTTTAATGTATATTTTCAGTATACCTAGTGGATGCCTGAAACCACAGATAGTACCAAACTATATATATACTATGTTTTTTCTATCCATACGTATGTACGATAAAGTTTAATTTATGAACAGGCACAGTAAGATATTAACAATAATAATAAAATAGAACAATTATAATAATATGCAAACATAACTACTCTTGTGCATTGAGGTCATTATGAAGTAAAACAAGGGTTACTTGGACACAAGCATTGTGATACTGCCAGAGTCAATCTAAAAACTTAGGAGGCTACTAAGTGACTAGCAAGCAGGTAGAGTCTATGGGGTGAGTACTCTGAACAAAGGGGTGATTCAAGTTCCAGGTGGGAGAGAGCAGAAAGATATGGGAGGGTGTCAGACTTCATCACACTAAGAATCGCATGCAATTTAAAACTTATGAAATTTTTACTTCTAGAATTTTTATTTAATTGATTTCAATTTAGAATTTTCAAATTTTCTTAAATGTTTGATACACAAGAAGTACATATTTTGGGGCTATATGTGACATCTTGATACAGTCATATAATATAAATTGATCAGATCAGGGTAAGTGGGATATCTGTTTCCTTAAACATTTATCTTTCATTTATACTGGAAATATCTTAATTATTATCCTCTAGATATTTTGAAATATGCAACAGATCATTGTTTACTATAGTCACCTTACTGATTTGTCAAACACCAGGTCTTATTTCCATAATCTAACTATATTTTTGTTCATATAAATCAATCTCACTTTATTCCCTCTCCTCCAACCCTGGCCCTTCACGGCCTCTGGTAACCACAAATCTACTCTTTATCTTTATAAGATCACCTTTATTGCCTCCAACATATGAGAGAGAACATGTGATACTTGTCTTTCTGTGCCTGGCTTATTTCACTTAACATTATGACCACCAGTTCTATCCACTCATATTGCTGAAAATGACAGGATTTCTTTCTTTTTTATGACTGAATAATATTCCATTGCGTAAATATACCACAGGTTCTGTATCCATTGTTGGCCTCATAGGTTGATTCCATATTTTGGCTATTGTGAATAGTGCTGTAATAAACGTGGAAGTGTAGATATCTCTCTGATATATTGATCTCCTTTCTTTTGGATATATACCCAGTAGCGAAATTGCTGGATCCTATGGTAGTTCTATATTTTGTATTTTTAAGAACTCCCTTGTCATTTTCCAGAATAGTTTTATTAACTTACCTTCCTAGCAACAGCGTAAAAGGGTTCCCCTTTCTATACAATCTTACCAACATATGCTATTCCTTGTCTTTCAGATAAAACCAATGTAACTGAGGTGAGATGATAAGTCACTGTGGTTTCCCTTTGCATTTCTTGATCATTAATGATGTGTAATTTTTATACACTTACGGGCCATTTTTATGTCTTCTTTTGAGAAATTACTACCCAGATCTTTTGTCCATTTTTAATTGGATTATTTGTTTTTTGGGTTTTTGTTTGTTTGTTTTTGAGATTCATATATTTTCTGGTTGTTTATCCCTTGTCAAAAGGATAGATCACAAACATTTTCTCCCGTGCCGTGCATTGTCTCTTCCATTTATTGGTTGATTCCCTTGCTATACTGAAGCTTTTTGCTTGATATAATCTCATTTGTCTATTCTTGCTTTTGTTTTCTATACTTTTGAGGTCCTGCCCCCAAAAATTTTGCTTAGCTCAATGTCCTGTAGCATCTCTACAGTGTTTTCTTGTAACAGTTTTGTAGTGTCAGGTCTTATTACATTTATGTCCTTTAATCCACTTTAAGTTGGTTTTTGTATACCAATGCAATATACATATATGCATTCTTCTGCACATGATTATCTAGTTTTCCTACCACAATACATTGAAGAGTCTGTCTTTTCCCCAAAGTGTGTTCTTTGTGTGTTTGATAAAAATGAGTTGACTGTAAATGTGTGGATTTATATCTGGATTTTCTATTCTGTTCCATTGGTCTGTGTGTCTCTTTTTATGCCACTACCATGCCAGATACCATGCTGTATCTTAGTTTATTTTGAAGTCACGTAGTGTGATGCCTCCACCTTTGTTCCTTTTGCTCAGGATTGCTGTAGCAATTCGAGGTCTTTTGTGCTTCTGTAGAAATTTTAGCATTGTTTTCCTATTTCTTTGAAGAATGTCATTGGTATTTTGGTAGGGATTGCATTGAATATGTAGATTGCTTTGGATAATATTGACATTTAAACAACATTAAATTTTTCATTACATGATCACAGAATGTCTTTCCATTTGTTGTATCCTCTTCAATTGGTTTTCATCGAGGTTTTATTGTTTTCTTTGGAGAGATCTTTTATGTCTTTAGATCAATTTATTTCTATGTATTTTATAATGTTATAGTCATTGTAAATTTCTTAATTTCTTTTTCATATTGTTCACTGATGTGGCATATAATGCTAATGATTTTAGTGTACTGGTTTTGTATCCTGCAAATTTACTGAAGTTGTTTATCAGTTCTAAGAATTTTTTGGTGGAATCTTTAGGATTTTCTAAATATGAAATCATATTGCCTGCAAACCAGGATAATCTGATTTCTTCCTTTCCAATCTGAATGCACTTTATTTTTTTCTCTTGCCTGATTACTCTGGCTAGAATTTCCAGTATTATGTTAAACAAAAATGGTGTAAGTGGGTATCCTTGTCTTGTTTCAGATTTTAGAGTAAAGGATTTCAATTTCTCCTTATTTAGTATGATGTTACTTTGAGTATTTCATATGTGGCCTTTATTGTTTTGAGATTATATTTCTTCTATCCCCAGCTGGTTAAGTGTTTTTATCATAAAGGAATGTCAAATTTTATCGAATGCTTTCTCAGGATCCATTGAATCATCATTTTTTTTTTGTTCTATTAATGTTATGTATAACATTTATGATTTGCATATGTCAAACCATCCTTCCATCCCTGGAATGAATTCCATTTGATGATGCTGGTGAATAATCTTTAAATGTGTTGTTGAATTCAGTTTGCTTATGTTTTGTTGAGGATTTTTGCATTTATGTTAATCAGGTATATTGGACTGTAGTTTTCTTTTTGTTGTTGTATCCTTGCCTTGTTTTGGTACCACCAGGGTAATGCTGGTCTTGTAGGATGAGCTACCTCTTTCTTCACTTTTTTTGAAGAGTTGTTTGTTTGTTTTGAGACACAGTCTTGCTCTGTTGCCCAGGCTAGAGTTCAGTGGTGTGATCTCAGCTTACTGCAACCTCTGCCTCCTGGGTTCAAGAAATTCTCCTGCCTCAGTCTCCTGAGTAGCTGGGATTACAGATGCATGCCACCACATCCAGCTAATTTTTATATTTTTAGCAGAGACAGGGGCCAGGCTGGTCTCAAACTCTTGACGTCAGGTGATCCACCCGCCTTGGCCCCGCAAAGTGTTGGAATTACAGGCGTGAGCCACGGCACCTGGCTGAAAAGTTTTAGTAGAATTGGTATTAGATTTTTAAATGTTTGGAATAATTCAGCAGTGAAACTATCAGGTCCTGAACTTTTCTTTGATGGGAGACTTTTATTATGCCTTTGATCTCATTATTTACTATTGGTTTGTTCAGATTTTTTATTTCTTCATGGTTCAATCTTGGTAGTTTATGTATTTCCAGTAATTTATCCATTTTTCCCAGATTTTCCAATTTGTTGTCATGTACTTGTTTGTAAGAGTCTGTAATGCTTCTCTGAATTTCTGTAGTATCAGTTATGTCTCCTCTAATATTTCTGATTTTATTTATTTGGGTCTTCTCTCTTTTTTCTTAGTATAAATAAAGGCTTGTTCATTTTGTTTATCTTTTCAAAAAGCCAACTTTTCATTTTGCTGATATTTTGTATTTATTTAAGTCTCAATTTCATTTATTTCTGGTCTTTTATTTCTTTCTTTCTACTAAATGTGAGTTTAGTTCGTTGTTGCTTTTTTAGTTCCTGAAGGTACATGATTAGGTTCTTTATTTGAAGTCTTTCTACTTTCATTTGTTGCTATAAACTTTCCTTTTAGCACTGCTTTTACTGTATCCCATAGATTTTTATATGTTGTAGTTCTTTTTTCATTTGTTTCAAAATATTTTAAAATTTTATTCTTAATTTATTCATTGGCCAATTGATCATTCTGGAGTACGTTAATTAACATGTGTTCATATAGTTTCCAAGGTTTCTGTTGTTTTTGACTTCCAGTTTTATTCCATTGTAGTCAGAAAAGATAATTAAGATAATTCTACTTTTTAAAAATTTTTTAGATTTGTTTTGTGTCCTGAGATATGGTCTTTTCTGGAGACTGTTCCATGTGCTCATGAAAAGAATGTATATTCTGTAGCAACTGGGTGAAAAGTTCTGTATATGTCAGTTAACCCTATTTGGTCTAGTGTGCAGTTTAACTCTTACACTGCTTGGTTGATTTTCTGCGTAGATTATCTGTCCATTACTGAAAGTAGGTTGGTAAAGTCCCCTCCTGTTATGATAGTGCAGGCTTTCTCTCACTTTAGATCTATTAATGTTTGTTTTATATACTTGGGCGCTGCTGTGTTGGGTGCATAGGCATTATAATTGCTATGTCTTCTTACTGAATTGACTCTTTGGACCTTCTTTGTCTTTCTGTAGAGTCTTTGGCTTGTGATGCATTTTATCTGATACAAATATAGCTACTCCTGCTCCTTTTTCGTTTCAATTTGCATGAAATGTCTTTTTCCTCTCCCTTCACTTCCCAGGTATTTGTGGCTTTTTGAGTGAGGTTTGTTTTTTGTAAGCAGTATACATTTGAGTCTTATTTTTTTGTGCACTCAGCTACTCTATGTCTTTTCACTGGATAATTGAGTCTATTTACATTTATGGTTATTATGAATAAGTAAGGACTTACTACTGTCATTTCGTTATTTGTTTCCTGGCGGCTTTGTAGCTCCTCTCTTCTTTCTCTTTTCTTTGTGGTGTAATGATTTTCTCTGGTAGAATACTTTAATTTATTACTTTTTATTTTTATTGAATTTATTCTAAGTTTTTGGTTTATGATAGCCATAAGGCTTACAACAAACATTCTATAGATATAGTAACTTATTTTAAACAGATGACAACTTGTCTTTGGTCACAAAGATATATTTGTTTTTGACATATTTGTCTCTTAGTCTTGATACTAGAGTTATATGAATTGCATGCCACAAGTACAGTGTAAGAGTATTCCAAGATTGTGTACTTACTTTTACCAGTGGGTTTTATATTTTCAAATGTTTTATTTTTGCACATTAATATTTTTTCTTTCATATTGAAGCACCCCCTTTAGCATTTCTTGTAAGGTGAGTCTGCTGGTGATAAATTCCTTCAGGTTTTATTTGAAAGACTATCTCTCCTTTTCATTTGAAGGATAGCTTTGCTGGATACAGTATTCTTGGATAATGTTTTCTTTCTTTCTTTCAGTAGTTCGAATATATCCTCCCACTCCCTCCTAGCCTGTATGGCTTTAATTGAGAAATCTGTTGCTAGACAAATTGGAGCTTCTTTATATGTTATTTGCTTTATTTCTCTTGCTGCTTTTAGGATGCTCTCTTTGTCCTTGACTTTTGAGGGTTTGATTATTATATACCTCGGAGTAGTCTTACCTGGGTCAAACCTGTTTTATGTTCTCTAACATTCCTATACGTGGATGTTTATATCTTTCTCAAGTTTTGGAAAGTTTTCTGCTATTATTTGAGTAAGCTTTTTACCCCTTTGCTCTTGCTCAACTCCCTCTTGAACACAAACAATTCCTAAATTTGCTCTTTTATGTAATTCTGTACATCTTATAGGTGTTCCTCATTTCTTTTTATTGTTTTTTTCCTTTGACTATTTTTCGTGTATTTTCAAATAGCCTGTCTTTGCGTGTACTGATTCTTTCCTCAGCTTAATCCATTCTGCTGCTGAGAGCCTCTAATAAATTTTTCAGTTCGGCAAATACATTTCTCAGTTCCATGATTTCTATTTGATTTTTAATAATTATTTCAATCTCTTTGTCAAAATTCTCTGAATACTTCTGAATTATTTTCCTGTGTTATCTTAGATATTACTGAGTTTTCTTAAAACCACTATTTTGAAATCTTGAGAGCTCACCTATTACTATCTTATTAGGAGCAGTCACTGGCTCCTTGCTTTGACCATTTGGGAAGGTCATGGTTCCTCCCCAACAATTTGCTGTTGTTACTTGTGGATGTACATCTGTGTCTTTGTATTAAAGGGGAAATTATTTATTTCAGTCTTCTCTGTCTGGCCTGTTTGGGTTTTTATTGGATATGTTTGCTTAGAGATTTGTTTGCAATTGAATGTGTTTTTTGCTAGGTCACTGCCTCCTTTTCAGCAATAGATGATATCTTAAAGCCAGATTTGCTGTGGCTCTAGCGACATTTGGAATGCTACCCATTCCATATTTGGGAGGTCCCAAAGGGGATATGCTAGAAGTATGGGAAGGCTGGCTAGAATTTTATGCCTAGGGGACCCTTAGAATATACCTCCTAAGGTTTGGTGCTGCTGAACGGCCACTCTGATTTGTCATATCTTTTGGGCAAGACACAGAGCAGAGTTTCCAGGGCTGGGGATGGTAGTGTTGCCTCCCAGCTTTGTCTCTGGCTGTCCTCAGGGATATTTTTCACTTCAGGCCCTGCAAATATTCCCTGTAGGTTGAGGCAGGAACAGGTCTCCTGCTAGGGAACACAAGACAGTGGGAAAGATGGTTGTCCACTTCAATCTCTCTTTTTCTAGTATAGTAGCCCCAAGTGAGGAAGGGGGAATTTTCCACAGGCTTGGGGCCTAGCAGAATAGGAAAATGGCCTACCAGATATAAAAGTCCAATTCTTTGCCATTTGAACAAAGACTTTTGATTCTCTGTAGCCCCAGGAGCTATTTCCTCATTTATTTATTTCTTTGAGACAGGGTCTCACTCAGTCACCCAGACTGGAGTGCAGTGGCACAAACTTGGCTCACTGCAACCTCTGCCTCCAGGGCTCAAACAATTCTCCTACCTCAGCCTCTCGAGTAGCCAGGACTACAGGTGTGTGTCACCATACCTGGCTAATTTTTTGTATTTTTAGTAGAGACAAGGTTTCACTGCATTGCACAGGCTGTTCTCAAACTCCTGGGCTGAAATGATCTACCCACCTTGGCCTCCCACAGTGCTGGTATTACAGGCAAGAGCCAACGCATCTGGCTTCCCTAGCACATTTAAATTTGGGGATGTTTCTGGTGATAATCTCAGCATTGTGTATTTGTTTTGCTTTTTTGGGAGGAAAGTGAAGCAAGCTTGCTTCTGCTCCACCACTTCGGTGACATCTCCATTTTGTATTTTCAGACGATAGGACCGTAGGTAACTGAAACCATAGAAAGCAAAACTGCAAATAAGGAGAGACTACTGTACTCTTGGTAGGGATTAAAATATAATGTTTTTCTCATCTACTCAACAAATATTATTAGGAATTTGTCCTTTTTAACTGGAGACAACCAGACAGATACAATGAAGATTTCTGTGTGACTCCTGAACAGGAAGAGTCCAGGCACCAGGACCCAAAGTCAGTAACTGCATGACAGTGTAATTAAGGTCAGAGCAGAGTTTCCAGGGATGATGATGGTAGTCCAGCCCCTCTCCTTTGTCTCTGGCTGTCCTTAGGGATATTTCTACCTTCAGGTACTCTTTTTTTAATTTTGGTAAATTATTTTATTTCTCCCATGATGATTTAGAGGAACCATCTTCCAACCAGTACAAATATTTCATAAATAGTATCTGGCCATTTTCTAACCAATTGAATAATTTGTTGCACAATAAGCCAGTTCATATCTTTCAGCAAGATATACATTGAATTTGAATAGTAAAGACATTACACAATAAGTTAGGACACAGTTAAAATTTGCTTTAAATATTTCTTTGGGGGAGAGGACACCACACTTCTACTCAATGAAGAGAAACACTTTTGCAGTCCAGAGGTCTTTTACTTTTCTACACCTATTTGCCATGAATCCATAGAGAATAGGTTCCAGCAGCTCAGGCTCCTCCCCACTGGTTCTCCCAAACTGTACTTCTCTGGGTGGAGCAGGCTGGCACCTCTGTTGAACCCAGGTACCTTTCTCTTTGGCTAAGTAATCTGTCCCAACAGATCTAGAATGACTACACAGAGTAGTTAATGTTTGAACTGGGTCTCCTAGAACTAATAGGCACTTATCTGGTGCAGGAAGAGGAGATAAGATGTGAACATATCAAAACCTGGTGTTTTCTTGAGGCTACAGTATCTGCCAACCATTGTATCTTTGAGGCCTAGCACATAACCCCTATAATGAATTTGATAACTACTTAAATTCAAGAATAAATGAGAGAATTAATGAGTTGAATGTATGTAAGGCAGCATGAGCCATAGAAGAAATAAGATAAGAAAGATTAGATATGGGAAGAGATTTGAAGACAATACTATAAAAATTCAATTTTATTCTGTACATTAGTATAGTCTCATGCATCAGGATGTATTGAGGCACTTTTTCAAAATGCAGATTCCTGAATTTCACCACAGTCTAAGAGAATCAGATCTCCTGGGGACTGAGTCAAGGAGTCAGCATCTTCTGCACTCTGTGAAAGCTACTTCTGGAAGCAGTGCCCAGTTTTTAAAATGTTAGTTTTGAATTTGGGGGAGGGAGAGCTAAATATCTTAGGGGATCTGTTGAAAGCTAGGGAAATTCTTCCTATAAAAACATATATACACATTCATTTTTACTAACAGTTTCAGAGAGATCATGAAACCCCTGAGATTAACCTATCGACTCAGGTTAATAACCCCAGAAACCAAGCTGGCTAACATTTGGCTTAGGAAAATCAGATCAGAACCATTGTAACTAAGAGTTATAGTGAGAAAGGCCTTTAGGTGAGGTTGAAGAATATAGACAGTTTCCTCTAAACAATTGGTCTTCTTTTGTAGAGGACCAACCTAATCTCATCCTGTCAATGTTTACTATAAAAGAGACGTCCACATGTGAAAAGGGAAGAATTTACTCTGGGAGCCAGGAAGCTTCTAGGTCATTTCCATCTTAAGTAAAGCATTTCATGAAAAATTGGAATGTTTCAAACAGAAAAAAATGTACTTATTGAGCATTTAGAAATTGATTTTTTTTTGCTCTGTTTCAAATAACGAAGTTGTTGCAATTCTAGAAAATGTTCCAGTGAACTGTTTATGTAATTAATGCTTCAAAAATTTAGATTATATCTAGAAATCTTGGTCTCTTTCTGATAATCTAGCATTTGGGAACCATAGTGTGGTTCTATTTCCACAAAAATTGAGACCTCTATCTGCAAATAACAAGTAAATGGTCTATTGCTAGAGATATGTCACACGGAACAAGATAAAGTCTATAAAAATAGCCCTTTAAAAAAGTCATGGCTGAACTCTAATGACCTAAATTATTTAATGCAAACATTATGTGTAACTTTGGAAATTTAGGGCAGCTCTCTCTCTGCTGTGGTCAACTGAAACAAGCCTGTTTATGTGAAACCAACGTGGAAGCAGAGTTCAGAGTCACAACGTGCTATTCGTTGTACCTGGGGCAGAATCACTGAACTTCATCTAAACTTGGAGCTGACTCAAAAACCAGGTGAGAAGGAAAGTACTTGATAGCAAGAGACAGAGAGTGTGCTGGAATATGTGGGAGGGCTTCATAAGCTGCAGAGCATTATACAGAGTTAAGAAGATAACAGTGTATTCAGTTCACAACTTATAGTCTTGTTCTGTTGGCTTTTAATCACTGATTAATAAACAACATCATATTATAATTCTCAACCCACAACTTCTTTTTCCACTCAACATTGCTTTGGAATTTAGTTTGTATTTATATATGTTGACAATGTCCATTTCTTTTGAATGTGTAAATGCGCTGTTGCATGAATGAGCCAAAACTTTGCTTTCCATTCTAAAGGGAGATATAGGTTGTTTTTAATTGTCTAGTATGGCCAATGGCTTTTCAACAAACATCTCTCTGCATATCCCCTTGTGCACATGGGGTAGGGTTTATTTAGGGTTTCTACCAGCCGTGAATTTGCTGGGTCATAGGATACTCCATTGTAAACTTTGTTAAATAATTTCAAATTGTTCTCCAAAGTAAGCAAATCAGTTATGTGAAAGCTGTAGTTGCATTACTTTATTGTCTACCTTGTATCAGCCTTCTCTGATTGCCAGTGAGGTTTTGCATCTTTTCATACATTGTCTCTTCAAGTGTACTCGTCCATGAATTTCTGGTTAATATTCTGTGCCCATTTTTCTAGGTGCCAAATGCTAATCCTGGGATCAGTTGGGATACACCTGTGAACAAAATAAAGAGCACTACTCTCTTTTTGCATTCCAGCAAGAGGAAATATATAATGAAGAATAAGCATAATAAATAAGTGCATTTTATGGCACAATAGAAGGTGATAAATACTACCAGAAAAAGACAAAGTAGGACAGGATAATGTAAACGGGATTGGGACCACAGTGTAAGCAAAACATTTTATAGTGTTAAATAGAGTGGTCAAGGTGGACCTCCTTGAGAAGGCAGGATTTGAGTCAAGATGAGGAAGTTAAGAACAGCCAGAGGCCAGTGAGTCAGAAGTGGAGAAACAGGAGAGAAGAGCTATAGAAATGAAGTCAGAGAAGGAGAGGGCAAGGGTTGCTATATAGGGTCTTGGGGGCCATTGTAAGACTTGGCTTTTAGCTGAATGAAATTGGTGCACCACTGAAGGGCTCTGAGCAGAGAAGTAACATGATCTGGCTTATGTTATAAAAGAACCATTCACAGCCTGGCATGGTGGCTTATGCCTGTAATTCCAGCACTTTGGGAGGCCAAAGCAGGTGGATCAGGAGGTCAGGAGATCGAGACCAACCGGGCCAACATGGTGAAACCACATCTCTACTAAAAATACAAAAAACAAAGCTGGATGTGTTGGCACGTGCCTGTAGTCCCAGTTACTCAAGAGGCTGAGGCAGGAGAATCGCTTGAACCCGGGAAGCGGAGGTTGTAGTGAGCCAAGGTCATGTCATTTCACTCCAGCCTGGGCGACAGAGCGAGACTATGTCTCAAAAACAAACAAACAAACAAACAACAAGAAAGGGCCACTCACATTAAATGCTGACATGCTATAGTTTTTACATAATGAGAAACATAATGAAAAATTTGGCTAAGTAATTTCTTCCTTTTGGAAAATCTATCAATTAATAGAACATCAGTAAAGGCTGGGAAATATTGCTGTTGAATTAAAAATTAAAGTTTAGAACTTGCATAAGAAGGATGAGTTCTAACAGTGACGTTTATACTTTTTCTTCTGGCAGCTCTAGGCTCTTGTCTTTGACCTTTGTCCTTTAACTTACTTGCTTGTTAGGAATAAAGTTACTTATTGCTATTGTTGCCAGCTTTATGCTAGGGCCTGGGCCAGCTGTTGTTTGAACATTATCTCTAATGCCTGACAGCACAATGTGTGGTAAGTATTGTCATCTTTATTTTGCAGAGCTAGAAAGCCAAATCTCACCATGTCCCTTATTTTTCCATTATACTATGGTACACACTGTGTATGGCAAGGCTGTTATAGAATGCCTTTAACTAGATGGCACTGAGGTTTAAAATAATATGGTTAAACAAGTTGGTACTGAATAATGCTTAAGACCACCATAAAAATTGTTAAAGAGTAACTATCTTAATTTATATGATTCTCTAATCTACCTTTTATCTTTTTTGAAGCTGGCATCTAACAAAAGCTGCTTTACCCCTTTCTTGTTTGGTTTGATACTAGAAACAAAATTTATGGAATGAAGTTTGGGTATCCAAAAATATTTGTCCTAGTTCTTCAAAAAAGTGTAAGCTTCAATCCAATGGAGTAATCTAATATGCGAACCTGTTATCAAAACCCAATATAAGTGACTGGTTTCAAGTGTTTTAATAAACTCAAAAGTTTAAAGAAAAATAAATTTCTCCCCAATGTATAGTAAATAACAAGCTATGTTTTATTTTCTCCTACCTGAGTTGATAATAGGCCACATAATGATAGATCTTGTCTCCTCGGATATATTTGGACACACACAGTTCAAGACCCAAGTGGATTCTATCAGTTTTCAAATTAAGGCAAAAATTTATGTCTCTAAATTCAGGACTGTTCAAAGACAATCTTAACCAAGAGACGCCTCTGTTATTTTTTCCATAACTGTTTAAATTCCAAATAATAAGACTATATTTTTTTCTGAGCCTGGAAGTCTATGATAATTACATATTGTCTTTTGGTACAGTTTATCTTTAAACAAGCTTCAGACAGGTCAGAATAAATTGTTTTTATGTTAGATTGTAATAAATTGCTTGGCATATCACCATTTACTGCAAATAAATGTACACGTCCGAAATAGGAAAAATTGGGCAGAGGTGAATTCAACCACCCAGCCATTTACATGAAATAGCATTACTCAATGCCAGTTTTAACTTCCAGCTTTGTCTAGATGAGCTCATTCAAGTTCACCTCAGTTGGGTGAACTGAGGAATCTGGAGATTAAGATCCCATGCATGCGTGTGATTGTGTTCAGTTAGAATAACATTTTCTTCTTGAAGATCATTTATTAGAATTTTTTAAAGGCAAAACAAAGCACGTAAAACAAAGTGTGCTGAAAATGATGTCAGTTTATTTACTTTGAAAAATCTACTTCTATAAATTCATATATTAACAAAATAAATTAAAAGATAAAAATGATGTCCTAATGTATTTCCTATTGAGAAAGCAAAATAATTAGCAACCTTCATTAGTTGTCTAGGAAAATAATTGCCTCTTCAAGAAAGTTGCCTCTATTTGCTAAGCTGTCTTAACCAAATTTCCCTTTATCACTCATGAAATTTAACTGAAAATATTAGTGGTCTGTTCTCACTTGATTTTTCTGCATAAGAGTTTAAAAGGCAGGGTTACTATGTAATCTAGGCGGGCAAATTCTTTTTTGCCTAGGCAAAAACACTAGTTTACTTGTTAAAGATGATAAAGAGTTAAGTACAGAGTTCATATCATGATCTTATCCCATGACACTCCCTCCCCCTTTCACTTGATGAAAATATGCTCATGCGAAGTGAATTCTGAAACTGAATCCGCTGAACATGTTCAGCATTTGGTACCAGATTTGTACTGTGACATTCAAACTCCTGCCATGGCTATTGCAATGTAAATAGGAAATTCTAAATGTGATTTGAATTGCCCTTTGGGGAGTTTTACAATGAGAGACGGTACATTTCCAAGGTAGCCAATAGTTAATATGGAGCAAGCCACAGTGGTCGGGTCGGAGACTGTTCTGCTTCGGAGCACAAGTTGACAGGAAACTCTGCACGCCTTCAACCGGACCGAGGGAATTCAGCGGTTGACATAGCCATATATAGTTTTGAAATATTTTCTCTTGTTAGAAATGTTTTAGATTAGCCCATGAAAATAAGCACCTTCATTATTCACGTACAGTGATTCAGTTTCAAGTTGACAGCTGTCTACATAGATCTTAGACAACGACTGTTTTTTAATTAGCAACAAGCTTTTGTAATTATTAGAGGTCAGCATTTGCTGTAATTGAATCATGTATGCTAGCAAATACACTCTCAAGCAAGCTGGCGTGCTCAGACTTTTGCCGTGAAATGCAACTATGTAGGTACCATCGTGTTGCACACAGAAAACGTATCGTAAATTCGAATTGTACAAAGATGTTTCCAAGATTTTGAAAGGACTACATTCAATGGCGTTGAATTTTATATATGTTGTCATATTAAATGATATAAAATTCTAGTTGTTTCTACCTATAAATTTAGACGTTGGGACTTTTAAGAAAAGTGCATTACTGAAGTTCTCCACAAGAGGGCCACAGCTCCCTCATTCTTTTAAATTTGGATTCAAGCTCAAAAAAAAAAAAAAAAGTAAATGCTATTATTTTCTCCTCCACTTGTTGTTTCATATATCTTATACATATCAGAAATATGTGATAATAAGAATAATTTGAAAAATGATGATGTATAAGTGTGTGCAGTGAAAGATTCCCTGCTGGTTCCCTCCCCTCCCCAAACATAACCACCTTCAAAGTGTGCTGGAGTTCTTTCCACATTTAAGCTTATCATATATATATATTTTTTTTTTTGCACAATGTGATTGCACTAAAGATTTATTTTATGTTTTGCTTCTTTGTTTATTCGCTAACCATATATTGTAGGCATCTTTCTATAATCAGTCTACACAGAACTGCCTTTTCTTGTATATGGTTTCAGAGTATTATTTTGTATGGCCCTAAAATGCATTAAGAAGTCCCCTATAAATATTTAGATTGTTTTTAGTCTTTTGCTATTAAAAACAATGCTGCAGTTAAAAATCTTGCATTTATTTCTTTGCACAGATATAATTTCTCTGTATGTTAAATTCCCTAGCTGCATAATTATAGAGCTTATTTGCTTAAAACTATGTCTATCCCCCTCAGAAAAGAAGGTTTCACTGAATTACACTCACACCATATAGGTGTGAAAGTACCTTTAGCTCTGACTCTGACAAATACTGTGTATGTCAAACCTTGTAACTTTTGCCAGTCTATGAAAGGAAAAAAATAGTATCTTGGCAATTGTTTAAAAAAAAATTCTAGGTCTGTGATAACTTACTCCAATTAATTATTTAACTGCCCCTATTAATTTTTTTTTTTTACTTTCATAAATGTGTTTCACAAATTTTATCAGAAGATGGAAACAGAGTGACCAGAAAAGACATTTTTGGGCAAACTGACCTGGCTTCCATAAACTAGTGAGAGTAAAACCAGTGCTATATCTAAGTAAGTGCTTAGTCGTTGCTACAATAATTTTATATCATTTGAAAATTTTTGTTTATTATAAAAACTCTATAAAATAAGGTGGTCAGACATTAGTATTTCTATCATACAAATTAGACTGAATGTTTGGACAATGTTCTTTTTAATTCTTCGTTACTATGAGCATTAGTTTAAAGAACTTCAATAAAGAAACTTGAATTGTCTTATCTAAATTTTACTTAACCTTCCAAGCCTGTTTTTTCCTTTCTCCTTAGAGATTGTCTATCACAATTTGCCCATTCTTTTCTTTTTATTCTAAACTACAACACCCACCCTTTCCTCTCAGTTTTTAGCAAAGAACAAAATGCCCAGAATTGAAATGTCAAGTATTTTTTTCCTAACAAAATATTTTTATTACTAGGTTAAATATACACCCGAAGTAGCAGATTGAAAATAATTACAACAGAAGCTGGCTAGTTTACTGAACCAGCTTTGTTCACTTTCCTTTGAGGAAAACCTGGTTATTTCAGCGATAGCCATATATATTGTATATGAACTAAAACTAACTATCCCATCAAGTGACAAGCCTATTTTGGAAAAGCACAAAGCAGGCAAGGCACGTCTACTGCCGCTGCAACCATCCCCATATTTTTCCCATCTGAGTGCTTCTTTCCTCCTTTCACTTGCCACCTAACTATGTTTAGTTTTGTCTCAGCAATCTCTACAGGGAGTGAAATATTCTGAATTTTCATGTTAGTTGAATATGTCTACCGAGGTGTGGAGAGTGCATCAAAGGAGAGCTTCTCTTAAGGGGATACTTTAAGGAGTAGGGAGCAGGAGATGTATTTTCAAGTACTGAATATTTCATAGGTGGTTTCTGTGCCTGCTTTCATGGACCATCTCTGGCTCTATGTAAATGCAAAATTCCAGATGTAGGAAAATAAGATGGTGAAGAAGTATTAGAGGTATTAGAGTAGTACTGTTTTTTTGTTTGTTTTTATGTAATTGTTTGTGTTTTCTCTGGGTGTTTCATTTGATTGTTTTTGTTTTATTTTGTTTTTGTCACTTATGCTTCAAGCTTTAGAATAGTATGTTCTAAATCCACATTCCAGCTTTTGTGGATATATGGATTTTGTTAGACTTTGGCTGGTGCTGAGGACACAGCCCCCTCCTTCCTGTCTCCTACCCCAACCAGATAAAAATCAGTGTAACTTACGGGCCTCAATCATTTCTTATTCTGCGATCTCTGAGTTTTTAGATTGTCCTATTTCCATTTTTAGTTATTAATTAAATTATTTGAGAAAAAGGAGATGAAATGAAGTGGGATTGTTGTCATTAGCCACCAATTTGTGAACTTAAAAATATGGCATTGCTACAAAAGGAAAGTATATATGAACCAGGAAAAATGAGTTAGTTATATACATGGATATGGTTTTTGTTTGTGAGAAATGAGTTATGTATATGGGATGAATACCTGAGTGTGAATGTTGTTATAAAACATAATAATTTAATAAAAATGCATTTCTACAAATCAGAAAGAAAAGAGACTTGTATAGATAAACTTGAATTTATTTCATCCTTGTGCTATAGTTTTTGTGTTGAAAAATGTGATTTTGGATTAAAAGCTCCAACTGTGCAGTAATGTCTTATGAGTTGTGTAAAATAACCTTTGGACTGAATGTTTCTTAATTGTTCTATGTTCTCCATAACAGATATTGTGCATACAATTCTCCATGCTTCATGTTAGAGGCGTAATGAATAATTTGACAGAGGGTCAAATGCTTTTATACATGATTGACGAAACTATTTTTAAAAATTAAAGGTTTCCAAGTGGCTGAAAAGTATATGCCCAGAAGCCTAGAAACAGAGTAGGTTCATTTGCCATATACTAAAGTAGTACACAGAAACAGGTTCTGTATTAAAGAAAAAAGCGAGAAAGAAGCTGATTTGTTATCTTCCATTTTCAACTTGTTTAGGTGGATTTTTGTGGCTGGAATTTTCACCAAGTGTGTGACTGTCAGTCTATCTGAGGGACTCCTAACTCCCTGATTGGGTTAGAGTCAAAGACAGCAACAGAGTAGACAGAGCCGTTCCACCCCATGAACACTGGGGTGTCACACTTGTAGTTTTCAACTCCCTCCATATTATCCAATAAATTCCTGCAGTTAAAAATGAATAAAATTCCGGTTAATGAATATACATTCAAATAAGAAGTTTCTTACATCTTATTCTAGTGTCAACTTTCAAAATATCTACTTTAAAAACATCTTTACATTGATATTTTGGGAAATAAGTTGTTTAGTTCCAATCTTTTAAATGACAGCCTCTACCTCATACCATGGAGTAGCTAATCAGTTCAGTAATTCAAAAGAAAAAAATCAGACCAATTAGGTTAGACAAAATAATCAGATGAAAAATTGACATTTTTATGTTTCAACCAGTGCTTTTGACAGCAGGTTGATGAGGTCACATAAGAGGTACATGAATGTACTGGCATCCTTAGTTGTGTTTGTATCCTGCTAGTATCCTTAGGTGCATATGCATGCTGTTAGTATCCTCAGGTGCGCTTGAATGCCACTTTGTATTAAGTTGCATTCTCCAGAGGCACAAAGAAATGCCAATGTGCTTCTAAATAACTAGCTTGTGCCAATGTTTAAACACTTTAAATTTCACAAGAGCTTACCCTTTGGCAAACTATTAAAAGGAGAAATATCTGTAGTGTTTCTGGGACATATCATCTTCGGTTGGAAACATTGGATTACAAAGTATTTTGGGAAGAACTTTCTGAAGGACGTATTTGCTGTTTGTGTAGAAAAAATATTTTTTCTAGAATAATTTTCCATAATGTTTTACAAAACCATTGCTTTTATAGAGACATCAAGAGTAATAATATTGAATCATCATTCACATCCAGACTCATAACAGAATTCTGCCCTCTCCCAGGTCTGAAGCAGAAAAGTAAATAACAAATATAACCTTCTAAAATATTGGAATCAGTATTATCTTTTAACTATCTTAAACTTTTTCAACATTTAACTTTGATTTAGTTTGGTTTTAAAAACTGGATTTTATTCCAAGGCTGGAAGCTTTATGACTTCATAATGTGATTTCTAAAGAATTTGGAGCGGGAGTGAATGTCTGGGAGCACCTCCAATCTGAGTGCTATGATCAAATGGATGCCTATAGGAATAAAGATTCTACAGCAGCATCATGAGCTGCACACATTTTGAACAGAGGCTTAAAACACTTGATTATCACACCTGTAATCCCAGCACTTCGTGAGGCCAAGGCAGGCAGATCACCTGAGGTCAGGACTTTGAGACCAGTCTGACCAACTTGGAGAAACCTTGTCTCTACTAAAAATGCAAAATTAGCTGGGCATGGTGGCACATGCCTGTAATTCCAGCTACTTGGGAGGCTGAGGCAGGAGAATTGCTTGAACCCAGGAGGCAGAGGTTGCAGTGAGCCAAGATGGCGCCATTGCCCTCCAGCCTGGGCAACAAGAGTGGAACTCTGTCTCAAATAATAATAATAATAATAATAATAAATAAAAATAAAAATAAATTTGGATGCTGAGGCAGGTGGATCACGAGATCAGGAGCTCGAGACCAGCCTGGGCAACATGGCAAAAACCCATCTCTACTAAAAATACAAAAATTAGCCAGGCATGGTGGTAGGTACCTGTAATCCCAGCTACTTAGGAGGCTGAGGCAGGAGAATCACTTGAACCCAGTAAGCAGAGGTTGCAGTGAGCCCAGACGGTGCCATTGTACTCCAGCCTGGGCAACAAGAGCAAGACTCCAGCTCAAAAAAAATAAATAAATAAAAATAAAACTGGATTCATTACAAGAGGAATACAGGGACTTCTATGGATAGCAAATGGTCTTACAAATTCAAGACAAAGCCTACAGCCTTGAGCATTGTATACTCAAATATACTTCATTTGAGTATATAATGAAGTGAATGCAATAAATATGAACCATTTAATAAACTTTTGCTCAAATATTGGAAAAGTAAAAAGAAACCCCAAAACTGAATTTTATAAGCATTTCAAAAAATCATATATGCATTTTAGTTTCTACCTCTGGTTTCTAGCTAAAACTCAGTGGAAAAAACAGAGTTGGTATCTTACACCAAAAGCAATAATGACCTGTTATTATTGAAACTTCCAAGTCTTTCTTTTCCTCAGTTGTGGATCCACACTGCCTCAATTCAGTTCAACCAACATTTAAGGAAATTGCAGTCTAACTCATGACATGATGAAATTTAACATACTTGTAACATTTTTATTTGAAGATCATGTTTGTCCCGGCCTTAACTCCCACCTAACCAACTTCACTACACTGCTTTCATTTACCAAAATTGCTTGTCTTTTCCAGACCAGATTCTTTCCCCTTGTCCCCCTGTTAGCAACCTTTCTGCTCCCTCCCCTCTTATCTTCATCTAAATCTTGCAAGTAAACCCACTACAAAATATAAATAACTATTTCATTTGGTTACAGCAAGGAAGTTGAGACAATATTACTTATGTTTCCGGATAGTTTCCCTTTTGTTGTTTCACTCATAATCAGAAAAACTTTGTCCCCAAGAACTATGCAGTTAGCAAGCTCTCAGAATGACCCTATTTATTCATCAAACTATTTGAACCTATGGCAAAGTTTGTTCCTTCATATTTTATTAAACTCAATTAAGTAATGGGGTCTTTTGTCATCAGTTTCAACTTCATCTTCCAAGGAAAATCCACTGCACTTTGCAGCTTGTAAGATGCCAACCATTCATTGCTTTGTGGTGTTGAAGGTATTTGATTTATGTCTTGCTCCCGTTAAGATGTCCAGGTCTTTAAGCATTTTTGACTCAGAGTTAGAGGCTAAGGTCAAGTTAACAATGGTAATCTGTCTCTCTGTTTGCAAACAATGAATCATCATTTGGATTTTAAGATTGTACGGTAAGCTTTGACTTGGCAGCTTGGTTCAAAGGTTGTCAGCAAAATGTATAACAGTGGCCTGTTTCTGCAACCTCTGATCATAGATGGCAAGGATTTTCTAACAAGGCCACCAATATAGTTGTGAATAATTGGTAAGAAGGGGGTGTGGTTAAAGAAACATTAGTTCCATGCCCAAGTTACACTGGATTGATTTGATCCAGCCTTAATAATATTAAAAGCTTCTCTAGTCATTCCCAGAACACAAACGATAATGCTTTCCAATTATTAAGAAAGAATGTGACTTATTCAAGACAATATGTAAAAAGAGAGTGATAAAATGAAGTACATAGTCCATTTCAATCTCTTACTTTAGACCAAGTAAACTGTCACTAGGAAGGGAGAGAGCTTCATTGAGAGTTATAATATTTTATTACTAATTGAATTGGAGTTTATTTTGAAGACTTGGCAGTTAAAGTAGCTGAAGTTGAGATGAACAATTCATAAAAGTTAGGGGCCAATTGCCTCAAGCATCTTGTTCTTATTTGTAAGGAATTCAGACAAAGAAGTGACTGAAATAAAGAAACCCCTGAGATCTAGTCAACTTTGAGCTTTTCCCACATAACCTTAGTACCTGTGGCATATTAAGCGTTGAATTAATATTTGCAAATTGAATGAATCTTTATTAGACACTTATGTGTGAATATTTATATCTTTCTTTAAAATACCAGTGCCAAGAAAAGGGCGTATGTTTGCACAAGCCATGACCTGAAAACATGATTCTATGATTTGAACTGACAAGAATCTACTTACTCTCCTATGGTTATTTGATTGTATTGCATCACGCAAAGTAACGTTAACTGGTACTTTTCTAGTTCTATTTTTTTCCATTTATTTATCCATAGTGATAAAGAGGGGCTAATACTCAAACGGCCAAACAGAACCTGTGCAGGTCAGAATTTGAGCTGGTCTCTGATAAAGAAATTTCATTAGTATATTGAATTATTATTTGTTGACTTTCAGTTGACCTTCATGATGATATAAATAAATCTTTTTGTTAAAGATTTATTTTATATGGACACTCAAAATTAACATTCCAGGATCATAGTATAAAAGCAAGTGCCTCTCTTTGGTAGGAACTCTGAAAAGAGGAGATAGTTACTCTTAACTATGCTGCTTTTACCTCCCATATTCTATAAGTATTCTAAATGTATTTTGTATATACATTTCAGGGAGCATTAAGATTCTTGAGTTGAATCACAAACACTCAGGTATTTTGGATTCGAGAGCTTCTTTCCTACTAAGTAAGCACCTCCTCTTCCTGGCCCCTTCTTGTCTAATTACCATATTGCTCATTACCTAGCCTGTGTGAATTCTAAGTGGATATTGCTAACACTTTCATTACCATTTTGAAGGAGAATTCTTGCCTCAAGTATGATTGCTGCAATCCACTAACTCAGGGCATTGGACATGGGTATTCCTTTTTTTGTGTACAACTCCTGTCCTTTAAATTCCACATATCTTGAAGAAAGTCGTTACTGGTCACATAGCATTTCAAACTTAATGCCTAATTGTTTCATAGAAAAGAAAATTATAGGATCTAATCTAACTTGTCAGTTACTATGGTTTTACATATAGCAGGACCAACTTGTTATATACACACAATGAGTAGATTGTACCAGATTCCTGTTATTAGTGATGCTTTACTGATCATTTTTATTTCAAAAATATTTTAATTTTAAAACTAAATGGAGCTATAGAAATTACAAAAGGAAATATGGTCCTCAGAGATGAGGTAACATTTTTAGGGTAACACAGGCAAGAATCAATAACTCTCAGCAGTTCTTGCAGACCTCTTCTCGCTGAACTATACTGATTCTTTGAAATGAAGTAAGGACATGGGTCATAGATCCTTCTACAAGTGCCCATAAATCAATATGGTATGTTCACAGTCTCCTGTTAGTGTACTTGTAGTAACTTCTGGGACACAATGTCTTATCAGGAGTAAGAATGCTGACTCCGACTATATAAACTTTGGACCAATGACTTCAAATTAGTTTCCTTACTTTCCTCTGTAAAATGAAAATAATAATAGTTGTTCCCTCAAGTGGTTGTTTTGGTCATCAAATGAGATAATACAGGCAGAGAGTTTAGAACAATGCCTGACATGTAGTAGATACTCAGAAAATGTCAACTATTTTCATTGTGATCCTTTCCTCTAGTCTCCATGGCATTCATTTGTTACACTGATATCTCGTCATTTTTACCTTCTATTTCTGCAAATTTCTCTTTTTCCCCTTCCTCCCTTGAGTTCATGCATTCTGAAAATTTGCTGAAGGTTAGTATCCTCACCACAGGTATTTTGACTATGCTACTTATTTTTACCTTTTAGCAGCTGGACAAAATATAAGAAAAAATGGAAAATATGCGTGAATAAATTAACCCTTTGTTTTACTGGATGGGTATATATCTTCCAGGAGTATTCATATAATCTATTAGCATTATATTAAAATTTTAATATTTCAGAATTTAGATTCATTGTTCAGTTTTTGCCTAGAGCACTGATAGGGGAAACTGTTGCTAGGTATTTATGGGCAGTATCCACACATTTGGAGTATAGCAGCCAGCAAATTTCACAAATGAGGCAGCAGCTGTCATCAGTGCCCTTGGAGATGCCATGCTAACAATAGTACATAAGGTGCCCATTGCAAAAAGGAGCATTATCACTTTGAATTCAGCACTGAAACACTATGAACATTTCCTTAGGAATTGTTCCCTAGATGAGCATATACTCAGAAAGCAAGCCTAAAAGGAATGAACCAGGTAGAGCTTATTTTCAGGACCTGTCCTAGAGCCATTGCCTTAGGACCATCCCTCTTTTCTGATTCACATGCTCATGTTGCTTCCCAACCTTCAGCCCCTGGAACATCCACAATCTGTATCTCTTACAATGCCTCTGCTCTGTCTTTTGCCTTCTCTAGCCAGTGCTCCTACTAAAAAGACAAGCTGAAAAAGCCTGTTTTTATAAACATAAGGAAGCCCGCATGTTGATTCAGATGTGACTATTTGCTGTAGTCTTCTAAAGTCAGTGTCTTAATATTGTTTAATCTATTCATAACTAGAATGTGAGAATCTTAGACCATTTTAGAAGAGAGAGGTCATATGGCAAGAATAAACAATGACAACAAACAATGGAATAAATATTTAGGAACAGATAGAGCCTCTCCTCTGGTTTTTTACACAATCTGTCATTGGTACTTTCTGTAACACCTCAAAAAGATCTTTTGGCATAGCTTCTGTCCCCATTCTTTTCCAGATCTCTGGTTCTGCTTCATGTTGTCTCTTGCTGGAATGCCAGCAATGGCCCCAATTGGGCTACCATCCTCCAATCCAATATGCACTTTGTCATCAGTCTGATCATGACATTCCTATGGCTACCTACATGCCTAAGATTAAGCTTTCAGCAAGGTGTTAAAAACCCGTCACTTTTAAGGAGCCACACAACTCCCCAACATCAAACATGTCCCTAAATCCTGTCCTCTAGCCATGAAGCAAATGTAATTATCACCTTCAATAAAATACTTTACTTATTTATACTGTTTCTTCTGACTGGTGAATTTTTACTCACTCTTCTAGCCCCAGTTCTAATGCTACCATGTAAGGACACCCTGATTCCCTCCTGATGGGGTTGACTATTATTTAGGATGCTTTCATCCTTTTTACAAGTCTCTGTTAGTAGCACTTGTCAGATTGTTCTGTGTTAATTTTTCACATATCTTCCTGAATCAGTCTATTGACACAGAGTCTCTCTCTCTTGCTGGGGTCGGGAGTGCAATGACACCATCTCAGCTCACTGCATACTCCACCTCCCAGGTTCCAGAGATTCCCCTGCCTTAGCGCTCCCGAGTAGCTGGGATTACAGGTGCCCACCACCATGCCTGGCTAATCTTTGTATTTTTAGTAGAGACAGGATTTTGCCATGTTGGCCAGACTGATCTTGAACTCCTTACTTCAGGTGATCGATCAACTCAGCTTCCCAAGTGCTGGGATTACAGGCGTGAGCCACCACGCCCAGCCACAAACACTAATTTTATTCAATTTTATGTCATCAGTGCCAAGCACAGGATCATGATCCATAGTAAATATTGAATAATTGTTTAATAATCAAATGAACATATAAACACACCATACAGGGAGCCAGTGTTCTGACTTTTTATAGAACAAGCTTTTTACACGATTATGTATATTGTATTAGAGAAGTTTGCCTGCTTGCCTGCTTGCCTCCCTTCTTTTCTTTCTTTCTTCTTTCCTTTCTCTCTCCTCCAACCATTGATTGAGTGCCTTCAATATTTTAGGCTCTATGTGAGGTGTTGGATGCATTGAGAATACTAAAATGTTGCCTCCCTCCTGGAAGTGTTCTTAATTTTAATGTGAAGGAAAACAGTAAAATAATAATAAAATTTGGGTACCAGCAGTTTCACAGGAACCCCCTCCATGGTTGTAACTGAACTGTTGAGTTGTCCTCTGCTTTCTAAAGGCCAACTTTTGAGATGAGCTTTGAGAGCAAATGGAGAGCTCCTTATTGTGCCTTGATACATTAGCATGTGCAAAAACCATTGATAGAACCAGTGTCTCGGTTGTTTCTGGAGAATAGTATCTGATGTTGAGAATAAAAAGCGCGTTGTCCCAAAGGTCCAGATGCCTGGGTTGTAGTTCTAGCTTTGCTACTAATTAGCTCTATGTCCTTGATTCAGTGATTCAATCTATTGCATATCTTATATCTGTAGATTGAGGGTGCTGGTCTAGACTCCAGATCAGTGGTTCTCAACTAACACTTAAATTATAGGATTCAAAAATACGTATACATAAAATTTATATTTAACATAAATATACATTTATATTTAACATAAATATACATTTATATTTATGGCTAATAAAAATTGTCTATTGGACACTATTCATTGGATGACTAGGAAACATAATTTTATGTGTGTGCATGTGTGTATATACATATAAAACTATGCTTCCTAATTAGTCATCTAGTATATATAGTATATATAGTATATGTATATATACACACACACACACGTGTATATGTGTATATGTGTATATGTACGTGTATGTACATATATATACTATATATGTATAGTGTATGTATATATACACACACACACACGTGTATATGTGTATATGTGTATATGTACGTGTATGTACATATATATACTATATATGTATAGTGTATGTATATATACACACACACACACAGAGACACATATATATGTGTACATATACAATTTCCACCAAAGAGTCACTAAATTAGGATCACCCAGGGGAGGCCAGGCCATGCACTTTTAGCAAAAAGCTTGCAAGTGATTCTGAGAGACACTGGCCTGAGCTAAATCTATTCTCCATGATATCATGATATGTGAGGTCTCTGGGCCTCTACTTCTATGACTGTCTGTCAGGCCCCCACCCTCATTGAGCTGTGGAGACTCTCAGCCCACTCCAGTCTTTCTCCTTTAATAGGCTGTGAGAACCAGGAACATTGTTTCAAGAAACAATCAGATCAGTAGCTGACATCATAGGTCTTCCTGAAAGAGAGGAAAGAGATGCAGAGCAGAGATAAGACCGAAAAAGTCCCCAAATGCACATGGGCTGCTGGTAATCACAGCTAGCACTGAGGCTATCTGCAGCTTCGTGAACTTTAAGAGGGACCCAGTCATGCTGGTGTCCTGACTCCCATGTGTTTATTCTCTGACTGAGGCATAAAGATCTGGGTGAGCTAATGCATCAACAGATGAAAAATGAACAATTAAAACAATGAAGTTGTCAGTTCTTTTACCAGATTGCAAATAAATAACCTGCCTGTCAGACTGGCTGCTCTGCTGGACCATTAGTTTAATACAAAGACATTCTGAGGAACGGGTGGATGACAGCTGATCTATCACCCCAGTGGTTCCAGGCCTTTGATAAAGACCTGAGCAAAGACATGCTGTCATAAACCAGAAAAGGTCAATCCCAATTTGTGGAAAGCAAAATATTAAATGAAATTTGAATACACCCCTCTGCCCATCGTGAAAGTTATATGCTTTTTTTTTTTTTTTTTAACTGGCAGGGTGTTGGATAGTTCTTTTAACAAATCAAAACACTTTTCTTTCTGCATATGCTTATTTAGCTTGTTAGAGACATTGTGCTGGTATATATGGCCATGGAGTTTGTAACTGCCACGGTGGAGGGAATGTGAGCTTAGACACAAGATACAAGAAGACACAATGTATCTTCTTGCCAGACTGAGCAGGGTCTTACTACCAGTTGGTATTCCATGCCATGTCAAATACTAAAACAGCCCTAATTTAACAAAAAATCAATTCATTGCATTTTCTTGTATGTACTGTTTCTATATGCCATCTCATAAAATATTTGCCAGCTAGAAATATTGTTCATTGGCAATATTAGATAAGGCCATAAATAAAATAATTCAATAAGGATGTATTATTTAAATTCTCTAATTAATATCTCATTTGTCTTTAAATTTGATGGAAAAGTAATCACCTTTCAGAAGTCATCTTGAAGAAAATAATTATTATTTCTCAGAAGCGTAAAGTACAAGTGTATAACTAGGCGAGGTGCAATATTTATGAAGATTAACTAACTTCTTTCTCTAGTTGACTTTGTCTCAACTTGAATCTTAGCAAAGCTGATCCTCAATTTTAATGAAAATCAGTGAAATTACTGAGAAGTCGATAAATCAAAACAATAATTTTTCCCTTTCCAATTTTTTGGGGTATTTACCCATATTTAGGTTTTATCTTCATAGTCAAAATGATTTATATTCTAAGTCAAAACAGTCACTATCTATTTATTCTTTTTTTAATACATTAACTGATTAATTCAGAGTAAAATGTACCTTTAATATGGAGAAATACCTTAAATCTATACAGATGCTATCAATAGAGGTTTTGTGGTCATCTAGTTGCGCAGAATGATTTTAACTAGGCAGAAGTATCAGCTACATTATTTCAAACTGGTTTGACCAGTTCTTCTGGTGGCATGGATGGCTAATTAGTAAACAAGATGAATTACAAATTAATGTAAAGCTTTTCAGGCTGATTTTCCTACCCAGCAAGTTAAACCACAAACTTTGCCTGTTATCTGCCTTTGTGATCTCTTCAAGGTTATATAATATTGTACCTCTCACTTCCTAAGAAGAAGCCCTGAGAGAGTGGAAAAAGCTCAGAGCTCATTTCTGAGAGTAACCTGGTTCTGTTCCTGGTTTTGTCACTTATTGGCCAGGTCATTCGTGCAAGTGATTTAGTGTTTGCTTATCATATTATATGCACAATAGCAACTGCTTAAAGAAGACTTCAAGCAAAAGGCACATGCTGTTATCTAGATAGTGGGGTGCCCTTAAAGTCTTTTTTTAAGAAAACAGGGCAGTAATGTTATATAGACGACTAAAGGAGGCAAGTAGTTTCTGGTCTATAGACTTCTACTGTGATCTACACTTAGTCCTTCATTTCTTAAAGTTTTACGTTGGGAAATTTTTCTTTTTAATTCACAGGTCTTCTTTCTGAGTTTCCTTTTTCATGTCTCTGGAAGTCTCAAGCTGCTTTCAAAATTTGTATTGGCTCCTGACCTTATCCCAAGAATCTTAAGTCCTTTTCAATGTGACATTGTATTAAAACTTTTCTTTTGCGTCCATTAACTAAGTAAAATTTTAAAAATAATTGCTCATAATTTGTCCATGTACTTTTATGTCACATAGTTTTTAAAAATATCATATTTATATTAATGTCTGTAAAGAGTTGTACATCAAGCTCTTGTTAAGAACACTACCCTACATGATTGCATGGTCTCTAAGAGACAAATCAGAAGCTACTTAAAACAGTTGAGAATATAGAGATCATGGCAGGCTGAAAAATGGCCCCTCAAGAGGCCCATGTCCTAATTCCTGGAACATGAATACATTACCTTACATAGAAAAGGGACTTTGCAGATTTGATCAAGTTAAGCATCATGTAATGGGGAGGATTTCCTAGATTATTTGAGTAGGCCCAATGTGATTATGAAAGATTTTATAAGGAGGTCAGAGAAGAGAGAAGCTAAGCTGCTGGGTTCAAAGATGGAGGAAGATGTCACAAGCTAAGGAATGTTGGTGGCTTCTAGACACTGGAAAAAGCAAGAAAATCAATTTCCCCCCCAAGCCTCCAGAAGGAACATAGTCCTCCCCAATAATGTGATTTATATTTCTGACCTTCCGCATCGTGAGATAATATATTTATATTGTTTAAAGACACTAAATTGTAAATGCATATTAGTGGCAATTTGTTACAGCAGCCGTAGGACACTGATATAGAAATGTTTATAAGAAATCACCACTAAAGAAATTATTCATGCAACCAAACAGCACCTGTTCCCCAAAAACCTATTGAAATAAAAAACAAAATAATTTTTAAAAAAAATATTGCCACTACACATGGGAATTCCTGCAGGTGGATATCTGATAATATGTTAAAATATTATCATAATTATAATTCATTCTGCTTTTTGATAGAACATCACTAAAACTGATGTATATTCTATAGAGTTTTGCTTAATTTGAGCCTGATGACAAAATGTTGTCATTTGATCAATAAAATTTTTTCTCTAATGCTGAAAAAGAAAAAATAATTTAAGAAGACCCAAAAAATGTTTATAACAATGTAAGTTGATCATTGTCTGACATGCATTTACCTTTGCTTACGTATCCTTAAGAGTCATATCGGTAACTCATATGTACCCAGTGTTTTCCCTCTGGAATTGTTTCCTCCTCCCTACTCTTTCTCCCTCCTCTTGCCCTTATCTCCATGTATACTTTTTTTTTGAGACGGAGTCTCGCTCTGTTGCCCGGGCTGGAGGGCAGTGACTGGATCTCAGCTCACTGCAAGCTCCACTTCCCGGGTTCACGCCATTCTCTTGCCTCAGCCTCCCGAGTAGCTGGGAATACAGGCGCCCGCCACTGCGCCCGGCTAAATTTTTGTATTTTTTAGTAGAGTCGGGGTTTCACCGTGTTAGCCAGGATGGTCTTGATCTCCTGACCTCGTGATCTGCCCGCCTCCACCTCCCAAAGTGCTGGGATTACAGGCGTGAGCCGCCGCGCCCGGCCCATCTCTATGTAAGCTTTTACACTCTGTCTAGTGTTTTAGATGCCAGTGAAATAGTGATCTCCTCAGAGAGAATATCTGAAACTAAACACCTCCATCCCACCCCTGCCAGTCTAAAGTGGGGTCCCTGATACTATTTTCCTCAGGGCACCCTGCACCCTTGTTGCTTGTTTAAATTAGATATTTATTTGAATGATTATTTAATCGTGTTTCTCTTCACTATGACAAGCTTAAAGGGCACAAGAATCATGCCTGGTTTCACTCACTGTTGTGAATCTGGCACGTAGTAGGTATTCAGAGAATATTTCTTGGCTGAATGAAAAGATTCAGAATTCTGCATGTCTTGTAAGATTAACTGAAACTGTGCACTACAATGTAGTCCATCTAGAAGCATGAGACAATAAACTAACAAGAGTGATTGCTTTTGTTTTTGTTACTTACCATCTCTTGCAGAGAACATGAAGCTATCAGGCTTTGATTTCCTCTGAAGTCTCAAAGTCATTAGTATTTAGTTGGGTAATAATTGATGGACAATTTTCAGGATGACTATGTAATATAAGAAATACTGTATTCTCAAAAATTATTTTTGGGTAATATTCAGAATGCTTTTTATTGCTTTTATGTCTTTATTTTCATTTTCATATTATTGCTTTGCAAAGCAAATTGTAACTTCCTTCAGTAAGGTTTGAAAATCCACTTGAGAACTGACTGTGAGAGCACTAAGAGGTCAAATTGCTCAGGAATAAATTGTTCCTATATTCTACAATTTTGATTCCTCCGTATTTCAACTCAAAGCTAAAGATGTGCCTGGGCTCCTTTTGGTATGGAGAAGTAATTAACATGTGTGAATAGTTTCATAAAGCCCCAGGCATTGGAAATTAATGAGAATATGGCTACATTTTATTTATATGTAAATAAACTTTACATCAAGTAATTTCAATGTTTGTTTTTTAGAAATAATTTTCCCTGAATAGCAGATACATGTAAAGATGGTCTTTAAATATTAAACAATTTTCCTCAGTAATTTTGCTGACGTATTCTGTATTGCTTGTCCATATACAGCACCTTTGTTGAACAGTTGATTCTGATTTTTAAATATAAAGGTTTTCATGGAAAGGAAATAAACTTTGTTGAGGCACTATGAGATTCCTATATGTTACTATTTCAACTGTGTTACTCCTCATAAAAATCTGTAAGATAGATTCTATTAATCTCATTTTACAGAATAGAAAACTGAGGGTCTTAAAGCTCAAATAACTTTAATACCAGAGATCAGGTCAATGGCAGTGTTGGGCCTGCCTAACCCAAAGTTCCTGCAATTTCCTTTGGACCAGGCTGTCTTCACTGGATACTTTCAGACCAGCACAATTTGCACGACAGTTCTCTCTCTCTCAAAGCACACCAGCCCAAACGTCCCTTCCTTCAAAGCCCTATGCCATTTGGCTCCATACCTCAAGTTGGGGAATGGCTAAATAGATTGGAACACTAGCATTTATTACACAAACCCTATTGTGTTCAGCACAGCCACTTTCTCTTTTTAGTATAGTCTCCTCAGAGCACAGTGTTTTGTGAGCATATTTGCTATGGGAAGATCAAGTTTTAGGTTCATTTATCCTGTGGCAAAAACAGATCTTCCCAGTGATGGGAAGAATTTGTAATAACTTCAGCGCTTGGTTTCTAAAGCTTTCAGAAGCCTCTAATAAAACATATTTCTACTTTTTGTTTACTGGCCTTTCATGTTAGAAACCTCCCATGAGGTAGTTCCTTTCATCAAGTCACAGTGGAATGTAGCTGATGCCCTCATGTGTTTAATGACAATGAGATAGAGGAAGTAAGAACATCACGTGCATCCACTCCCAGCTACCTCAGACATAGCATGGTCAGTTCTCTTCTTAGCCACTTATTAACCAAACTTTCCAGACAGTAAAGCCACGTGGTGTACTTTTTGGTGTATCTGGCAAGTTCAGGTTGAATACTTGATTGATAAATATTTGAACAATTAGTGACTCTTAGATAAAAAGATGTCTAGACTAACAGTAGACTATAAAAATAACCGTTCAGATACTGAGTCAGAGTCCACCTAATGCTCTTATATTTGTGCATGTTCCAATCAAGAATAGGAGAAAAAAAGAGATTTTTTTTTGCCTTAATCACCCCATGTTTCATCTATTGCTTTGTTTTTATTTTTATTTTTTTATTATACTTTAAGTTCTAGGGTACATGTGCACAACATGCAGGTTTGATACATATGTATACGTGTGCCATGTTGGTGTGCTGCACGCATTAACTGGTCATTTACATTAGGTATATCTCCTAATGCTATCCTTCCCCTCTCCCCCCACCCATAACAGGCCTCAGTGTGTAATGTTCCCCTTCCTGTGTCCAAGTGTTCTCATTGTTCAATTCCCACCTATGAGTGAGAACATGCAGTGTTTGGTTTTCTGTTCTTGAGATAGTTTGCTAAGAATGATGGTTTCCAGCTGCATCCTATGTTCCTACAAAGGATATGAACTCATCCTTTTTTTGTGGCTGCATGGCATTCCATGGTGTATGTGTGCCACATTTTCTTAATCCAGTCTATCATTGATGGACACTTGGGTTGGTTCCAAGTCTTTGCTATTGTGAATAGTGCTGCAATAAACATATGTGTGCATGTGTCTTTATAGCAGCATGATTTATAATCCTTTGGGTATATCCCCAGTAATGGGATGGCTGGGTCA
>NW_012116143.1:2792640-2793089 GCF_000951035.1 Colobus angolensis palliatus | reverse complement strand
CTGCCAGGCTTTGGTATCAGGATGATGTTGGCCTCATAAAATGAGTTAGGGAGGATTCCCTCTTTTTCTATTTATTGGAGTAGTTTTAGAAGGAATGTTACCAGCTCCTCCTTGTACTTCTGGTATAATTCGGCTGTGAATCTGTCTGGTCCTGGACTTTTTTGGTTAATTATTGCCTCAATTTTGGAGCCTGTTATTGGTCTATTCAGGGATTCAACTTTTTCCTAGTTTAGTCTTGGGAAAGTGTATGTGTCCAGGAATGTATCCATTTCTTCTAGATTTTCTAGTTTATTTGTGTAGTGGTGTTTATAGTATTCTCTGATGTTAGTTTGTATTTCTGCGGTGTTGGTGGTAATATCTCCTTTATCATTTTTTATTGCATCTATTTGATTCTTCTCTCTTTTCTTCTTTATTAGTCTTGCTAGCGGTCTATCAATTTTGTTGATCTT